>NW_012105919.1:913893-919964 GCF_000951045.1 Mandrillus leucophaeus
CTCGCCTCGCCTCGCCTCGCCTCCCTTGGACCTCCTCGCGTCTCGGGCCCTGGATCTTCTCGGCGCGCAAGGCTCGGAGGCTTCTCTCCAGCAGCAGCCGGCCCCGGTGGAGGGAGGGACGAGGCTCCTGCAGCTGGGTTGAGCCCGGCAAGACGTTTTCTCGTCCCCTGCCGATTTATGAGGCGTCGAGGTCGTTGGAAAGCCTCTGACCGTTCTTGTCCTACCCAGAGTTACACATCTGGCAGAAGTGATGACATCGCTGAAACCACTCCTCGGTTCAGGAACCCTAAGTGATTTCACGCTTAGGGCTAGACCTCAGGCCATTGATTACAAAGAGTGCATGCTTTCTTGAGATAGCTTTGTAGTATACCTTCTGCTAAAAAAAATTGGATATTCCTATAGCTAGGTCTGTGTTTTGAAGATACTGATGCTTAGAATTGTAGCAGTTCTTTTTAGAAAGACGGAGTGCTAAAATGTCTCTCTTTTTTTTTAACCTCCCTCTTGACACATTGCCTGGCGAATTTCTACATTCTACAGAGTTACCGGCTGAAGAAGGTAATCTTAACATTTTTTTTTTTCCCTTTCTTGGTGTGCTGATGGTAAGATGACAGCTACAACACATGTGTTTGTTTCTTACAGGAAAAACCTTGCTGGAACTTGTGATTGAGCAGTTTGAAGACTTGCTAGTTAGGATTTTATTACTGGCAGCATGTATATCTTTTGTAAGTATGAAAAAATTTATTTTCTTTCCCCCAGAAAGATGAAAGTATTCCACAGATAAATCAGAAAACAAGTGGTGTCCATTGGATGAAAACATATTGGGAGTTACAAGCTGTGTCTCCATGTTTAAAAACAATCTGGGCATTTTAAAATTACGAACAAAACACTTGAAGCCATTGATATTCAGAAAATAGATGCCTGACATTTATAATGCAATTAGGAGTTGTCCCAGAGTGTGGCATGGTCTTACAAATTCTTGTGGTTTATCAGCTTTTAATATCAAAAAGTTCTTCACTGGGAAGCCTTTAATGTTTTGGGTTCTTCCATTGTTACCGTGTTGTAAGATCATACTAAGATGATGTTGGACTCTTTGTAGTCTGTAAATAGAACTTACAAAAGGAATATTCCAGTTGCTTTCCCTTCCTGGTAATGGCAAGGTGACAGTTGTTCCTGACGGTGACAAGAATGATGACGGCTGTGATGGCACCCTTGTTGACCAAATTTGGTCACTGACCTTTAGGGTGGTATATTTATCTAAATTGGACCCCTGTCTTAAGTGATTCTTAGGTTGGAAGAACAAGGTTTAGTACAGTTGGTTTTAGATCTTAAAGGAAAAAAACCAGCGTGGTGTTTTTTCTTGTTCTGTGTGTGCTTACCCACTTGAGTGCTATACGGTTGCTAAGAAACTAGTGAAATGCAAAGAACTACAGCAGAAAAAAGGTGTTGGGGTGGCAAGTATATTTCTAGGTTTTTAACTTTTTTTTAAATGTTCGGTATTAATTTTTTGTTGCATTTTTTTTCCTTGGGCAGTAGACTGCTTGGTAGTTTTCCTAAAAATAATCATGAATAGGACACAGATGTTCCTAATCCTAGTAGCATGAGATGCCTTTTATTCTTGAATTACAGTATTACAAAAACCACAATAAGTGAAATTCACCCAGTGTAGTACTTCTTTCTAGTTAAAACAAAATTGACAAAACTTCACGGTTTCGGTTTTGTACATACTTGTGTATGCAGGTCCCAGGGATCAGCCTCAGTCTTTGTGACAACCATACCATAGAGGGCTATTTTGAGAACAAAATAAAGCAGTGGGCATTTATCTAGTTCAGATAAGGAAAAGATTAAATTTATACCCATCTTTTAAGTAGATAGTGGCAGCAGGAAATAAATTTTTGGAATAATTTTTATGTAAATCCTGCTGTGAGACTGTATTATGCCATATTAGCCAAGTGGTGTGTAGCCATTAATAATTCAGTCCCCAAGAACCTTTTCTGTGGTTTTCATTGATTAAAATGGGGACTTACATAGCAAACCATTCAGCATTGTGAGTCAATCACAGTGTACCTCTGACATAATCTGTTTCTCCTTGATTAAAAAATGTTCCCCCAGAAAATGGCTGCTGTTTTACCAATTAAGGGAAATGAGTAGAGCTGTTTGATTAACTGTAGTTTATCAATACGTTGTCATGGGGCAAAATAAATGATACATTTGGAGGTAGCGTAAGATTTGTATTTAACTGGGTACCTAATTCTGAAATAGCGTTGGCAGTTAAATAATGGGATCCGATAAGGTCATTGGGAACTTCTTAGAAGTTAATCAGCTGACATATACGAGCCAGAAGCAAAATACAGTTTTATTGAATTCTGTGTGTTACAAGTTGAAGCAGTATAGGAAACCACGCTACTGGTGTTACTATTGAGGTTGCATTGGGTCTCTCTTTTGAGTGGCCAGTTTGATTTTATATTAGCATTTTAAATTAATGATGTGTGTGGGTTTTGTTTGTTTTTTACTTTGAAGTAATTAGAGGCTTTGAGTTTGTAGGCATTTCAAGCAGGTTTTTAAATAAATGCTTTAATTTTTTTAATAAGGTGTAGGACCTTGGCTTTTTGGAGCATTATAGAGCTATGTTTTGGAGTTGAAATTTGAGTTCCTTTTTGGTAACTGTGGAGTTACTGCTCAGGAAATGAACTATGTTACATTTTTATTTTATGAGTTGGTAAATAGCAAAAGAATAAGTGTTTCGGGAGTACTTCTATAGAATTAATTTGCTTTGGTTTGTTTGATCAAGGAATTGCAGATATAAGACCTGTTGTGTTGATTTTCTTCATGTGGGGTTGGGTAGTGCCGCTGCATTGTCTTTAGTGTTTCATTCCTCCAGTCTATCTTTTAAAAGAAAGAGCCCTGACTCTTTTTTGTATCAGTTTATTTATTCCTATTGATGTAACGGAAAAAACATGGTAGACTATTCAGGTTTTTTTGGAGAAGTGACTAGGGATTCTTACATACATCATGCATCATCAAGTCATGCTCATATTAAAAAGAATATTGGTGATTTATTTCAAATATCTAAGTAGTAAATTGTTAACTATAGTAATATTTTGCTGTGGCATAAAATAGGAAGCTGCATTAATGTTTTATGCTTGTGACCTGTAGGGATCTAGTTTAATTTGTAATATTAGCCAAAGTGTTTTTTTGAAACGGTCACTTGGATTGAAAGAAGTAAGCTTCATCTCCCAGTGCATAGGAACATTAGAAATTGCTTAATTTGATATTCAAGACCCCCCGCCATCATTCACTTTATCTTTTCATTCTCTTCTTGATTACCAACTTTGCTCTAAATGTAACACATCATATGGTTGCTTGACTGGAAAGCCTGCCCTTTTCTCTCTTCCTGCTTTGTTAAGATATTTATTGAGCACCTGTCACAGACACTGGGGGTACAGTAGTGAATAAAACGGAGAGGGAGCCCTAGCTGGAGGATAATACTGTTGAGAAAAATAAAACAAGGGGGTTCGGATTATCAGAGCATGTGAAAGGGGGTACAGTTTTCAAATTGGGTGGTCAGGGACGTCCTTGAAGGCGACATTAGCGAAAAGACCTGAAGGAGGTAGGCATTAAGGCCATGTTGGTCTCACTCCCATCTGTTTAAATCATAAAGTCATAATTAATATGGTAATAACTTGCATAGGTTTCTCTACCTTCCACCCTCATTTCCCATGTCAGCTACTTAGATTGACCCTAAAATGCTAATAAAACTTTCTAGGCTATGGCACTTCTCAGCCTTTACGTTACATTTGACCATTTGCATGTGTGTGTCTTTTTTCTTCCTACTAGACCCCCTTGAAAAGTACCTTATTTTTTAGAGTTAGTGCTTTTTTTTTTTTTTTTTTTCTTTTTTTTTTTTTTTTTTAAATACGTAGACAGAGTCTCACTCTTGTTGCCCGGGCTGGAGCACAGTGGCGCAATCTCGGCTCACTGCAACCTCCACCTCCTGGGTTGAAGTGAATCTTTTGCCTCAGCCTCCTGAGTAGCTGGGATTACAGGTGTCCACCACCATGCCCAGGTAATTTTTGTATTTTTAGTAGAGACAGGATTTCCCCTTTGTTGGCCAGGCTGGTCTCGAACTCCTGACCTCAGGCGATCTGCCCCCCTCAGCCTTCCAAAGTGCTGGGATGACAGGCATGAGCCACTGCACCCGGCCTAAGTTAGTGCTTTTGATGTCACAAATATTTGGGTAAGTTTGTTTCAGTAGAATTTTCTGAAAATATATGAGACCTTTTTACTGTGATTTCTCAGAAGAAAATACTCAAAGTATTTGATATTGGATTTGTAGTGATATTAATTTTCTTCTCTTTTAATTTTTGATTTTAAAAATGGGATAAGAAGGGCAAATTACTGATTGGTTTAACTAGTTTATTTAGAGCTTTTCTTAATGGTTTGAAAGGTGAATTTAATAGAGTACTTTTTTAAAAGAAGATTGTTTTCTCATGCCTGCAAACATTGAATGTTTTTACATAGCTTTATATCTGGATCAGAAGAGAATGAGTTCTAATTCATACTTTTTATTTTTTCGCATTTTATTAATGACTGAAAGAATTGTTTCCCCCCCAGAAATTATCGTAACATTTATTGGTAATTCTTTGTATCTTTTTTGAAATGTTTAATTTCCATTTCCTCTTTTTAAAAAAAAAAAAACTTGATGTAAATTTCTTCATTTATTGAGCAATTGTTTGAGGGCCCAAAGGCACAGTACAAGTTTCTGAGAATACTAGGAGCAAAATGTGCTTATGATTTTTTTAAGCACTTTTTTTCTTTCATTTTTTTTTTATGATACTAAGAGCTCTTCCTGTTATCACAGTGTATAGATATCTGAGTCACAACATCATGACTGTCTTCCAGTTTACAGCAGAACGTGCTTTTTACCTTGGATTAAAATTTGCTTTATTTGGCCGGGTGCAGTGGCTCATGCCTGTAATCCCAGCGCTTTGGGAGGCCGAGGTGGGTGGATCATTTGAGGTCAGGAGTTCGAGACCAGCCTGGCCAACATGGTGAAACCCTGCCTGTACTAAAAATACAAAAAATTAGCCAGGCATGGTGGCGGGTGCCTGTAGTCCCAGCTACTCAGGAGGCTGAGGCAGGAAAATCACTTGAACCCGGAGGCGGAGGTTGCAGTGAGCCGAGATTGCGCCACTGCACTCCAACCTGAGCAACAAAGTGAGACTCCATCTCAAAAAAAAAAAAATTGCTTTTTTATAGTTATCAGAAGTATAATGCAGTACAGAGTGTTGTACAGTATTTCAGTGCTGTACAGAGATTAATCTTGTGGATAATAATTGGAGGATACTCTATCCCTACTCTATTTTAAGCAGTTTAAAGTAGTTGAGTGTTCATTAGCAAGTGGTTACCTTGAATAATACTGGCATATTTGAAGCACTGAACTTGTTGGATGTAAGTCCCAGAAGACAGGTATTATTGTATTTAGCACAAAGCAAAGGGAAGAAGGAACACTGTTTATGTCTAAAACTATGGGGCAGTGGTCTTCTGTTTCACTTTTCTTTGCTTCTGTTCATGAAGCTTGTTACCTTTTTGCTGTCTTTTTTTTGAGACGGAGTCCCGCTCTGTCACCCAGACTGGAGTGCAGTGGTGCAATCTCAGCTCACTGCAACCTCTACCTCTCAGGTTCAAGTGATTCTCCTGCCTCAGCCTCCCGAGTAGCTGGGATTACAGGCATGCGCCACCATGTAGAGACGGAGTTTCTCCATGTTGACCAGGCTGGTCTCCAACTCTTGGCCTTAGATGATCCGCCTGCCTCAGCTTCTCAAAGTGCTAGGATTACAGACATGAGCCACCTCACCCAGCCCAGATAATCCTTTTTACACATTGCTTAACATTTTCTATTTTCCTGGAAATAGGGTCTTCTGTCACCCAGCGGAGGAATGCAGTGGTGTGATTATAGCTCACTGCAGCCTCAGACACATGGGCTGAAGCCTGATTCTTGAGCCTCCCAAATAGGTGGGACTATAGGTGTAAGCCATCATGCTTTGTTTGTCTCTTTTTTTTTTTTTTTTTTT
>NW_012105919.1:924614-925499 GCF_000951045.1 Mandrillus leucophaeus
GCAACCTCTGCCTCCTGGATTCAAGTGATTCTCCTGCCTCAGCCTCCTGAGTAACTGGGATTATAGGCATGCACCACCATACCCTGCTAATTTTGTAATTTTAGTATTGATAGGGTTTCTTCATGTTGATCAGGCTGGTCTCCAGCTCCTGACCCCAGGTGGATCCCCCTCTGGCCTCCCAAAGTGCTGGGATTACAGGGGTGAACCACCGCACCCAGCTTTTTTCTGTTGTTTTTTGAGACCGAGTATTGCTTTGTCGCCCAGGCTGGAGTGCAATGGCACGATCTCGGCTCACTGCCAACTCTGCCTCCTGGGTACAAGTGATTCTCTTGCCTCAGCCTCCCCAGTAGCTGGAATTACTGACACGCACCACCATGCCCAGGTAATTTTTTTGTGTTTTTAGTAGAGAAGGGGTTTTGCCATGTTGGCCAGGCTGGTCTGGAACTCCTGACCTTAGGTGATTGCCCGCCTCAGCCTCCCAGAGTGTTGGGATTACAGGTGTGAGCCACTGTGCCCAGCTGAAGTATAGTCTTGACTTCGAATAATTGTTATGAACAAGATATAGCCGGTTGTTTATATAATTGCATTTTGCTACCATTTGTTTCTAGAGAAAGAAAATAGATTTTGTCTATCATAATCCCTTTAGTGCTAGCCACTTTTTTTTTTTTTTTTTTTTTTTTTTTTGCGTTTTCGCTCTTGTTGCCCAGGCTGGAGTGCAATGGCATGACCTTGGCTCACTGCAACCACCGCCTCCCCAGGTTCAAGTGATTCTCTTGCCTCAGCCTCCTCAGTAGCTGGGATTACAGGCACCCACCACCATGCCCGGCTAATTTTTTGTATTTTTAGTAGAGATGGGGTTTCGCCATGTTGGGCAGGTTGGTCTGA
>NW_012105919.1:933908-939673 GCF_000951045.1 Mandrillus leucophaeus
TTTTTTTTTTTTTTTTTTTGAGACGAAGTCTTACTCTGTCACCTAGGCTGGAATGTAGTAGTGGCACGATCATCGCCCATTATAACTGCAAACTCCTGGTTTCAAGCAATCTTCCTGAGTAGTGAGGACTTACAGGTATGCCCTGCCATGCCCAACTAATTAAAAAAAATTTTTTTTTATAGAGATAGGGTCTCGCTATGTTACTCAAGCTAGTCTCCAATTCCTGGCCTCTAAAGATTTTCCGAAAACATTGGGATTATAGGCATGAGCCACCTCACCCAGATGAAACAGATAATTCTTTTTTTTCCCCCTTTGAGATGGAGTTTTGCTCTTGTCAGCCAGGCTGGAGAGAAATGGCGTGATCTCGGCTCTCAGTAACCTCTGCCTCCCGGGTTCAAGCGATTCTCCTGTCTCAGCTTCCCCAGTAGCTGGGATTACAGGCGTCCGCCACAACACCTCGCTAATTTTTTGTATTTTAGTAGAGATGGGGTTTTGCCCTGTTGGTCAGGCTGGTCTTGAACTCCTGACCTCAGGTAATCTATCCACCTTAGCCTCCCAAAGTGCTGTGATTACAGGTGTGAGCCACCGCGCCTGGCTTGAAACAGATAATTCTTTATATTCAACCTATTGTCAAGATTTTTAGAAACATTTTCCCAGTTCCTTGTATGAATATACTTTGTATGACTTCTGGCAAACCATAATTATGAATTCACATTACTCCAGTGCTATAATACTGCAGTAAGGGATCTTGCATTTCAGTAATGTCACTCATCCAGTTTTCCTCCCCTTTCTCTTACCCCATCTCCCTCCCAGTCTCGTGGATTCTTTTGTCAGCAGTCCTCTTTCTCCTTATACAAGGCAAGAGGTTTTCTTACCAATAGAACAGAACTGTGAAGGACTGCCCAACATAATCTGATACGCTTGTTCTTCATTTTGGCCTGTAATATTTTAAAGCAGAGATTTGCTCTGACAGTCCCATCACTGCTTGCTATTGTCTTTCCCTTTGCTCTAGCTGACAGGGGATATTGCTTTAAGTTTGTTCCCCAGGCTTTACTGCCAAGAGGGAAATTCATACCCACTTTAACAAGGTGTGAAGCTTATCTTACAGTTGCTAATGCCTCACTGACCTTTTGGAAAGGTCATAGTTACTCTTCAAGTTGAGTGATTTTTCTCCCCCAAGAGCGAATTAAAGTTTCTTATTTCTGATATGCTCTCCTTGGCAAATGTTTGAAAGTCTAGTATCAGAGCAGCTGTGATCCTGCATCTATCAAAATTTATAACTTCCTAGAGAAGTTTTCATTCTGGCATCATTCCTGGCCTTAACACTAGAACGCCCTGTTGAGAGCATACAGTAACATTTATCATACTCATTCTGTTTTTCTGCTTGCCCTAGCTTACTGGACGTCGGTGGTGATTGGCATCTGTCAGGACTTGGTTGGTCCTGGTGCCTCCTGTTTTTGTTTTTGTTTTTTTGTCCTGCTCAGATATTTCTTATTCATGGTTACCTTCTTCTAATGAGTCATTTGGATTCATTATTGCCATAAATCATTTGGAGGAGTGCTTTCATGATTTACTGAGTAGATCTTTTAAAGAAGATGTTATTGTGAAATATGCAAACATTTTAAGCAATTTTTTTTAATTAAAAAAAAATTCGACCTCCAAGATTAAATCATTAGATATGGTTAACATTGTTTCTGGATTGGTAAGTTTCCACAAAAAGAGGTTTTAAAATTTTTAACCACATAGACCACTCTTTACCATATTCATTATTCTTAGTATTCATTGTGGTGGGTTCTCTCTTTTTACCACGTTTATAGTTGTTGGATTGAGAAGTGCAATGTGACTCTTACTCTGTGGTTTTTAAATCTTAACAAGGTTATAGTTGTGTGAGCTAAAAGTTTAATCGTCTGCCCCTTTTTCTTGGGGCAGTGCTCTGTGACCAGTTACATTTTTGGACTTAAGTTTTATCTCTGAAGTGCTGTGTTGCTGTATAGATGTCTTATGGAAGATAATCTACAAAATACACTTCGGATCTCCCAACAGCTTTGTGGTTCTGAAACAGCCTTCAGTAGTACCACTAAAAATAAATAGGGAATTAACTGGTTTTTTGTTTCTTTTATAGAAGTGAGGGTCTCACTATGTTGCCCAGGCTGGTCTCAAGCTCCTGGCATGAAACAATCCTCCTGCCTTGACTTCCCAAAGTGCTGGGGTTACAGACATGAGCCACTGTTCCTGGCCTAGAATTAACAGTTTATATGTGTTCTAAAATTTAAGTCAGTGATCAAGTTGTTTATACTGTGAATTTATGTTACATGGATATTACTTAATATGAATAATAACCAAATGAACATGACTTAGATGATCACCTTTTACTTTAATCAAGAATTGAAGTTTTATTTTTTCTAAATAGATACATATAAAATGAATAGAATTTATTCCCTCTCCCCAGATTTTATTTGGATTCTAAAATGGAATTATTACATCAGAAGATAAGGTATTTTTAAGAAATGTAGTTGTTTTTTTGAGACTGAGTCTTGATCTGACACCCAGGCTGGTGTGCAGTGGTGCGATCTCAGCTCACTGCAACCTTTGCCTCCCAGGTTCAAGGGATTCTCCTGCCTCAACTTCCCAACTAGATAGGTCTACAGGTGTGCACCACCACACCTGGCTAAATTTTTGTGTTTCTAGTAGAGGTGGTTTCACCTTGTTGGCCAGGCTGGTCTTGAACTCCTGACCTCAGGTGATCTACTTGGCCTCGGCCTCCCAAAGTGTTGGGATTACAGACTTGAGCCACCACGCCCAGCTAAGAAGTATAGTTTTTTGTTTGTTTGTTTTTTGAGTTTCGCTCTTGTTGCCCAGACTGGAGTGCAATGGTGCGATCTTGGCTCACGCAACCTCTGCCTCCTGGATTCAAGTGATTCTCCTGCCTCAGCCTCCTGAGTAACTGGGATTATAGGCATGCACCACCATACCCTGCTAATTTTGTAATTTTAGTATTGATAGGGTTTCTTCATGTTGATCAGGCTGGTCTCCAGCTCCTGACCCCAGGTGGATCCCCCTCTGGCCTCCCAAAGTGCTGGGATTACAGGGGTGAACCACCGCACCCAGCTTTTTTCTGTTGTTTTTTGAGACCGAGTATTGCTTTGTCGCCCAGGCTGGAGTGCAATGGCACGATCTCGGCTCACTGCCAACTCTGCCTCCTGGGTACAAGTGATTCTCTTGCCTCAGCCTCCCCAGTAGCTGGAATTACTGACACGCACCACCATGCCCAGGTAATTTTTTTGTGTTTTTAGTAGAGAAGGGGTTTTGCCATGTTGGCCAGGCTGGTCTGGAACTCCTGACCTTAGGTGATTGCCCGCCTCAGCCTCCCAGAGTGTTGGGATTACAGGTGTGAGCCACTGTGCCCAGCTGAAGTATAGTCTTGACTTCGAATAATTGTTATGAACAAGATATAGCCGGTTGTTTATATAATTGCATTTTGCTACCATTTGTTTCTAGAGAAAGAAAATAGATTTTGTCTATCATAATCCCTTTAGTGCTAGCCACTTTTTTTTTTTTTTTTTTTTTTTTTTTTGCGTTTTCGCTCTTGTTGCCCAGGCTGGAGTGCAATGGCATGACCTTGGCTCACTGCAACCACCGCCTCCCCAGGTTCAAGTGATTCTCTTGCCTCAGCCTCCTCAGTAGCTGGGATTACAGGCACCCACCACCATGCCCGGCTAATTTTTTGTATTTTTAGTAGAGATGGGGTTTCGCCATGTTGGGCAGGTTGGTCTGAAACTCTTGACCTCAGGTGATCTGCCTGCCTCGGCCTCCCAGTGTTCTGGGATTACAGGCACCCACCACCATGCCCGGCTAATTTTTTGTATTTTTAGTAGAGATGGGGTTTCGCCATGTTGGGCAGGTTGGTCTGAAACTCTTGACCTCAGGTGATCTGCCTGCCTCGGCCTCCCAGTGTTCTGGGATTACAGGCCTGAGCCACCATGCTCGGCCAGTGCTAGCCACTTTTTAAAAAAGTGACATTAAGCCTAAAAAGACACAAATTCTAATGTGCCATTTCTCTTCTAGGTTTTGGCTTGGTTTGAAGAAGGTGAAGAAACAATTACAGCCTTTGTAGAACCTTTTGTAATTTTACTCATATTAGTAGCCAATGCAATTGTGGGTGTATGGCAGGTAAGCAAAAATTCCTGTACTGCAAAATTTCAATAAGTTATATAAGTGATTAGGGCTGTATTAATCTTTGTTTTTCCTGATGTATTGAGTAAAAATATGTCTGCGGGAAGTTTACATGTATTTTCCCTTTATTCCATTAATTAATTAATATTTTCTGACACAGTCTCACCCTGTTGCCCAGGCTGGAATGCAGTGGTGTCGTCTTGGCTCACTGCAACCTCTGCTTCCCGGGTTCAAGTGGTTCTTGTGCCTCAGCCTCCCAAGTAGCTGGGACTACAGGCGTGCACCACCACGCCCAGCTCATTTTTGTATTTTTTGGTAGAGACAGGGTTTCACCATGTTGGCCAGGCTGGTCTTGAGCTCCTGACCTCAAGTGATCCGCCCTCCTCAGCCTCCCAAAGTGGTGGGATTGCAGGCGTGAGCCACCATGCCCGGCCCATTAATTTAATTAATTGCAAATGTTTGACCTTATGCATATAAACTTTGCAGTTAAGATTGCTCATTCTTCGCCAAGTGTGGTGGCACCGGCCTGTAGTCTCTGCTACTCAGGAGGCTGAGATGGGAGGGTTTGCTTGAACCCAGGAGGTCAAGGCTACAGTGAGCCGTGATCATACCACTGCACTCCAGTCTGGGCAACAGAGCAGCACCGTGTCTCATAAAAAAAATTGTTCATTCTTTTTGGTAGCAAGGAATTAAAGTGGGTGAGAGAAGCTGCTTAAGGAAATGAGAATGTGAGAACCAGTATCTATCTTTATGTCTCCTAGTTGCTTCCTGTGACAAACTTTAAAAGCTCCATGTCATTTTTATTCTCTTTGGGTTTTTTGGTAGGTTTAGCTATAAAAATTGTTTCCCTTTCAGTGCTTACTACAGACTCTGAGACTGAAGATTCATGTTAATTGTTGATCTTCATGTTAATTGTTGATCTTTTAGGTATTTGATGGATAGAATCACCCCTTTGAGGACTGAAGTAGATACTTTTTTTGTTTTGTTTTGAGACGGAGTCTGTCGCCCAGGCAGGAGTGCAATGGCACGATCTCGGCTCACTGCAACCTCCGCCTCCCAGGCTCAAGCAGTTCTGCCTCAGCCTCCTGAATAGCTGGAATTACAGGCGCCCGACACCACGCCAGCTAATTTTTGTATTTTAAGTAGTTTCACCATGTTGGTTAGGCTAGTCTCGAACTCCTGACCAGATGATCCACCCACCTCGGCCTCCCAAAGTGTTAGGATTACAGGCGTGAGCCACCACGCCCGGCCTTTTTTTTTTTTGACCGACTTTCACTCTTGTTGCCCAGGCTGTAGTGCAGTGGTGCAGTCTCACTGCAACCTCCACCTCCCGGATTCAAGTGATCCTCCTGTCTCACCCTCCCGAGTAGCTGGGATTATAGGCGCGTGCCACCATGCCCAGCTAATTTTTGTATTTTTAATAGAGACGGGGTTTCATTGTATTGGTCAGACTGGTCTCAAACTCCTGACCTCAGTTGATTATTCCTCCCGCCTTGGCCTCCCAGAGTGCTGGGATTACATGCGTGAGCCACCATGCCTGACACATCTTGTAAACATACTTAGTCCTGTTGAAATTGTAAACTTCTAATCTT
>NW_012105919.1:940933-985049 GCF_000951045.1 Mandrillus leucophaeus
ATCCAGGCTGGAGTGCAGTGGCACAATCTCGGCTCACTGCAGCCTCCGCCTCCCGGACTAAAGAGATTCTCCCACGTAGCTGGGATTACAGGCGCGCACCACCACGCCTGGTTAATTTTTTGTATTTTTAGTAGAGACAGGGTTTCACCATGTTGGCCAGGCTGGTCTCGCACTTCCAACCTCAGGCGTTCCTCCCACCTCAGCCTCCCAAAGTGCTAGGATTATAGGCGTGAGTCACCGTGCCCGGCCTTTTCATTGATTGTAATTGTCATCTTTGTCCTCAGAGTCAGAGATAATTTATCTTTTTTCCCCCCCCAAGACAGCTTCACTCTTGCCAAGGCTGGAGTGCAGTGTCATGATCGCAGCTCACTGAAATCTCTGTCTCTGGTTTAGAGATCCTCCTCCCACCTCAGCCTGCTGAGCAGCTGGGACTACAGGTGCATGGCACCACACCAGGATAATTTTTGCATTTTTCGTAGAGGCACTGTCTCGTTACGTTCAGCCCAGGCTGGTCTGGAACTCTTGGGCTCAAGCGATCCTCTTACCTCTGCCTTTCAAAAGTGCTGGGATTACAGGCATGAGCTACTGTGCTCAGCTCATAATTTAAGCATATGCAAAATACAGTGCTCATGGGATATTTGTTTAACCTTGAGCAGTCCAGTTAAATTCTGCCCAACATGATCTGGAAGAGTAAGAATGTCTGATTTGAGATAGATTGAATTTCCCAAATTTAAGGTTTTTTAATACTTTTTCAGGGGTATATACATCAAAACCGAGGTACACGTGTTACCAGCTTTCATCTTTGTGTCGTTTGATTTTCTTTAGGCTGGTTTGATTCTACAACTTCCATTTTGAAATCGGGAAGAAAATTACGGTGACTACTAATGGTTGATAGTTCATATATGATGTCATGAGAAATATATAACTTGTGACAGGCAGTGCTCTGATGAGAGTTCAGCCATTCATTGGTCTTTACAACTGGAGGGATAGTTCTTAGAATTTGTGAGAGAGATTCATCACTCATAGCATTTACTGTGTGCCCAAACACAATCTAAGCATGTTACATATGACTTCTTATCCTCACAAACCTTGAGGTAGGAGCTGTTAGTGTTGTCATTTTATAGAAAGTAAACGTGTGTGTTGTGTAACCTCTATACAGTAATGTAACTGCTAAGAGCCTGTATTGAACCCAGGCAGCTTAGCCCAGAGTTGGGTGGTTTTTTGTTTTTTTTTTTGTTTGTTTTTGACAGAGTCTTGCTCTGTTGCCCAGGCTGGAGTGCAGTGGTAGGATCTCGTCTCACTGCAGCCTCTGCCTCTCGGATTCAAGCGATTCTTCTGCCTCAGCCTCCCAAGCCCAGGCTGTTAGGCTGTACTGCTTCTCATGAGACAGAATTCATTTTAAATGGCAGGGGGATTTGGCTAAAGGTGAAAGCTGTGTTTTACAGTCTTAGGGACAGCAGAGTCTATAATTGCTTTTCTTCGTTGTTTTATCCCCTTACATTAATTGAGTGTACTTACGTTTCGTTTTTAATACAAAATAATAAGTGTCCTTGTGTCTGTTGCCGTAGATGTGAATTGTTTAGTGCGAATGTTACTAGTGGGCTTCTTTTTTTTTCACTTTTTTTTTTTTTTTTTTTAAAGATGAGACCTCTAAAATTTTATTCCTTGGGTTAGAAATAATTGCAGTGTCAGGCAGGTCTTTACTACTATTCTGTTTTCTTTTATACAGGAAAGAAATGCTGAAAATGCCATTGAAGCCCTTAAGGAATATGAGCCTGAAATGGGCAAAGTGTATCGACAGGACAGAAAGAGTGTACAGCGGATTAAAGCTAAAGACATAGTTCCTGGTGATATTGTAGAAATTGCTGGTAAGTTGAGTTGGTCATTTTTCTTTTATTCTAGATTGTATTTCCGAATGTAGTCTTTTTCTCAAGGCTCATAATTATATTTAAAATAATTGTTTTCATGTATCAATTAACACATTTTAGTGCCATTCATACAAATCCTGCATTCTCTAAAATTATTTTAAAGTGTTTTAGCACCTCCCTTCCTGTCATTGATAAGGCTTTTGGTTTTTATTTTTAAACAAGGTATTTTCAATTCTACTTGTTTAAATACATTGTAGAACATAAGTGCTAGAGAGGTAAAACCTAATGTTGATTTGACAATTAATTATAGTGAGCAATTTGTTAGAATACTGGCTAATGACGACACTGTTTTTCCTATTTTGGTTCTTGGCACAAATGTTAAGTCATACCTACAACTGTCTAATTGAGTTCATGGTCAAGGGTAATTTCTAGACTCTAAAAGCTATGCTTGGCCCAGCGTGGTAGCTCACGTCTGTAATCCCAGCACTTTGGGTTGCCGAGGCAGGCAGATCACGAGGTCAATAGATTGAGACACCCTGGCCAACGTGAAACCCCGTCTGTACTAAAAATGCAAAAATTAGTCGGGCATGGTGGCGCATGCTTGTAGTCCCAACCACTTGTGAGGCTGCGGCAGGAAGAATCGCTTGAACCCGAAAGGCAGAGGTTGCAGTGAGCCGAGATTGCGTCACTGCACTCCAGCTTGATGACAGAGTGAGACTCCATCTCAAAAAAAAAAAAAGATATGCTTAAAAATACTTATGTGTTACCCTGAGCCAGGAGTCTCTGCCTGAATTCCAGAGATCAGCTTCAAACAGTCCATGAATTCACTGTGAGTCCAGAACTCTCCACAGACCTCCAAGGGGTCAGTATCCTCACTGCTCTAGATTAGTGCTGTTGTTTTTTTATTTTATATTTTTTTGAGATGGGAGTCTCTCTCTGTTACCCAGGCTGGAGTGCAGTGGCATGATCTCAACTCACTGCAACCTCTACCTCCCAAGCTCAAGCAATCCTCCCACTTTGCCCCCCAAATAGCTGGGACCACAGGTGCATGCCACCACACTCAGCTAATTTTTATATTTTTTGTAGAGGTGGGGTTTTGCCATGTTGCTCAGGCTAGTCTCAAACTCCTGAGCTCAAGTGATCCTGCCTTGGTGTCCCAAAGTGCTGGGATTACAGGTGTGCCCAGCAGTCATATTTCTGACAGTCCAAAATCACAACACCCCTGGGACCAACCAGAGTAGTCTAGGTGGGTTGCTCGTTTTGGCTGTTTCACTTAGAGAGTCATTACTTACTATTATTCAGATTATCTGGCTTTTCATACCTTTCTGAGTTAAGTATACTATTTACTTTGTTGCTATTTGTGAATTATCTCATAGTAATGCTTTTATACTGACTTGGGAAGGGTGTGCTTTGTCTTTTATCGTCTTACTCATTTTAATGAAAAGAATTCAAAGAGCTGCATCCCTTAACCCATGCTCTACAACTTTGGCCTCTGAAAGGAAATTGCCTTGTCATATTCTCTCATCCAGAAATTTTTGTTGTTCTTCCAGAATAAAAGGATACTGTTACATATATGCCAGTAAATAGATTATTTGGGACTGTGTAGTATTTGTGTGTAAATGGTGTGTGTAAATGGTGTGTGTAAATGATTTAACACCTTCCTTAAGTATAGTGTTAAGAAAAGTACAACTCAGAATGAAGTGTCTTGGCTATTGGATTTTTTAAAACTTCCTGTTTTGACTGGGCACGGTGGCTCACACCTGTAATCCCAGCACTTTGGGAGGCTGAGGCAGGTGGATCATGAGGTCAGGAGATCAAAACCATCCTGGCCAAAGTGGTGAAACCCCATCTCTACTAAAAATACAGAAATCAGCTGGGCGTGGTGGCTCCCGCCTATAGTCCCAGCTACTCGGGAGGCTGAGGAGGAGAATTGCTTAAACCCAGGAGGCAGAGGTTGCGGTGAGCTGAGATCGCACCATTTCATTTCAGCCTGGGCGACAGAGCCAGACTCCATCTCAAAGCACAAAATTTTCTGTTTTGACACAAATGTTAACATTTTATCACAGGTGTATTATTCTTTCACTCTGTGTACACACATTTTCGTATGAACTGTTGGAGGGTATATTGCAGACATGATGCCCCTTTACTCCTAAATAACATTTGTTTTATAACATCAAGGATGTTCTCTTATATAACCTCAGTATGATTATCAGAATTAGGAAGTTGATACAATAGTATGTAAGATCTTATTCAGAATTTACCAGTTGTCACTTTTTTTGATGAGGGGAAGACAGGGTCTCACTCTGTCACCCAGGCTGGAGTGCAATGGCACCATCACAGCTCACTGCAGCGTTGACCTCCTGGGCTCAAGTGATTCTCCCACCTCATCCTCCTGAATAACAGATCACAGGCACGAGCCACCACGCACCTGGCTAAGATTTGTATTTTTTTGTAGAGACGGGTCTTGCTATGTTGCCCAGGCTGGTATCTCAAACTCCTGGGCTCAGGCAGTCCTGCCTCAGCCTCCCAAAGTGCTGGGATTACAGGCGTGCGCCCACTGCGCCTGGCCCACATTTTTTTTAATAACAAAAAATATTTGAGTTAGGGAATTCTGATAGTGATGAAGAAAATAGGTCAGAATGGGGAAGGCTGGAGATACAGGGAGGCTATTTTAGTAGTCTAGGCAAGAGATAATGAGGACAGTAACATTAAGAATAATGAAGGAAAGATTTTTGAGTTCACGAATAGTGGCTCTTAAGCAGGAATGCACATCAGAATCATCTGGGGGCACTCTTTTTAAAAAAGTTTTTGTTAGGTCTCAACCTAGAATATTAACTCTGAATCTCCACTGGGTACAAAATTCTGGTCATGAGTAGTTCAAAAAGTAAGCCTGTGACTTAGTTACAAAGCAGCAGATTTTTTTGTTTTGTTTTGAGATGGAGTTTTGCCCTCGTTGCCCAGGCTGGAGTACAGTGGCACCATCACGGCTCTTTGCAGCATTGACCTCCTGGGCTCAAGTGATTCTCCCACCTCAGTCTCCTGAATAACTGGGATCACAGGCATGAGGCACCACACACCTGGCTAAGTTTTGTATTTTTTTGTAGAGATGGGTCTTGCCATGTTACTCATGCTGGTCTCTCAAACTCCTGGGCTCAGGCAGTCCTGCCTCAGCCTCCCAAGTAGCTGGGATTACAGGCATGCGCCACTATGCCCAGCTAATTTTGTATTTTTAGTAAATACGAGGTTTCTCCATGTTGATCAGGCTAGTCTCTAACTCCTGACCTCAGGTGGTCTGCCCGCCTCAGCCTCCCAAAGTGCTGGGATTACAGGAGTGAGCCACCACGTCCTACCTAAAGCAGTTCCTTTCTCCCTCCCTCCTTCCCTTCCTTCCCTCCACTTCTTCCCCTCCTTTCCCTCCTCTCCCTCCCCTCCCTCTTTCTGTCCTCCCTGTTTTCTTTCTTTCTGTCTCTCTCTCTTTTTTTTTTTTAACTTGGAAACAGGGACTTGCTCTCTTGTCCAGGCTAGAGTGGAGTAGTGTGATCACTGCAACCTCAAACTCCTTGGTTTCAGGGGTCCTCCTGCCTCAGCCTCCTGAGTCCTGGTAATACAGACACATGACACCATGCCCAGCGTTTTTTTTGAGACGGAGTCTCGCACTATTGCCCAGGCTGGAGTACAGTGGCACCATCTTGGCTCACTGCAAGCTCTGCCTCCCAGATTTATGCCATTCTCCTACCTCAGCCTCTCAAGTAGCTGGAACTACAGGTGCCCACCACCACGCCCAGCTATTTTTTTGTATTTTTAGTAGAGACGGGGTTTCACCATGTCAGCCAGGATGGTCTCGATCTCCTGACCTTGTGGTCCTCCTGCCTCGGCCTCCCAAAGTGCTGGGATTACAGGTGTTAGCCACTGCGCCTGGCCTTTTTTTTTTTTTTTTTTTTTAAGTAAAGATGGGGTCTTGCTTTGTTACCCAGGCTGGGCTTGAACTTCTGGGCTCAAGCGATCCTCCTGCCTCGGCCTTCCAAAGTGTTGTAATTACAGGTGTGAGCCACTGTGCCTGGCTCAAAACAACAAATTTTGGTAACTGAATAGGTAGGAGAGTATGTAAATCAAAGATACTGACAAGATTTCTAGTTTACGTGACTGGGTGTGATGGTACTCTACTACCTGTAGAAGGAAACACTGGAAAGGAGATTGTTTTTCCACAAATATATGTGGTGGGGGAGGTTGTAGATGACATCACCTAAATATGTGTATGAGATTCTGTTTGATTTTATGCTTACCATTTCTTCAGCTGCTGCTTGTTTAATTTTTTTTAAAAAATAGAGACAGGGTCTATCTATGATGCTTAGACTGTTCTCAAACTCCTGGCCTCAAATGATCCTCCTGCCTTGGCCTCCCAGAGTTCTGGGATTTATAGGTGTGAGCCACTACGCTTTGCCTTGTTGGGCTATTTTAGTGTGTTGAGTCTACTTGAAGACTTAGAGAAATTACCCCCAAAGCCATTATCCTCAGTTAGCATCAGTAGATGGCAATGGTAGACAGCTTCAGAGGAAACCATAACCGTGATACCTCAAAGCACCATCTTTTTTGAAGAAACAAACAAAAGCCAACTTCTCTTCATTTGGTGACTTTGATTTCTCTGTATCTCTGAATCCTGGTTCTTGCCAGTCCTTCCCGTCTCTTGTAAGACACTCTAACCTAGTTAACTGAGAAACTTGAAAGTCATCTTGATGTTTTTTCCCCCTCTCTTATCCTCTGATTTGTCCGTAAGACCACTGATTCTGTCTCCAGAACACACCCAAGTTCGTGAACTGTTTCCTTAGTCAGCACACTAGTCTAGCCATCATCTCACACCGCAGCTATCATCATCTCCTAACTAGGCTCTGGCTTCCTTTGTTGTCTTCCTCCAGTCCATTCTCCACACAAGTGCCAGAGTGGTCTCTTAAAGGTTGTGTTATTTATTCATCTGCTGAAAAACCCTTAAGGGACTTTCCCATTGCACTTAAAATACAAAATTCTCTGACCTGATAAGCTTTCATTGTGTGTGTGTACCTCCTGCTTTCTTCTATGATTTCATCTTATGTTGCTCCTTCATGCTGCAGACATCCAGGCCTTTTTTGCAGTTTTCAGTACCACCAAAGCCACATTTTTTTTGGAAGGTTAGGCAGATTTTTTAGAATTTATTAATAAATTTGCTATGTGCACAGATCTCATAGTGGTGAAGCTTTGGTTATTACCCTGACCTATCTCGCTTTTCACACTGAAATGTCATTCTGTATATTGTAGTATAGTTTTGTTGTTGCATTTGATAGTTTAGAAAGGTCAAATAATGTTTGATCTGTAGTGTATGTGACTTAAGATTTTCAGTCTAATGGGATTTTTCCTTATTTATATTGTGGTAAAATATACATATTATAAAATTAGCTATTTTAACCATTTTTAAGCTTGTAGTTCTGTGGCATTAAGTACATTCACATTGTTTTGGGACTGTCACCATCCAGAACTTTTATCTTCCCTAACTGAAATGTACCTCTTAAACGCTAACTTCCTGTTCCCCTCTTCCCTGGCCCCTGGCAACCATTCCCTGTATTTGAATATTCAAAAGACAATGAATTTAATATTCAAAAAAACCCTGAGTTTAAATCCCTTAGGTGAATATACTACTACTACCAAGCGGAGTACAAATTTAAATCCATTTTCCTTTCACCTGTTTCTGAATCCTTCAGGGATAGTGCTGATTCTGGTAGTTATTTACCACTTTTTTTGCCCCAGCTCTTCCCCCACAGTATGGTAATTGTTTAAAAGCATATACATTGCTTGGATGTTGGGCTCTTTCTTTTATTATTATTATTATTATTATTATTATTATTATTATTATTATTATTTTTGAGACAGGGTCTCACTCTGCTGTGCAGGCTGGAATGCAGTGGCATGATCTCAGCTCACTGCAACCTCTGCCTCCCTGTTCAAGTGATTCTTGTGCCTCAGCCTCCCAAGTAGCTGGGCTCACAGGTGTGCACCACCACACCCAGCTAATTTTTGTAGTTGTAGTAGAGATGGGATTTTGCTATATTGGCTAGGCTGGTCTCAAACTCATGACCTCAAGTGACCCACCCATCTTGGCCTCCCAAAGTGCTGGGGTTACAGGCGTGAGCCACCACGCCTGACCTACTATTATTTTAGTTAAGCCCAGCTATGTGAGACATTGCGCTCTTAAGTGCTGCTTGCTTGCTTCTTAAATTGTGACCTTTCTAACAGGAATGCAAAACAGACATCTAGGTTTAGAATACATGTGGACATTTTATTAAATACTGTCATTATACTACCAGGCAGTGAGCACCTTAAGGACAGAACTGTCATATTAACAGTTGTAATGTTATCGTAAGTTCTCTATGAATGAAATTTGAAATCAGAAGTATATGATAGGTTCACCTAATGGAAACATAGTTGCTGTGCAGAAGAAACAGTTGAAGTGTATGTGTGTGTTCAATACGATTATTATTATATTATTATTATTGAGACAGAATCTTGTTATGTCACCCAGACTGGAGTGCAGTGATGTGATCTCGGCTCACTGCAATCTGTGTACCTCCCAGGTTCAAGTGATTCTCCTGCCTGTGTCTCCCAAGTAGCTGGGATTACAGGCATGGGCCATTACGCCTGGCTTGCTTGCTTGCTTGCTTGTTTTGTTTGTTTGTTTGTTTGTTTTTTTGAGACGAGTCTTGCTCTGTCACCAGGCTGGAGTGCAGTGGCATGATCTTGGCTCACTGTAACCTCCGACTCCTGATTCAAGCGATTCTCCTGCCTCAGCCTCCTGAGTAGCTGGGATTACAGGCATGCACCACCTCACCCAGCTAATTTTTGTATTTTTTAGTAGAGACAGGGTTTCACCATGTTGGGCAGGATGGTCTCAAACTTCTGACCTCGTGATCCACCCTCCTTGGCCTCCCAAAGTGTTGGGATTACAGGCGTGAGCCACCGCTTCCGGCCATGCCTGGCTAATTTTTTTGTAATTTTAGTAGAGGCAGAGTTTCGCCCTGTTGACCAGGCAAGTCTTGAATTCCTGGCCTCAAGTGATCCACCTGCCTCAGCCTCCCAAAGTGCTGGCGTGAGCCACTGCACCTGGCCTTCAATGCAATTATTGAATGCCAGATTATTAGTATATTCAAGGTCTGTGTGATCTTCATTATCATCTTAATTCCAGAACATTTTCATCACCCTCAAAAAACTCATACCCATCAGCAGTTGTTGCCCTGTTTTCCTCCCACCAGTTCCTGACAACCGCAGTTTATTATCTGTTTGGTGGATTACTATCTGTTTTTCTGGATATTGCATATAAATGGAATCAGTCTTTGTGACTGGCTTTCTCTTAGCATAGTGTTATATTTCGTTCATGAATATAGCATGTATTTCATTCCTTATTGCTGAATAATGTTTATTAGTTGATGGAACTAATTTACAAATGCAAGAATTTATTTCTAGACTGTCTGTTCTTACTCCATTGGTCTCTGTCTTTAGGTCAGTACCGTATGTCTTGATAGCAAGTCTTTGGATCCATGAGCATAGGGATGTCTTTCCTTTTTTTTTTTTTTTTTTTTTTTTAAGGTCTGTCATTTCTTTCAACACTAGTTGTCAGTGTACAAGTCTTGTGCTTCTTTTGTTAAGTTTATTAAGTATTGCATTGGTTTTTTGGGGGAAAATATTTATAATTGGAATAATTTTTTGTAACTTGAAATTGGCCTATTGGTGGTATTTATTTTTAATTAAAATTTTTAGATTCAAGGTACATGTGCAGGTTTGTTACGTGGATATAAAGTGTGATGCTGAGGTTTGGACTTCTGCTGATTCTGTCATCCAGATGATGAATATAGTATTTCACAGATAGTTTTTCAGCCCTTGCCCCTCTTTTCCTCCTACTTTTTGGAGTGCCCGGTGTTTATTGTTACCATCTTAATGACCATGTGTACCCAGTGTTTAGCTCCCACTTACAAGTGAGAACATACGGTATTTGGTTTTCTGTTTCTGGGTTAACTCACTTAAGATAATGGCCTCTGACTGCATCCATTTCACTGGAAAGGACATGATTTCATTCTTTTGCATGACTGTGTAGCATCCCATTGTGTATATATACCACATTTATTTTTGAGATAGGGTCTCACTCTGTCGCCCAGGCTGGAGTGCAGTGGTGCGATCTCGGCTCAGTGCAACCTCTCACCTCAGCCTCCTTGTAGGTGGAACTACAGGTGCCCACCACACCCTACTAATTTTTGTGTTTTTCATAGAGACAAGATCTCACCATGTTGCCCAGGCTGGTCTCGAATTCCTGGGGCTCAAGTGATTTACCCGCCTCGGCCTCCGAAAATGCTGAAATTATGGGTGTGAGCCACCACGCGTGGCCACAATTTCTTTTTCTTGGGATATGTACCCAGTAATGGGATTGCTGGGTTGAATGGTGATTCTGTTTTTAGTTTATTGAGAAATCTCCAAACTCCTTTCCACGGGGGCTGAGCTAGTTTACATTCTTGCCAGCAATGTATAAGTATTCTCCCCCCCTTGTTTTTTCTTCTTTTTTTCTTTTCCTTTTTTTTTTTTTTTTTGAGGCAGAGTCTCAGTCTGTTGACCAGGCTGGAATGCAGTGGCATGATTATAGCTCATTGCAGCAATGGCTTTCCAGGCTCTAGTGACCCTCCCACCTGAGCCTTCCAAGTTAACTGGGACTGTAGGCACACACCACTATGATGGGCTAATTTTTAATTTTTTTTGTAGAGATGAGGTCTTACTATGTTGCCCTGGCTAGTCTTGAATTCCTGGGCTCCAGTGATCCTCCCATCTCAGCTTCCCAAAGTGCTGGGATTACAAGCGTGAGCCACCGTGCCTAGCAGTAATAGTCACTCTGACTGGTGTGAGATGCTATCTCATTGTGGTTTTGATTTGCATCTCTCTACTAGTGATGTTGAGCGTTTTTTCGTATGTTTGTTGACTGCTCGATTGTTGTCTTTTGAGAAGTGTCTTTTCATACCCTTTGCCCAGTTTTCAACAGTGATATTTGGGGGTTTTTTTGTGGATTTAAGTTCCTTATAGATTCTGGATATGAGTCCTTTGTTGAGTGCTTAGTTTGCAATTATTTACTCCCATTCTGTAGATTGTCAGTTTAATCTGTTGATAGATTTCTTCTGCTGTGCAGAAACTCTTTTGTTTAACTAGGTCCCAATTGTCAAGTTATTTGTTGCATTTGCTTTTGAGGCTTAGTCATAAATTCTTTGCTTAGGGCAGTGTTGAGAAGAGTATTTCCTAAGTTTTCTTCTAGAATATTTACAGTTTGCGGCCTTACATTTAAGTCTTTAATCTTCCTTGAGTTAGGAATTCTTTTTTCAGTTTTTCAATTTCATTTTCAGATTGTTCTTTGCTAGCATGTAGCAATACAGTTGTTTTTTATGTACTGATCTTGTACTTTGCAATCTTGCTGAACTCATTAGTTTTAATAGTTTTTATGGGTTCCTTAAGATTTTCTGAATACAAGATCATGCATTTGCAAATGAAAATGTTTTTTCTTCTTTCCAGTCTGGATGCCCTTTATTTCTTGCCTAATTGCCCTGCTTAGAATCTCCAATACAACATTGAAGTACCAAGAGCAGACATCCTTGTCTTACTGATCGTAGGGGGAAAGCGTCCAGTCCTTCACCATGAAGTGTGACATAGGTGTGGGTCTCATACATGGGTGCCCTTTATCATGTTGAGGAAGCCTTGTTACAGTTGTAACATTTATTTATTTATTTTTTGAGACGGAGGTTCACTCTTGTTGCCCAGGCTGGAGTGCAATGGCACGATCTCGGCTCACCGCAACCTCCGCCTCCCAGGTTCAAGTGATTCTCCTGCCTCAGCCTCCCTAGTAGCTGGGATTATAGGCATATCCCACCATGCCTGGCCAATTTTGTATTTTTAGTAAAGACAGGGTTTCTCCATATTGGTCAGGCTGGTCTCGAACCCCTGACCTCAGGTGATCCACCCACCTCGGCCTCCAAAAGTGCTAGGATTACAGGTGTGAGTCACTGCGCCCGGCCCAGTTGTAATATTTAGGTTGTCAGTATGCTCTGGTGACCTTTCGTGGTGTTTGTAAACTTATATCCAAATTAGACATGATAGTTGGCTGGGTTACTAGGACCAGCCAGGTCATTGAATTGGGTAAGATGTAATTCTAAGGCATTTACAACTAGTGTGTGGAACATTTTGGAAAAGCATACTGTGACTATGTAACCTGGGCCAGATAAATAGGTATTTATTTTATGAAGACTATACATGTTGAGCCTTTTAAACTTCTATCTCTTTTAGAATTAGTAATCAAATTGACCATGCAATCTAGCATTTAGCCTGATAATTCAGTTTTGTGAAAACTATAGAGTGAACTTCAATTCTGAATTTTTTCTTGTCAGTCGAAGTATTATTTGCGTAGCCTGAAAGATTAAATGGCATAAATTGTGCTTTTAGACCTAGTAACTTTTATATTTTCATTTACATTATGAAATTGGATGTGAAGGGGTCTTTCAGATGTGTTGGAAAACTGGAGAAAGTTGTAAACTAATTTGAAGCTGAAAATAAAAATTACTGACTTAACTATTTTTATATTTGCAGAAAGGAACAGACCTTTTTGTAGTCACTGTTTGGAATGTAAGGGTCATCTCCTGACTTTAAAATTTCTTTGTCAGCTTTTGGAAGATATCTGGTAGGATGGTTCTGGCTGAATTTTTCGAAGACTAAGCTGGAATAGATGGTTTTTTGAGGGAGATATGGAAAGAGTTAAGGAAACTAATTTTTTTTTTTCTTTTTTTGAGACGGAATCTCACTCTGTCGCCCAGGCAGGAGTGCAAGGGCGTGACCGATTAGCTCACTGCAACCTCCATCTCCTGGGTTCAAGCGATTCTCCTTCCTCAGCCTCCCTAATAGCTGGGATTGCAAGCACCCACCACCACACCCAGCTAATTTTTATGTATTTAGTAGAGACAGGGTTTCACCACGTTGGCCAGGCTGGTCTCCAACTCCTGGCCTCAAGTGATCCGCCCGCCTCAGCCTCCCAAAGTGCTGGAATTACAGGCATGAGCCACCGTGCCTAACCAGGAAACTAAATTTTAGATGTTGCTATACCAGTTAATCATTCCAAAGAGAAATCGGGTAAGCATACATAGCAAATGCTAACATGAATCTTAAGTATCTAGAAGACAAGAGCCAAATGAAATTGATACGGCAAATAAAAACATGGAGAAAATAACCCACACACAGGCTGGGCTCAGTGGCTCACACTTGTAATCTCAGCACTTTGCGGGAGGCCAAGGCATGTAGATCACTTGAGTCCAGGAGTTCGAGACCAGCCTGGGCAACATGGTAAAATCCCATCCCTACAAAAAATACAAAAATTTGCTAGATGTGGTGGTGCGCACCGGTAGTCCCAACTACTCGGGAAGCTGAGGCAGGAGGATCACCTGAGCCCAGGAGATCGAGGCTGCGGCAGTGAGCTGAAATTAAGCCACTGCACTCCAGCATGGGCAACAGAGTGAGACCCTGACTCAAAAAAAAAAGAGAGAGAGAATGACCCACATGTTCACGTCTTATGAAGCCACAGTAATTCTGCGTTATCTTAAGGCCAAGAAAATATTTCTCTGGATGGATGGAAACCAAAAGTACATAATCTTGTGAGAAATGCACATCGTTTTTAAGCTTTCTGTATTGTCTGCTGACATTATGAAAGTGAATCAAGCTATAATAGCCTAAGTCGTTTCTGTTTTCTTTTTCCTTTTTTTTTTTTTTTAAAGTAGAGACGGGATTTTACCATGTTGGCCAGGCTGGTCTCGAACTCCTGACCTCAAGTGATCTGCCTCCCTTGGCCTCCCAAAGTGCTGGGATTACAGGCATGAGCCACTGTGCCAGGCCATGGTTTTATGGGGTGTTTTTTTGAGACAAGGTCTCCCTGTATTACCCAGGCTAGTCTTAAACTCCTGGCTCAAGGGATCCTCTTGCCTCGGCCTCCCAAAGTGCTGGGATTACAGGCATGAGCCACCATTCCTGGCCAGAAGTCTTAGTTTTAGAATTTTGGGGCTTCTAGTATATGCCCCAGGGGTTATTTATTAACTTCTCAAGAACACTGTTTTCAGGGTTGTTTAAAACAAACTTTACGTATCTTGGTAACCCAGAGTTGATGAATAGCACTAGGAAATAATATCCTCAGATGACTTCTGTCTTGTAGTATATACTCTGGAGCGAATCATCTTGTAAGATTATGTAAGTAGTGGAAGTAACACGATCTTAACATAAAATTGCATTTGCTTAGCACTTAAGAAATTGATAATTTTATTTCCTAAAATGAAGACTTAATAGCCAACAGTGGTGCCAGCAATTTCAAGATTTACTTGGAAATAAAAATAATAATTCTTAAACTTGACAGCAATTTAAAGGGAGGAAACTTTCACTTCAGACAGTCAACATGTAGTACTGAGATTTAGTAGCAAGTATAAACTGCATTTGAGACAGTTGAGTAAAAGGCAGAGTTGTGAAATAGATGACTGGATTCATGTAAGAACCTGGATTATATGATCCTAGTTCTGCATGACATTGGACTATGTACATTAACCTTTGCAGAATTAGTTAATTGGAGTAATGTTTTAAGGAGCTTTCTTGCTCTAAAAGTGTGATTATATAGTATGTGGACTTTTTTTTCGCTTTTAGAAACCTGTTGGGATTGAAATTGATTGGCTTTAAACATTTAGCAAACATTAAATGCTCTTTAACACAAAATAGAGTATGCTGTAGAGCAGAGGAGTTGGCATACTATCTTTGTGGGTTGGTTGGTTTTTCGTTTGTTTATAGACACGAGATCTCACTGTGTCACTGAGTCTGGTCTTGAACTCCTGGCCTCAAGTGATCCTCCTGCCTTAGCCTGTAATCCCAGGACTTTGGCAGGCCAAGGCCGGTGGATCACGAGGTCAGGAGTTCAAGACCAGCCTGGCCAAGATGGTGAAACTCCCGTCTCTACTAAAAATACAAAAATTAGCCGGGTGCAGTGGCAGGCGCCCGTAATCCTAGCTACTTGGGAGGCTGAGGCAGGAGAATTGCTTGAACCCAGAGGGCGGAGGTTACAGTGAGCCGAGATCACACCACTGCATTCCAACCTGGGCGACAGAGCGAGACTCCATATCCAAAAAAAAAATGCTGGGATTATAGGTGTGAACTATAGCATCCAGCCAATATTTTGGGTTTTTTGGGCCACAACAATCTCTGTACCAAAGTCTTTTGTAAAATATGAAAATGAGATTTTTTTTTTTTAAGGGGGTGTTGGCCGGGTGCAGTGGCTTATCCCTGCAATCCTAGCATTTTGGGAGGCCGTGGCAGGAGGATCACTTGAGCCCAGGAGTTTGAGACCAGCCTGGGCAACATACTGAGACCTTGTCTCTACAAAAAAGTTTTAAAAACCTGCATAGTGAGGCTGGGCGCCATGGCTCGCGCCAGCACTTTGGGAGGCTGAGGCAGGAGGTTCACTTGAGCTCAGGAGTTTGAGACCAGCTTGGGCAACATGGAAAAAAATGAAAATTTGCTGGGCATGGTGGCGCATTCCTGTAGTCCTCTCTTCTCGGAAGGCTGAGGTGAGAGGATCACTTGAGCCTGGGAGGTCAAGGCTGCAGTGAGCTAAGATTGTGCCAGTACACTCCAGCCTGGGTAACAGAATGAGACCCTGTCTCAAAAAAAAAAATTAGCAAGATGTGGTGGTGTGTACCTGTAGTCTAGCTACTCAGGAGGCTGAGGTAGAGGAAGATGGCTTGACTCCAGGAGGCTGCAGTGAGCCGTGATCATCCCACTGCTCTCCAGCCTGGGTGACAGAGTAAAACCCTGTCCCCCAAAAAAAGGGTGGGGGGTGGGGAGCCTTAAGATTTCACACACTGCTTAGATCAGTGTTTCTCTAACTTCATGTGTGTAGGAATTACCTGGGGATTTTGTTAAAATGTATGTTTTGATTGGTTCAATCTGAAATGCGACCTGATTATTCTGCATTTCTAACACGCTCCCAGGTCAATAATTAGAGTAGCAAAGCTCTAGAGCAGATCTTAATCATTTCTAAATCACAGTCCCTTTGAGAATTAATGAAATTTATGGACTTTCTTCCCCAAAAACATATATTGAAAATCTTATGTGCAACTTCAGGAGGTTCATTTGTCCTCCTGCTTAGAAAGTCCACCTCAGGATTCTAGCTATTTGGTTTTAAAAACTGAAGTACAGGCCGGGCGTGGTCGCTCATGCCTGTAATCCCAGCACTTTAGGAGGCCAAGGCGGGCAGATCACTTGAGCCCAGGAGTTCGAGACCAGCCCAGCCAACATGGTGAAATCCCGTCTTCACTAAAAATACAAAAATTACCCAGGTGTGGTGGTGGGTGCCTGTAATCCCAGCTACTTGGGTGGCTGAGGCACGAGAATCGCTTGAACCCAGGAGATGGAAGCTGCAGTGAGCCAGGATTGCACGACTGCATTCCAGGACAGAGCGAGACTCTGTTTCAAAAGAAAAAAAAAGGAGAGAAATTGTTTCAGTTGTTCTGTAGATCCTGGAAGCCATACCTGTTTCCAAAGCCAAAGTGTAACTTACTAGTCTAGAAAATGGATAAGCAGAAGAGCAAAATGGTCTAAAACAAAAATCAGCATAGATGAATTAGAAGCAGAGAGTTTTTGAGTTTGAGAGCTCCTGAGCACTGTCAGAATAGCTAAGACATTAAGAACTGTGAGAAATGAGAGATCTCCTCAACCATCAGACCATGATAGGCCAGTTGATCTTGAAGCCTGACCTGGTTTTCATGGGGCTGGCATTTCCTTCCTGATTTCCTGTAATCACCTACTCTCCACTCCCCATGATTCAGTGGTAGTCACAGTACCAGGAAGTGCCAACCTTTTCATTCTTGCTACTGAGATGAAGATTTTGGACAAAGGAGAAGAAACCATGTGGTTTGGGAACCACCTTTCCTTTTTTTTTTTTTTTTTTTTTTTTTGAGACGGAATCGCTTTGTTACCCAGGCTGGAGTGCAGTGGCGTGATCTCGGCTCACTGCAAGTTCCGCCTCCTGGGTTCACGCCATTCTCCTGCCTCAGTCTCCCGAGTAGCTGGGACTACAGGTGCCCGCCACAATGCCCAGCTAATTTTTTGTATGTTTTAGTAGAGACGGAGTTTCACCATGTTAGCCAGGATGGTCTCGATCTCCTGACCTCATGATCCACCTGCCTCCGCCTCCCAGAGTGGTGAGATTACAGGAGTGAGCCACCGTGGCCGGCCATGGGAACCACCTTTCCTGAGCATTAACACTAGATGGCCAGATTTAACTATGACCAACTTTTATATTAAAAGATAATGGAACTTTTTTTTTTTTTTTGAGATAGAGACTCTTGTCACCCAGGCTGGAGTGCAGTGGCACAATCTCAGACCACTGGAACCTCCACCTCCTGGGTTCAAGTGATTCTCCTGCCTCAGCTTTCTCATTAGCTGGGATTATAGGTGTGCACCACCCCACCTGGCTATTTTGTATTTTTTAAAATAGAGATGGGGGTTCACCATGTTGGCCAGGCTGGTCTCAAACTCCTGACCTCAAGTGATCCACCCACCCTCAGCCTCCCAAAGTATTGGGGTTACAGGCATGAAAAACAAAGGGCTTTGTGGCCAGGTGCAGTGGCTTACACCTTGTAACCCCAGCACTTTGGGAGGCCGAGGCGGGCAGATCACCTGAGGTCGGGAGTTGGAGACTGGCCTGGCCAACATGGAGAAACCCTGTCTCTACTAAAAATACAAAATTAACTGGGCGTGGTGGTGCATGCCTGTAATCCCAACTACTCGGGAGGCTGAGGCAGGAGAATTCGCTTGAACCCAGGAGGCAGAGGTTGTGGTGAGCCGCTATCGTGCCATTGCACTCCAGCCTGGGCAGCAAGAGTGAAACTCTGTCTCAAAAAAAAAAAAGGTAAAACAAAGGGCTTGGCATTACCAGTGCCAGAAAAATACAAGATTGAGAGAATAGGAGGCAGAGGTTGCGGTGAGCCGCTATCGTGCCATTGCACTCCAGTCTGGGCAGCAAGAATGAAACTCTGTCTCAAAAAAAAAAAAGATAAAACAAAGGGCTTGGCATTACCAGTGCCAGAAAAATACAAGATTGAGAGAATGGGGAAATAGGAGAGACATAAACTTGGTGGGAGTATGTATTTGTATGCAAAAGTAAAAGATACGGGCAAAGATGTTAATCCTGTAACACTGTAAAAGGAAATGTTAGAAATAACTAGATAGCCATAAAAATGGAGGGTGATTCATTTAGTTCATGGTATGGGTGTGAAATACTGTGACCTTGAACAGGTACCTTTTAGTGCCTCATTTTCCTCATCTATAAACAGGGAGGGAGTAAAGATAATAGAGCCTTCCTTAGAGTTGTGAAGATTGAATTAGTAACCTATGAAGCTCTTCCAGCAGTACCTGGTCTAGAAATAGTCTCAAAATTTCACTGCTTATTGTTACTATACAGCCACTTTTTAAAATGAGACAGGTGTGTATAAATATAAAGGGTCTGATATTGTTTTAAAGACGTTTTAGTAAATGTTACACATAAAGAGATGTTCAGAAGATATACTGTTAACTATATATATATTTGTTGAAAGAAGGGAGGAGGAATGGTGTTTGACCTTTTAAGTGCACATTTTTCTTTCGTGATAAAAATCTCTGTTGGTTGGTAGGTAGGCGGGGGTACTCTAACATTGCTTAGTGCATGGTTGCCTCTGCAACATCTAATGAATTGGTTACCTTTCTACCCCTTATAACTCTAGTAACTGGAAACTTGCTGCTTAATGACCAATGTCATTTTTTTAGTCAGTTCATTATAAAGTACTCCTTATGAGCTAAAGTATATTTTGTCTGTTTTATATGTTAGCTTTTTAATTTGGGACCACATAGAAATCTTATTTATTACCAGTTTAGATCTGGAGGGGAGCTTATGAAACCTTATTTTAGGGGATGAGAAGACTAAAACTCAGAGTTTGTAACTTATCCAGGAGCATGTGGCAGTTTGTGGCAGTCCTAGGACTGTCAAATGTTAGCAGTATGTTGTGTCCTAAAATTTTTATTTTTGGCCGGGTGCAGTGGCTCACGCCTGTAATCCCAGCACCTTGGGAGGCCGAGGCAGGCAGATCACTTGAGGTTGGGAGTTTGAGACCAGCCTGGCCAACGTGGTGAGACCCCATCTCTACTAAAAATACAAAAATTAGCCGGCCACATTGGCGCATGCCTGTAGTCCCAGGTACTTGGGAGGGAGGCAGGAGAATTCCTTGAACCCGGGAGGCAGGGGTTGCAGTGAGCCGAGATCTTGCCACTGCATTCCAGCCTGGGCAACAGAGTGAGACTTCATCTCAAACAAACAAAATTAGCTGGGTGTGGGGGGGTGAGCATCTGTAATCCCAGCTACTCGCTAGGCTGAGGCAGGAAAATCACTTGAACCTGGGAGGTGGAGGTTACAGCCAGCCAAGACCATGCCACTGCACTTCAGCCTAGGCAGCAAAGCTAGTCTCCATCTCAAAAAGTAAAATAAAATAAAATGTTTATTTCCAAGTTAGTCTTAGCGTTTGTTTCAAACCTTTTATCATCTTGGTAGTTCTCTTTGGTACCCAGATTGAATGCAGTTATGTAAATGGAGTCTGGTTGTCATTCTAGACATTTTTTGTCTTCTGACAGTCTATGGAAACTTCTTTGGCAGCCTTAATTACTCTACCAGCTAAAATCACAGTCTTTCTCGAGTATTCTTCCCATCCCCCCATTCCTAAATTTCTAGACTTTTCCTGGCATGGATTATTTTGGTTTTAGTCTAACTGTAGAATTTAAACAACTACCATTATTGAACCTCATTTAGCTTAACCAAAGCTGTTATCTCTTTGGACCCTAATTTTTTATTGTTTCTAGCTTTGTGATGTTCTTCAGCTTGGTAATTAGAAGTCTTTTGATACATGTATACTAAAGGAAATATGTGTACCAAGTACTTTATTCACTGACAGATATTTTATTCGACACCCACTGTGTGCCAGGTATAGTGGTAGGGCTAGGAAATCAGTGGTGTCTGAGTGACTCTGCCTTTATGGAGCTTTTGGTTTTAGTGGGGAAGATTCATGAAAACCATGTGAGTGTAAGGAAAGGACAGGATGCTCTGTGGGCACACAGTGAGGGATGCCAGCCTAATCTGGGAGTTAGAGGAAAGCCTTACTATTTATGGGAGAAGTAAGGGTATGTGAAGGCCCAGAAACAAGTTAGAGGAACTGAAGAGCATAGTGTGTGATGCTCAGAGGGAGGTGAGAGGGTGAGAGGCAAACAGCACTTGGGTCGTGGAGGCTGTTATAAGCCCGGGTTGGGATGCCAAAGAAGCTGTTGAAAGATTTTAGAACAGGAGGAGATCACATTTGCCATTTTAAAGACAGTACTGTCTAAGAAACAGATTGGAAGCAAACCATAGTAGTATACTATGGTATTGTGTAATGTTCCTTCCCTGTTCACCGTGAGACCTGAAAGTAGTTTAAAGTAGTCAAGTAGAGCTTCTCAAATGAAGAATTTCATTCATTCTGCTAAACTACAAAATTTATGACTCAAATTGGAAACACAGTGAAAATGTTTGAGTCACAAATGTTAAAGTAGTTTAGGATAATTCTGTTATGGCTTGCTTTTCCTAGAAGCCATTTAGATTCAAAAACAATAGTGGTATTTAGAAGGTAATTTCTGGTCTTACATAGTGTTTTTCTTATAAAAGATTTTAATAACTCTGGTATTTGCCACACTAAATTAGGTTTTTTTAAATGCATAATACAATTGATTAGTAAAAAGAATTTTTTAAAAAAATAATGCTGGTTTTTGGTTTGTTTGTGTTTTTTTGAGATGGAGTCTCACAGTGTCACCCAGGCTGGAGTGCAGTGGCGCAATCTCAGCTCACTGCAACCTCAGCCTCCCGAGTAGCTACGATTATAGGCGCCAGCCACCATGCCAGGCTAATTTTTATATTTTTAGTAGAGACAGAGTTTCACCATGTTGGCCAGGCTGGTCTCAAACTTCTGACCTCAAGTGCTTCGTCCCCCTTGGCCTCCCAAAGTACTGGGATTACAGGCATGAGCCACCATGCCCGGCCTGAATAATGCGAGTTTTAACCATCAGTATTTATATTTGACATAAGTGGTACACAAAATGTTTAAGTATCATGGCTTATAAACACTTCTTGTAAGGTTAAAAGAACGCTTGCATTGAGTTCTAAAATGTGGCAAACTGATAATTTAATGAACTCTTACTTGCACTCTTGGTACCCCAACTTCAAGTATACTGTGAGGATTTTGTTCAGATTGGAAATCTTTATTGTAATAGCAAATTAAAGAGCTGTGGATTTTCAAGAGCTGAATTTGAAAGGTGTCAGGTGTTAAATGGAAGGTAATTCAGAGTTTATTCTTTTATTATACCTGCCTCTATCCAAAGAGTCAGAGAAAAACTTTTGAAAGAAAAAATTGCGGAGCATCCCTTTGGCAAGAGTGAGAATTTTCCACTACCACTTGCCCTAAGGGCATTGACATGCCTCACTGGGGAAATGTTACAGGATGTGATCATCGAAACAGCCTTGCCTGCTCTTCATGTACAAAATCCTTTGTCTGAAATTCACAGAAGCCTCTCCAGACAAAGGGAGATTGTTGTGTCTTCACTTTAAAAGTATTCAGTGGACCTTTACTTTCATGGATCTTTTAACTCTAAGAGAACCTGTTTTCCTAATAGAGTCAACCCTAAATTGACTCTAATATCAACAAAAGGAATATAACAGTCACACAGCAAGTTAAACAAAGGTTTTCATTAATTGAGCTTCCTTAGAGAAGGCTCCTTTTACTTCCTAGCCTGAGTTCCTGTGCATAAAATGAAGAGGACATTCATTGGTCAAGATGATGTGATGGTCCTTCTAGCTAAGAAAATACTAGAATATGGCAGGTTGGTTGGTTTGTTTTTGAGATGGAGTCCTCCACCCAGGCTGGAGTACAGTGGCGCAACTTCGGCTCACTGCAACTTTCGCCTCGGGGCTCAAGCGATTCTCCTGCTTCAGCCTCCCACGTAGCTGGGATTGCAGGCACCCACCACCACGCCTGGCTAATTTTTGTATTTTTACATTTTTAGTAGAGACAGGGTTTCACCATGTTGGCCAAGCTGGTCTCGAACCCCTGACCTCAGGTGATCTGCCTGTTTCAGCTTCCCAAAGTGCTGGGATTACGTTTCTTCAGTATCTTTCTACAAAGATCAGTTTCTAATAGAAGCCAATTAAACATAGAAACTCTAAGGTAGCACATTTCCCAAGTGTTGGGAGGCTTTGAAGCTTTTTAGCTTCGAGTTGGTGTGCCTGGTAGATGAGAAACAGCACAACAGAAAAGTGGTTCATAGGATCCATGACCCTAGTTACTGCATTTTTCTGTTGTATTAATTTTTCTAGTATATTTGTAGAATTTTTTAAAAAATATGGATTCTTAATTTTAAAATTAGCCTGGTGCAGTGGCACATACCAGTAGTCCTAGCTACTTGGGAGGCTGAGGTGGGAAGATCACTTGAGCCCAGGAGTTCAAGGCTGCAGTTCACCGTGATCACGTCAGTACACTCCAGCCTGGGTGACAGAGTGAGACCCTGTCTGTAAGAATAAAAAATGAAAAAAAAATGTGGATTCCTAGACCCCACTCCAAATGCATTTAATCATACTCTTAAAGAATCTGTAAAAGACCCCCAGAAAACTCTTCTTGTTGTTTCTAAATATTTAATTGCCACTTAATTAGAATGGAAGTTGTAAGATGGAAACATTCACAACAGCTGTGGTCAGTATTTAAGGGCTTCCCAGGCATTTGACAGTTGTTCCTCTGGCATTTGTTCCTCTAGCGTTGGCATTTAAGATGTTCCTCAGTATTTGGCCAACAGTTAAATGTGTATCAGTACAATTTCTGCACAGCAAAGAAACACCTTTCATATATTTTAGTAGACCCTTGGGGAAAGAGTACATGTTGGTTTCCTTATAATGCCAGTATAAATGTAATTTTTCATATACATAATATATAGTATATATTAATACTGAATATAATTTATTTATTTATTTTGAGATGGAGTCTCACTCTGTCGCCCAGGCTGGAGTACAGTGGCGCGATCTCAGCTCAATGTAAGCTCCGCCTCCCGGGTTCACACCATTCTCCTGCCTCAGACTCCCAAGTAGCTGGGACTACAGGTGCCCGCCACCACGCCCGGCTAATTTTTTTGTATTTTTAGTATAGACGTGGTTTCACACTGTTAGCCAGGATGGTCTCGATCTCCTGACTTCGTGATCCACCTGCCCCGGCCTCCCAAAGTGCTGGGATTACAGGCTTGAGCCACCGTGTAAGGCCTTACTGTATATAATAAATATATACTACACATACTGTATATTTATGCTATACAACCAATAGGTAAGACCTATAGTCCTGTACTTCCTGTTGGTCCTGTAGGTGTAACTATTAGTGTTAGGTAGGACCAATACTAAATATATATATAATAGTATATATGTACTATATTGTTAGATAACGATTGGATATCCCTAATCTGAAAAGCTTAAAGATCAGAAACTTTTTGAGCACCAACATATGATGCTCAAGGGAAATGCTTATTGGAGCATATCAGATTTTGGGCTTTTTGTTTAGAGATGTTCAATAGTAAGAATATAAATCAAACACTCCAAATTTCAATTTTAAAATTCTGGTTGCAAGCATTTTGGGTAAGGGATACTCAACCTGTAATATGTTGGCAGTGTTATCCGGGAAATTTAACCTTGGTATTTCTTGCCTGAAAAATACATTTTCTATTTATTTCAAATCCTCTGAGCTGCCGCTGAAACACAGCAAAATACATGCCAAAACATTGCTTTTGCATCCTCTTGTAGGTTGTACTCAATTTAAATATTAGATTTGTTGGTCTTTTAAAATTTGTCAAGTATATGAGAGTATGAGCTAGGGTTTATATATTGAATTGTTTAAATCTGTGTTTATCAGTTACAGTGCAGAAATAAAATAGTGTTTATAGATTGACGACCACTATCTCACATTGGACAGAAGTCTTCTACTACTCCATAGGATCATGACATTGACATAAATCAGATCCTCAGACACCAAATGAACATTTGGAAATAAATTTTCCATTTAGGGTCATAATATTCATCATTGCACTTGTCCTCTTTTTCAAACGTTTGAGGGCATGTAAGATCAGGTTAATCACGACGGGCAGAAATAGTGCGGTATAGGGCGTGTTAGCTGTTAAAGACCACTAAAGTTTAGAATATAGTTACTTTGTCGTCGTAAATTATCTGTTAGATGTACTCTCTTCAGTGTAGTTAGAGCAGAATTATATTAAAATGAAAGGTTCTCATTGATTCAGTCTGAATATTGCTGTTCATTGCATAAGCATTTCCAGCAGGAATTTCACCTTAGCTTATGTGTCCCTGCAGTCAAATGCAAGGGTGATCTTTGCCTCTTGAGATTATATATTGACAAACTCTGTGCCACCTTGTGACCACATTGCTTACTTAGGCTATAGGGTTGTTTCTATGCACTCAGATTTAAAAAATAAATCATATTCTCCCAGAACTTAAGCTCTGAAGTGGAGAAAAATCAGAACTAATTTGAAGGTTTAAGAAGTTCAATGTTGGCCGGGTGTGGTGGCTCACACCTGTAATCTCAGCACTTTGAGGGGCCAAGGCAGGTGGATTGCCTGAGGTCAGGAGTTTGAGACCAGCCTGGCTAACGTAGTAAAACCCTGTCTCTACTGAAAATACAAAAATTAGGCCAGGTGTGGTGGCACACGCCTGTAGTCCCAGCTACTCAGGAGGATGAGGCAAGGGAATTGCTTGAACCCGGGAGGTGGAGGTTGCAGTGAGCCGAGATCATGCCACTGCACTCCAGCCTGGGCGACAGAGCAAGACTGTCTCTGAAAAGAAAATAAAGAATAAGAAGTTCAGTGTTTACTTCCTGGACAGGAGTGTTATTTTGCCATTTTGTATATGACTGGTAACATGCAATTCAGTATGGAGAGTAAGTCTGAAAAATGATTTGACTTAAAAATGCCATCTGCAAGTATGGGAGAATTTGCTTATCTAATTTGTAGCTGCCCTTGCATAAGACTTAGAAAACCACATTAATTATCTTTCAGAAAATCACAGACAGCTGTTTTGTTGTTATTGTTGTTTTGAGACATAGTCTCGCTCTGTCTCCAAAGCTAGAATGCAGTGGTGTGAACTCGGCTCACTGCAACCGTCTGAGTAGCTGAGACTACAGGCACACCACCACTCCTCCCGGCTAATTTTTTATATTTTTAGTAGAGATGGGTTCTTGCCATGTTGGCCAGGCTGGTCTCGAACTCCTGGCCTCAAGTGATCCTCCTGCCTCAGCCTCCCAAAGTGTTGGGATTAGTGGACAGCTGTTTTATGTCCAGCTGCTTCGTGTGATTGTGCACTCATTCAGCAATATTTGAATACCAGCAGAGGGCTGGGCACTATTCTCAAGGTGCATGGCTTTATCTGTTACTTGGGCTATGTTGTGGCATTTCACTTGATACACATCAAGGAAAGGGGCTGAGATTTGGGCCCTTTTAGAGCTATTAAAGGAACTTGTTGGCCTAGGAAAGAAGACTCAGTTGACTTAAAGATCTTCAGGTTATGCATGAGGTTTATTATTCATTTAATTGATATTTCTTTTTCTTTTTTTTTCTTTTTTTTTTTAATGAGAGGGAGTCTCGCTCTGTTGCCCAGGCTGGAGTGCAGTGGCGCGATCTCAGCTCACTGCAAGCTCTGCCTCCCGGGTTCACACCATTCTCCTGCCTCAGCCTCCCATTAATTGATATTTCAAAAGGTATCAAAGGATATATGCCCCAGCTGCCCAGTGTTACTAGTTTGCTACACCTTCCCAGAGGTGTTTCTTTATACCTTTGGAAGTTGTCATTTTAGTATGATTAATTACGTGTTATACGAGCATATCAAAGGGTTTGAAACAGTGAAAGAGCTAAGACCAACTTGGAAATAAACATCTTATTTTATATTGCTTTTTGAGATGGAGAGTAGCTTTGTTGCCCAGGCGATGTGCACCTGTAGTCCTTCTGCTTGGGAAGCTGAAGTGGGAGGTCAAGGGTGCGGTGAGCTGCGATTGCCCCACTGATCTCTACATCCTGGGTGACAGAGCAAGACCCTGTCTTTTAAAAAAAAAAAAAAAAAAAAAAAAGTGTTAGTGTATAGTTTGATTTTGCATTTGCCATGTGTTTCGTTGAGTATCTTTTTTAAAGGGGGCCATTTGCTTCCTGTTCGCAATAATTTAGCCTTTTTGATGGAATGAATCATGGCATACACAACTTTATTCTCTTTGCTGTGCCTTGTATATATGTAGTAAACCTAAGAAAATATGTTACTTCTTATTGCTAACTAGGAAAGTATTCTTTAAAGTGAAAGCTTAAAGGCCTCTCTGAAGATACAGAGCAAAACTTGTTAGAATAATGTATGTAGTTAGGTTTCCTTAAGCCTCATTCTCTTCCTTCCTAATTCAAATCTTGAATCCATCTAAAGCTTTTTATTACCCCAAGAAAGGTTGATCACATTGCTTGCTTTAACAGAATTTTATGTATTTGTATTATATGCAGATCATTTATTATCTTTAAAAATTGATTTGGAGACAAATTCATCTTTAGATAACATAGTTGTAAAAGTTGCTCATTTCAGCTGCCTTTTTTTTTCTCCTGATTAGTTGGTGACAAAGTTCCTGCTGATATAAGGTTAACTTCCATCAAATCTACCACACTAAGAGTTGACCAGTCGATTCTCACAGGTAAATATGATGTATTAGGTCATTGAATTTCTGAAGACCTTCTCATGTCCCATGCCAATAGAGTTGGCTCTTGCCTCACTGTCCCTTTATGGTATCCCATCTTAATCCTCTCTAAGATACTTATTTTGTCTCGCTCCGTTGCCCAGGCTGGAGTGCAGTGGCGTGATTGCGGCTCACTGCAACCTCCACCTCTCAGGTTCAGGATGTTCTCCAGTCTCAGCCTCCTGAGTAGCTGGAACTACAGGCTCCTGCCACCATGCCCAGCTAATTTTTGTATTTTTAGTAGAGACAGGGTTTCACCTTGTTGGTCAGGCTAGTCTTGAACTCCTGACCTCAGGTGATCCACCTGCCTCAGCCTTCCAAAGTGCTGGGATTTCAGGTGTGAACCACTGCACCTGGCTGCCAATATGGTTTTAAAGGCATGATTTAAAAACAAAATAAAATGGCTGGGCACGGTGGCTCACGCTTGTAATTCCAACACTTTGGGAGACTGAAGCGGGCAGATGGCTTGAGCCCAGGAGTTAAAGACCGGCCTGGGCAGCATGGCAAAAGCCCATATCTACAAAAAATACAAAAATTAGCCAGGCCTGTAATCCCAGCTAGTCAGGAGGCTGGGTGAAAAGATCACTTGTGCCCGAGTCAAGGCTACAGTGAGCCACGCTTATGCCTCTGCACTCCGGCCTGGGCAACAGAGCAAGACTCTGTCTCCAAAAAAAAAAAAAAAAGTTGTAATTTGTTCATTACCATTGGTAATAATCTTAAGGTTGAATTGTCTGTTTTGTGGAAAGCAAATTACTTATTCGATGTCCTTTTTCCAGGCAACAAAAATAGACTCCAGTACTGTAATTTTTTTCATTGGAGGAGTGCTAATGTTGCGTCCGTCTTTACAATATCCAGATACACAGTTAACAAAAGTTAGCCCCATAAGAGATGAAAGTTGTACTACCTGGAATTTGCATAATTGTTTGAAACATTTTCCCATTTTTGTGTGATAAAAGTACAGTCTAGGGTGGAGGGTTCATATTAACTGGAAGTAAGTTTATCAGAAGAATTAACTTTAAATACAATGCTAACTTGGATTAAATAGTAAATATGAAGTCTAAAGGCTCTCAAGATTTATCTGATTATCGGTTTTGAAAAACAACTAATGTCGTGGAGACAGTGATGTGAGTAACCTGGGCTCTATTTTTTTTTGGTATTGTTTCTTTATAAATAGCTTACTTATTAAAACTCTCATTAGCAACAACAAACTGGAGGCCAGTTAAGCCATAAAATGTTGGGGAAATGGTTGGGTTATATTTGTGAAATTCTCATAGTGTGCCCTAAAGACATAGTTGCCATTTAAAAACTTTTTTTTTGAGACGGAGTCTCGCTCTGTTGCCCAGGCTGTAGTGTAGTGTCACGATCTCGGCTCACTGCAGTCTCTGCCTCCTGGATTCAAGCTATTCTCCTGCCTCAGCCACCTGAGTGTCTGGGATTACAGGCGTGCGCCACCACGCCTAGCTAATTTTTGTATTTTTAGTAGGGACAGGGTTTCACTGTGTTGGTCAGGCTGGTCTCGAACTCCTGATCTTAATGATCCGCCCGCCTTGGCCTCCCAAAGTGCTGGGATTACAGGCATTTAAAAACTTTTTAGGCTGGGCACGATGGCTCATGCTTGTAATTTCAGGACTTTGGGACGGTGAGGCAGTAGGATCACTTGTGGCCAAGCGTTTGAGAGAGCAGTTATAGTCTCTATAATGAAAACCTTTTTTTTTTTTTTTTAAATTAAGACTGAGTTGTACTCTGTCGCCCAGTGGCGCGATCTCAGCACAGTGCAACCTCTGCTTCTGGGGTTCAAGTAATTCTCACGCCTTAGCCTCCCTAGTAGCTGGAATTATAGGCACACACCACCGCACCTGGCTAATTGTATTTTTAGTAGAGATAGGGTTTTGCCCTGTTGGCCAGGCTGGTCTTTACCTCCTGACCTGAAGTGATCTGCCCGCCTCAACCTCCCAAAGTGCTGGGATTACAGACATAAGTGATCACACCCAGCCTATAATAAAAAACTTTAAAAGTTAAAAAAAAAATTTTTGAACTTCATAGAGGTTCTCGAATATTTTCTTTTGTTAAGTAATCATAATGTAGTTTTTGGCTAACTTGTGGAATCAATTTTTTTGGTCAAATATTGAGAGTGAAGTTTGCTACCTGTGACTTATTTAGAGACATATTTTACTCAGATTGACCCTAATTGTATATCTGTGACGTGATTTTTAAATTGAAATCAGCCGGGCATGGTAGCGCATGCCTGTAATCCTAGCACTTTGGGAGGCGGATGTGGGTAGATCACCTGAGGTCAGGAGTTTGAGACCAACCTGGCCAACATAGCAAAACCCGTCCCTACTGAAAATACAAAAATTAGCCGGGCATGGTGGCACATGCCTGTAATCCCAGCTACTCAGGAGGCTGAGGCTGGAGAATTGCCCAGGAGGCAGAGGTTTCAGTAAGCCGAGATTGTGCCACTGGACTCCAGCCTGGGCAACAAAGCAAGACTCTATCTCAAAAAAAAAAAAAAAAAAGAAGTAGTTCTTTATTTACCGTGTGATCTTTCCAGTACACTTGCTAATTGCTACTTCAGAGTATAGCCAGATGTGGTGGCCCACACCTGTAATTCCAGCACTTTGGGGAGGCCAAGATGAGCAAATTGTTTGAATCCACGAGTTGGAGACCACCCTGGGCAACAGAGTAAAACCCCGTCTCTCCAAAAAAATACCAAACAATTAACCTGGCATGGTATTGGGTGCCCTTCTATTCAGGAAGCCACGTTGGGAAGATGGCTTGAGCCCGGGAAGTTGAGCCTGTAGTGAGTTGTGATTGTGCCATTGCATTCCAGCCTGAGTGATAGAGCAAGACCCCTGTCTCGGGGGGTGGGGGGAAAGAAGTATCAGTATATATGTTAAAGTATTTATTAAAGTATACAACAAATATGTAAATAATACAGTCACAGTATCAGAGTATAAAATGATTACCGAAAAATGAATTAATTTGAATAGTTACTCCAGAAAATAAAGGTAATCAGTGAGGATTCTACTTGAAAATTCACTTTTTTATTTTGGAATTGTGTTGATTTTTATCCTGACACCCTTTGGTCTGGTATTAATTTCCATTACTAAATTTTCCCAGCTTACCTCCTTTGGATGAATTTGGCCTTTTGCCCCTTTTCTCACACTGACATTATCCCAAGAGTGGTAATGGGTGGGCATGAATGAGAGTCTGGGTTCTTGGTGTGGGTCGCAGAGATCTGTTTTTTCTGTCTCACAACCCCCTTAGGTGAGTCTGTCTCTGTCATCAAGCACACTGACCCCGTCCCTGACCCACGAGCTGTCAACCAAGATAAAAAGAACATGCTGTTTTCTGTAAGTACTTTATGAAATGTGTTTTTAATTAGAGACATTTCTAAAGCCTCATGGTCCACAAATGTTACGTTTTTCACTGCCAACCATCACTGGCTATCATTCTAAAGGATAATCACACTTTTCATGGTCAGTCTTAGCTGTCAGAATATGGCAGTAACATAATGTGTGAGTTAGATGTCTTTTAGTTGGCAAGTTTTGGGGGACCAAAAAAAAAAAAAAGACCAGCTCAAACATCTTCCAACTCTTACTTGCAAACATAGTTGAAAAGTAGATTTGTTTGGAAAAGCCTTAGCCAATAAAAGGGTATTTTCAAAATTATGTAGATGACAGCTGCTATTTGTATGTGGTTCACGATAAGAAGGTGTGTGTTTAGAGAGAGAGAAAGCAAATGTGGCAAACAATACTGGTGAGTCTAAGTGCAAAGTATATGAATGTTCATTTTACTATTTCAGTTTTTCTGTTGATGTGAAAAATTTTTTGAAGAGTGAGGAAATGCATGGATTTTTGGTTTGGAATCTGTAATGATTTTAAGTTGGGGACATTTGTGGGTTTGTATGAGAGCCGGACTACTACCCATAGTAAGTAAATAGAGTTACCCTGAAAATAATGAAGCCATGTCCTTCTCTTATAACACTAGAAATGAAAATGACGTAGGAGAGACTGCTCGCACTTAATTTCATTGGTTTTTGGATGCTGGCACATGATTAGGGGTTCTCAAGATAGCCCATGGGGCTAGTTGCCTTTCCTATTACAGTGAGAAAAGTAGGGGCCTTGAGTTGTTGGAGCCAGAGGTGGAGAATGCTTAGAGTTGAACTATACGAGTTTGAAAAATTGGGAACACAGAAGGGTTAGAGCACTGCTTGAAGATGGTCTGCAAATAGAAATCTAGGTGGGTCATTACAGAGCTGCCTGGTATAAGTAAGTACCACATGGAGCATTGCCTGTTGTCACAGTTGTATGGCTGATTGCTTGAACAGTAGCCAGTGGAAGGCCTAGTAGAATGTGTTGAGAATCTGGGTGCCCTAGTCAAAAATCCAGTGTCAGTATTTAAGTTGGGATGTGGTATTCATCTTGTGACAAGTTCTCTACTTCTGTCCTAGGGTACAAACATTGCTGCTGGGAAAGCTATGGGAGTGGTGGTAGCAACTGGAGTTAACACTGAAATTGGCAAGATCCGGGATGAAATGGTGGCAACAGAACAGGAGAGAACACCGCTTCAGCAAAAACTAGATGAATTTGGGGAACAGCTTTCCAAAGTCATCTCCCTTATTTGCATTGCAGTCTGGATCATAAATATCGGTCACTTCAATGACCCAGTTCATGGAGGGTCCTGGATCAGAGGTGCTATTTACTACTTTAAAATTGCAGTGGCCCTGGCTGTAGCAGCCATTCCTGAAGGTCTGCCTGCAGTCATCACCACCTGCCTGGCTCTTGGAACTCGCAGAATGGCAAAGAAAAATGCTATTGTTCGAAGCCTCCCGTCTGTGGAAACCCTTGGTTGTACTTCTGTTATCTGCTCGGACAAGACTGGTACACTTACAACAAACCAGATGTCAGTCTGCAGGGTAAGAGGAGTAGTTTAGAATATTCCCTGTGGTGGTTCTTTGTTCATCCTACCAATATGCCTTCATGCCATCAAAACTTTTGATTTGTAATTTCATACCTTTCTGTGGGCTGTATGTATAGCCTGAGCTTAATTTCTAATATTTGAGAGGATCTAATCTTTAATTCCTAAAACTGTTTCATGAAATACAGGACATCTGCATGGCTGATGTACTTGTATTAGATGTAAGAGAATTAGAGAAATTATATTTTCCTTTAATTAAAAAAAAAGACTGGGCGCGGTGGCTCACGCCTGTAATCCCAGCACTTTGAGAGGCCAAGGCAGATGGATCACCTGAGGTCAGGAGTTTGAGACCAACCTGACTAATATGGTGAAACCCCATCTCTACAAAAAAGACAAAAATTAGCTGGGTGTGGTGGCATGCACCTGTAGTCCCAGCTACTCAGGAGGCTGAAGCAGGAGAATTGCTTGAACCTGGGCGGCAGAGGTTGCAGTGAGCCAAGATCATGCCACTGCACTCAATCCTGGGCGACAAGCAAGACTCCCTCTCAAAGAAAAGAAAAAAGACACACAGCTGTGACTCACTTGTAGCCTCAACCTCCCAGGCTCAAGTCCTCCCACCCCAGCCTTGCAAGTAGCTGCAACCACAAGTGCATGACACCATGCCCCACTATTTATTTTATTTTATGTTTTTTTGTAGAGATAGGTTCTCACTATGTCACCAGGCTGGTCTTGAATTCCTGGGCTCAAGTGATCCTCCTGCCTTGGCCTCCCAAAGAGCTGGAATTACAAGCATGAGCCACCACACTCAGCCTCCTTTGTTATTTTCCTGATCCTCTGTCTCTAGGTGTATGTTAACAGACAAGTTCTAGAGAAAGCTGCTAGTTAACCTCTCTACCTGAAGTCCTAGTTGGTTTTTCTATCACATGTTGAATGAAGCATGCTTTTTCCTAAAAAGTAGATACAGTCATCTCTCAGTATTCACTGGAGATTGGTTCCAGGACCTCCCTCAGATTCCAAACTCTGCAGATGCTCAAGTCTCTGAAATGAGATGCTTCAGTACTTGCATATAACCTTGTTCATCCTCCTGTATACTTGAAATCATCTCCAGATTACTTAAAATACCTAACATAATATTATAAATGATATGTAAATAGTTAAACTGTGTTGTTTAGGAAATAATGACGAAAAAATTGTACATGTCCAGTATAGACGCAGTTATTTTTCTATCTGCTGTTTAGTTGACAGTGGATGTGGAACCCACAGATACAGAGGGCTGACTAAAATTGCTTTTAACTTGCTTTATTGTGTGTATTCATCATATATACATATATGTATATATAGTTTGTTTTCGTTTTGTTTTGTCTTGAGACAGAGTTTCACTCTTATTGCCCAGGCTGTAGTGTGATGGCCCAATCTCAGCTCACTACAACCTCTGCCTTCTGTGTTCAAACAATTCTCCTGCTTCAGCCTCCTGAGTAGCTGGGATTACAGGCATGTGCCCCCCATGCCTGGCTAAGTTTCTGTATTTTTGTAGAGATAGGGTTTCTCCATGTTGGTCAGGCTGGTCTCAAACTCCCGACCTCAAGTGATCCATCCGCCTCCTCGGCCTCCCAAAGTGCTGGGATTATAGGCGTGAGTCCCCTCGCCTGGCCATCGTATATTTTTTGACCACCCTTGGATAAAATAAATGATTTAAACCTGCTGTTAGAAAAGTAACAACTGAATAAATGCAATAATTATACAGCTGAATTATAGGGAAACCTCATATAATATGAGCATTTAATAGCACAGTGTTATGTTTTCTTAGAATGGGCTTGTTAAATAATGCTTCTGTATGATATTGAAAGGATGTAGTTATCTTGGCCTTATCGTCAGGTTTTAGATAATTATTTTTAACATCGGAAATTGTTTTATAATCAGTGAAGCCCTGTGAATTTTTATCTTGCCAATTTTAAGTTCATGATGATTTTTTAGATACAGGTTCTCCCTCCCCCGCAAGCTCCTTGTGAGTCTAAACCCACAGTTAGAATTGACAGAACTGGGGTATTCCAACTTTCAAAGTGAAAAGCTTCTAGGTTTGTCTTAGGTTTCTCCAGGATATTAAGGTGTTTGACTGAGCTACTTAAGTTCTTACTTTTTGGAACCAAAAGGTTGGATGAATTGGCTAAAAGTCAGGTTTATCATACTGGTTGTTTCAGGAAGAGAAAGGGAATTTTCTTATTTACTATTTTGTGTCTCACTTAGCCTGAAAGCGTTAATTCCTCAGAATAGTCTTTATGTCCATGAAAGTAAGCCATGTATAAAACTGTAATTTTTAAAATGTCAGTTTCCCAGTTCATTATAAAAATTTTTTTGTTCTATTCTCCCTTGAATGACTTGACTTAAAATGTTTTAATAAAGAAAAAGCTTGCCTGTTCTGAGTGAAGCTTTACCTCACAACAGAAAGCTGGTGCTAATTGGTATTCTGCAGGAGGCTTCTTGCAGTGGGTATTGCATAACTGTCCTTGACTTAGGAAGATTTTCATCCTGCATATCCTAAATGGTTGACTTGCTCACAGTCAAAAATGTCTTAAGTACATTTAGATTTAGCTCATGTAGATTCAAATTCTGAATGTCTTTTAGAATATTTTGGGCTTTGGTATAGACTCAGAGAATTTCACATTTTTGGCTGGGCGCGGTGGTTCACACCTGTAATTTCAGCACTTTGGGAGGCCGAGGCGGGTGGATCACCTGAGGTCAGGAGTTGGAGACCAGCCTGACCAACAGGGAAACCTTGTTTCCACTAATACTACAAAAATTAGCTAGCCGTGGTCGCAGGTGCCTATAATTTCAGCTATTGGGGGGCTGAGGCAGGAGAATCACTTGAACCTGGGAGGTGGAGGTTGCAGTGAGCCAAGTCATGCCATTGCACTCCATCCAGCCTAGGCGACAGAGCGAAACTCCGCCTCAAAAAAAGAGTTATTTTAAAATAAAGATTAATTTCCTTATTGAATGCAAGATAAATTGCTCTGAAATGATGTTCACAACATAGCTTTTTGGTGGTGGTGGTGGTGGTGGTGTTAAGGAGTTTCACTCTGTCGCCCAGGCTGGAGTGCAGTGGCGCAATCTCAGCTCACTGCACCCTCCGCCTCCCGGGTTCAAGCACCTCTCTGCCTCAACCTCCCGAGTAGCTGGGATTACAGGTGCCCACCACCACGCCCGGCTAATTTGTTGTATTTTTAGTAGAGGGGGTTTCACCATCTTTGCCAGGCTGATCTTGAGCTCCTGACCTCGTGATCCACCCACCTTGGCCTCCCAAAGTGCTGAGATTACAGGCGTGAGCCACCACGCCCGGCTCAACATGGCCTTTTTAACTTGAGTTTTACATTTTTAAAATTCCCCTTAGAGAATGATTTGATCAGATTATTAATTGCTCATATTTCAGAGAAAGCATGAGAAACTATAGTTTTGACATCACTTTCTGTAATTTTTTCTTTTTAGAGGAGGTTTTAAAACTTTTCATTTGCAAAGAAAACACAAGCCTAAATCTTACTTTTCCAAACTGGGCTTCTGAATTATAATTTGTGATTGCAAATCAAGCAGTGGAAAAATTATCTTTAAGAAAATAGCTTATGTCGCTTTAAAAAATAAAATTAATCCTTTCCTAAGCATGCTTCCATCTGTATTGTCTAGGGAACATCAGTTCATTCAGCTCTGCGGGCTCCTTACTGTATACATATAGTTATGCAGCTTCATAGAACATGAGCTATTGCCACAATAAAAATAAGTGGGAAGGAGCAGAGAAGCAGTTTGTCTTATTTTACTCGGGAAATGTTTATGCAACTCTGAAATGTGAGTTTATTTTTCCCAAGCTTTTGTGCTTAGCTCTAAGGCAGGACTGCCTAATACCACTCTCAAAGCCAGCCATTTGAAATCTGGAGTTCTGAGCAATCTAAAGAGTAACTTGTCTCTGGAACTGACCTTTTTGCTGACCGGTAGTCCTCATAACTTGGGTTTTGTGTGGGTTGTTTTGTCTTTGGTGCCACTGCTGCTCATTCATTCAGCACCTCAGTGATGCTGTTTTTCATACTGTTTGATTGGTCGGGGGTGTGATGGGTGAGGCAGTCTAATATAATTAAGCTAGTTAGAGTAAGGGACAGTACTGCTGATGCTGAGTGAGCCTCAGTGAGTTTTATTAAAGTTGTTTTTGTAAATGAAAAAGGTTGTTTGCCTTTGTCTTAAGCTAACAAAGGTAGTTTATTTGTGTAGTATTTCTTTAAAATCCCTTTTAAATACTGTGATGCCCTCTACCCCTACAGATGTTCATTCTGGACAGAGTGGAAGGTGATACTTGTTCCCTTAATGAATTTACCATAACTGGATCAACTTATGCACCTATTGGAGAAGTGTGAGTAACCCTCCTCCTCATTTAAAGGATCCCGTGTGGCAGTTTAGTATTTGTGTCGATTTGCAGCATGTCTACAAAGTTAAGACAGCTTTCTGAATGTGGCTCAAGACAACACTTATTACTAAAGTAGTAAATGTTTTTAAAACAGAAACGTTGAAAGATGAAACAAAGGGTATAATCCACTCATCTTTTTGCATCTTCTGGGCTCCAAACTTTCAAGAGGGATCTGTGTTTGTTATTCGCTGATGCCAGTGGTGGAAGAATTGAATTGACTAAGAATTTCTGGTCTTTTTACTGATTGATTTCTGATATCAGAGATGCATTCTCTCTTTTGTTTTTGTCTAATATTGGCTCTGGCATCAGATTCTTTGGAATTTTTTCCAGTATATTGTCCCAAAAATTCTGTTTTCATTATTAAACAATTGGGGGGCGGGGGGGAATCAATAGCGGCAACCACACCCTGCTCTAAGAGTGTTTTCTCTTTGGGCAGGCATAAAGATGATAAACCAGTGAAATGTCACCAGTATGATGGGCTGGTAGAATTAGCAACAATTTGTGCTCTTTGTAATGACTCTGCTTTGGATTACAATGAGGTAAGTCTCTTCATAAATTAGAAGAAATGGCTGTTCCTAGTTCAGGGGTGGGGTGGGTGGAATGAAAGTCTAGCCTTCCTTCCTCCCTTTCGAAAGTCACGGGTGCCTGATTTTGTTTCCCCTTTCCATTCAGGACCTTATGGCAGGGCCAGCATGACCTCACCAAAGAAAGCTGAGAGCCTTTCACATATCCTCTGTGACTGAGCATTGCAGTTAGTTAACTAAAAGTTGTGGTATTATGTGATGTTCTTATCTGTTGATAGCATACTTACTATAAATGAATAAAACCCAGGATAGAAAATGCTGTCCTGAAAGCAAAGGGTATGTTTCTGTCTCAAAGGCAAGCCAGTCCCTGTCAGAGACAGAATGTGAACTCTTCAGAATGATAAGCAGTGACATGGAATTACATTATTATGTGAAGGCGCTCTTTGAATTAATAGTGTGATCAGTGGCTTCTTATGTTTGGGTGAAATAATAAATACTGTGATTGATGTCATCTTATGTTTAAGGGAAATGAAAAACCTACTTATTAGAGTAAGATCACATGCATACCTGTACTTTGAGTATGTTTTTAATTATCTAGGTTACCTGTTCCAGAGAAGGATAAAAATGGCCTTACAATAATGTTGTAATAGGGCCGGGCGCGGTGGCTCACGCCTGTAATCCCAGCACTTTGGGAGGCTGAGTTGGGCGGATCACGAGGTCAGGAGATCGAGACCATCCTGGCTAACACGGTGAAACCCCATCTCTACTAAAAATACAAAAAATCAGCCGGGCGTGGTGGCGGGCACCTGTAGTCCCAGCTACTTGGGAGGCTGAGGCGGGAGAATGGCATGAACCAGGGAGGCGGAGCTTGCAGTGAGCCGAGGTCGCGCCACTGCACTCCAGCCTGGGTGACTGAGCGAGACTCCGTCTCAAAAAAAAAAAGTTGTAATAGAGGGCAGATTGTGCTTTTGTGGAAAAAAATATTAAAGAGAAATTTATCTATGTACTTCTCCCTTGTTTCTACTTTCTGTGCCTTTAACCAATACAGGCAAAGGGTGTATATGAGAAAGTTGGAGAAGCTACAGAGACTGCTCTCACTTGCCTAGTAGAGAAGATGAATGTATTTGATACCGAATTGAAGGGTCTTTCTAAAATAGAACGTGCAAATGCCTGCAACTCAGTAAGTATTTGAGCCTAGTTTATTGTTCATGCTGCTTATCAGTCGTACTATATACACTTAGTGTCTGCACTGTCCTACTCTCTTAGAAAACTGATTATACCTTATCTCCTCAAACTTACAATATTTCCTTCCCCATATTCCCTCTCACATAAGATGCTCTTCCTGGGTATTTGACAAGAAAATAAAAGCAATGAATAGCTAATTTCCGTGAGCGACCATCTGTGCCCACAGGGGCTGCCTTCTCCCATAGTGCTGTGAACAGTGTTCTTGCTCCTAGCAGAAGCCACCTCCTCCCAACATCTTTGCTGCATTATTGATTTCCATCTCTACTAGATGTTCTTCAGCATAGGGGAAATAATAGTGTCTTTCTATCTTAAAACTTTCATTTGACCTTATTTCCCCTGACAGCTATGACACTACCACACTTTCTTTTCCTGTTCAGTTAAACTTTTTTTTTTTTTCTCTTTTGAGATGGAGTCTCTCTCTGTTGCCAGGTTGGAGTGCCGTGGCGTGGAGTGCTTGGCTCACTGCAACCTCCGCTGCTCAGGTTCAAGTGATTCTCCTGCCTCAGCCTCCCTAGTAGCTGGGATTACAGGCACACGCCACCACGCCTGGCTAATTTTTTGTATTTTTGGTAGAAATGGGGTTTCACCATGCTAGCCAGGCTGGTCTCGAACTCCTGACCTCAGGTGATCCACCCGCCTCGGCCTCCTAAACTGCTGGGATTACAAGCATGAGCCACCGCGCCTGGGCATCAAACATTTCTTAAATCATTTGATGAGACCAGCATAACCAAATACCAAAGGTCAGTGTGGTGGTGGTGGTGGTGGTGGCAGTGGCAGAGGGCACGGACATTGTGCACTATACACTGAACAAATGAGTGGCCTCTGAGCCTTTTTCTTTCTGCCTGTCAGAGTCTTTGAGCCAGGGCTCATTCAACCAGCATCACTATGACAAGGGCCAGTAGCAAGGATGGGAGTCTCCACAGTGAGTTGGACCTGAGTGTGAGGTTCCTGTCAAAGAGCTGCTACTCCTGCAGTACTGCCCTTAGATTTCTGTGGCCTCACAAGCCTGGGGAGCTTAGACCTCAGTAGAAACACTTTGCAATGGCTGCTGGTGGACACTGGCCATCCATTGAGTCTCTAGCACCTGGGTCTCCTTGAAAGACTCGTCCCCCTGCCTGTCACTTGGCTCAGCTTAAGAACTTGAAATGGGCCGAGCGCAGTGGTTCACACCTGTAATCCCAACACTTTGGGAAGCTGAGGCGGGAGAGTCACTTGAGGCCAAGAGTTTAGGTTGCAGCGTCACTGCACTTCAGCGTTGGCAGCAGAGCCAGACCCCATCTAAAAAAAACTAAGGCCTGAAGTGGCTCAACTTGAAGGGTAACTCCCTTTATCCTATCCTGGCCAAAGTGGTAGATGATTGCTTGGATGAGAAGCGATGTGCGGATAAGATGTTACAATACACAAAGTCTGTGTGGGTCAGTCAGTCATGTGGGTGCCAGGGACAGGTGGGAGAGAAGCAGCAAGCTACAGAAGCAGCTCAAGAATGGGAACTGTGGAAGCTGGATGTATTGGAGGAAGGAGTGTGATGCCCTCAAAGCAGCCAAGGAGGAGCAGAAGGAGCTTAGGGACACAAGTCAGGCTCCCAAAGTCTATGTCTGGTTCTTGACCCCCACATACCACCACTCAGGAAACATCATTCCTGGGCTGTGTGGCGGTAGCAGCTGCTCCTTTTATGTGGCAGATGGGCTGATTGCTTGTTGGGCAAGAGCCCTCCTACACTATCTTAAGAGTGAATACCCTCTGTCTGCAGTCCAGGGTCTGCACAGCCACATGGTCCTCTAATAGGTCCACCAGACCATTTGCCTACAAAGAGCCTCATCCTCAGTGCCCACTGTCTCCTAGCTGTGGAGCTTGGATTCCCATGGAATTGGGTTCTGCCGAACATACCTCTTTTTAGCGTCAGACCTACCTGTCTGTCATCACCATGGGGCTGCCAGTCAGTACTTGTGGCCTCTTTATAGGACATTGTTGTAACTTAGGGTTCCCAGGTAGAATAAGGAGCGATGGGAAGGGGAGAGGTCCTGCAGGCCTGAAGGAACAGGTCTGGGGAAGGAGAGGTAAAACTCAGCCTTTTCTAGTTGTCATACAAAGCTGTATAAAGGCAGGCCTCATTTAGCAAAATGATCAGTTGTCACCACGTTCAGTGCTTTTTGTATGTCATAAACTGTTTCATCCCTTCCTGAGTAATAACGGTAAATGAGGAGGCATTGTGTCATTGGGGGGTAGTACAGCCTGAGTTGGGCGGGGGAGGAGTATACCTGTTTTCTTCATAACCTCAGATGTCAAGCATTTTAGTGACCACACAGAATCTCAGGATGAAAAGTTCTAGAGCTTCCTGTCCAGCCTGCAGGTAGGGACACCAAGCCCTTCCATGACCTGTGTGGCATGGTCTTCCAGTTAGTGTGAGGCAGCGTTTTGTCTCCTTTGTACTGTCCTGAGAAAACAAAACTCACACTGGAATTGACTGTCTCAGCTGAAGTACAGATTTCTTTTTCAGTAAACTGATACACAATTCGCAAATAGCAATCTCAGAGCCATGAAGGCCTTGGACCACTCCTTTGGCTTCTTCCCTCTACCCATGTGTCTTCCATGAACCCGAAGCAGTCCAGGCTCCTTGCCTCCATTTTAGACCATTCACTCTGCCAGTAAGCAAGTAGGTGGATCCTGGCAGAGCCACGCTGCCTGTGATCTATTAGTTGGTATAACTAAAAATCTGAGGCAACCTGAAAACTCAGTTCACAGATTGAGGGTTTGAGTCGTTTGATTCTAGACCTCTGACTACTCCTGCCCAGTGATGGGAAACAAGTCATGTCATAGGGCTGAACCAGCACTGGCTCACTAGCCAGTGACCACACAAGTACGGGCAACACTGTCATCCTCATGTCTCCCTGCTCCAGAGCTCCCTTGTCCCATCTTTTTCACATCCCTTCACCAAGGGATCAGAAACAGCTATCATGCTGCTCGTTCACTAAGGAGTTCCAAACACAAGCTCTTTGCCTCCCTTCCCACTTGAGACAGCAGGAGCCCATGTGTAGTTTAGAAGCAGAGAGAGCAGGTCCAGTGTTTTGACCCCATGGCTTGTTTGACTAGGTCCGTAGTTCTTGGCCAGCATAGTACTGAAAGAAAGTGATTTCCCTCCCCCACTCCCAGCCCAAGACCTCTCACCTGGGTAGGTCCACGCCTTCCTCAGAAGCATTGTGTGTTCTTCTAGTCATCCCAGTGCCATTAGTGCAAATGCTTAATTGAAACTAAACACACATGTGATTGAGATGATACAGAATCCAGCGTAGCACTCATACCCATTCCTTTGCTGCCTGAGGCAGTTCAGTGGCTGGCAGTCCAGCAGGATTGCTGCAGGGCCCTGATCCCCGTCTAGTCAGTTCAGCAGGCTTCAGTCCTCTCGTAGCGTCCTAGGTTAGATGCTGATGTTCTTGGGAATTTCTGTGATGATTTTTTAAATGTGTGTCAGTGGGAGCAAATTAATGTAATTAACTCCCTACATTAACCAAATTAAGGTGGAAAAAAATGGTAAGATCACCTCAGTAGGTGCATATGATGAAACTCATCTATCACAGCAAACTGAGACTGTAAAAGCATGTCTTCAACGCTGACGGTGTGTTTATACAGAGACCATGCTAACACAACAGAATTGTCACCATTTCTACTCAGCATTATACTGGCATTCCTGGTCTGTGTAATAGGCAAGAAAAGTATAAAAACTGGAAGAGAAGGGGTATCTTTAGTTGTAGGTAATGGTGTAAAGCCAAAGGTTAATTCTCAGTCCTCATCTTACCTATTTTGTTGGTGCTGTCACTCGCTCCCTCTTTGAAGCACCTCTTCACTTATCTTCCATGATCCCACACTTGCTCTCCCTCTCTGGCCTCTCATTCGAGGTCTTCTTAGCTGGGTCTTTCACATAGCACCAGGAGGTGAAGGCCCCATAGTCCTCAGCCATTTCTGTGTATAGTTACTCCCATGATCTCTTCTGGTCTCATGACTATAATCAGTAGCCACTAGCTATCTAAAACTACTTAGAATACTTTAAAAAAAAAAAAAAAAACTACTTAGAATACCTAAAAACACTTCCTTAGGTGCCCTAGCCATATTCACTTAAAGTGTTTATCCATCACATGTGACGGCCACGTGAACAGTGGCCACAGCACTGCCATCTTTCAGAAGTCCTGGTGGACAGCTCTGCTTGGGGCCATCTCTTCACCTCCGATGTTACCTAGTTCAAGTCAGTGTCATTGTACTGAATGGCATTCCTTGTCTCCCTTCAGCCAATTCTTTTGTTTTTTGAGATGGAGTTTGCTCTTTCGTCCAGGGTGGAGTGAAGTGGCGCAATCTCGTCTCGCTAGAATCTCTGCCCCCACTGGCTTTAAGCGATTCTCCTGCCTCAGCCTCCTGAGTAGCTGGGATTATAGGCGCCTGCCACCACACCTGGCTAATTTTTGTAATTTTAGTAGAGACGGTTTCATCGTGTTGGCCAGGCTGGTCTTAAACTGCTGACCTCGGGTGATCCACTGCACCTGACCACCTTCAGCCAATTCTTGACAACTAGAGCTTGAGACCCTCCGTTGTCTTCCTTTTTTACTTGTCATAAAAGCCAAATGCCCCATAATGACTTTTGAGGTATTATGACCTGCTTCTACCGTCTTCTGCCATTACCTGTCTCACCTTTTGCTCATGTAAACTCTGTTCCAGCCACGTTGGCACTCCTTCACCATTCCAGGACTTGCCAGGCTGCACTTCCCGTTCTCTGCCTGGTGGGTTTTCACCACCACCCACCGGGTTCATGCACATCTTTTCAGGCCCCATGGGGCCATCTTTATTCAAATGTCACTGTCTTCTGACCACTTTAGGTAACAGTATGATCTGTACATATGCAAATTTTCTCCCCTTTCCCTTTTTCTCCATAGCACTTGTGTTACTTTTGCATCTTAGTCTCTCTCCCCCAAAATAGGGGACAAGTTTCATGAGGGCAAAAACTTGTCCGTTTTGTTTATTGCTATATCCCTAGCATCTGTCATGTAATAGGTGCTTACTGTTTGTTAGGTAAAAAAGTTCAGAAATTGCCACCCAGTAGTATTCCATATTTGTTCCCTTTGTAGGTCATTAAACAGCTGATGAAAAAGGAATTCACTCTCGAGTTTTCACGTGACAGAAAGTCAATGTCGGTTTATTGTACACCAAATAAACCAAGCAGGACATCAATGAGCAAGATGTTTGTGAAGGCAAGTATGGCAGATTGCAGTTGAGATGTTCTTACCAGGGTTAAGATCCTGGTGAACCAGTAAAACAAAATTGTTGATCTAAATCTGTAACATTTCCAGGGTGCTCCTGAAGGTGTCATTGACAGGTGCACCCACATTCGAGTTGGAAGTACTAAGGTTCCTATGACCTCTGGAGTCAAACAGAAGATCATGTCTGTCATTCGAGAGTGGGGTAGTGGCAGCGACACCCTGCGATGCCTGGCTCTGGCCACTCATGACAACCCACTAAGAAGAGAAGAAATGCACCTTGAAGACTCTGCCAACTTTATTAAATATGAGGTTAGCTAATGAAAAGTTTCTTTGTCCACACCCGGCACGATTCATTGTGTTTAAACAGTACTCCTTCAAGCAAAAGGTCAAACAGTTCTCACTTTTGCCAAGAAAGAGGTGTGGTTATTTGTTTTTCTCCATGCCAGCTGTGTCACCCTTAAAATTTAGATTGCTGCTTCAAACATACATAGTTAATAATTTCATAAAAGTCTGTTATTTTCAAAGTAGAATATTTTTCAAAGTAGAATAATCAAGATGAGCTTAAATAAGCTTGTAAACCCCATTTTGCAGCTCATCTAAATCATGATTTTTTTTTAAGTGGGGATATTTCTAGAATATTCATTAGTTACTGAAGGTCAAAAGGTCCAAGTTGGAGATTCCTTCCACTTTTCTGCTTAGAATAGAATTCTTTAAGATCAAGGATGTGACATCCTAAAGCTGTGAACAAAATGAAGCAGCTTTGGTATTGTGGGCTCAGAATAGCACAAGAGTTAAAGAATGGTTTGGTAACAGGAGTGTAGTGGTATTTTTTTTTTTTCCCTCATAAGAAAATGCAGAAACTGGCCGGGCGCGGTGGCTCACGCCTGTAATCCCAGCACTTTGGGAGGCCGAGACGGGTGGATCACGAGGTCAGGAGATCGAGACCATCCTGGCTTACATG
>NW_012105919.1:985329-1000775 GCF_000951045.1 Mandrillus leucophaeus
ATCACCTGAGGTTGGGAGTTCGAGACCAGCCTGACTAACATGGAGAAGCCACGTCCCTACTAAAAATACAAAATTAGCCAGGTTTGGTGGAGCATACCTGTAGTCTCAGCTACACTGGAGGCTGAGGCAGGAGAGTTGCTTGAACCCGGGAGGCGGAGGTTGCCATGAGCTGAGATTGTGCCATAGCACTCCAGCTTGGGCAACAAGAGTGAAACTCCGCCTCAGGAAAAAAAAAAAAAAAAATGCAGAAGCCTGTCTCAATGTTTAACTGGGCATTTTTCAAACTGGGGACAAAACCTAGAATTTGCCACTTTTATTTAAAGTGATGCTCTTATTTTAGACCAATCTGACCTTCGTTGGCTGCGTGGGCATGCTGGATCCTCCAAGAATCGAGGTGGCCTCCTCCGTGAAGCTGTGCCGGCAAGCAGGCATCCGGGTCATCATGATCACTGGGGACAACAAGGGCACTGCTGTGGCCATCTGTCGCCGCATCGGCATCTTCGGGCAGGATGAGGATGTGACGTCAAAAGCTTTCACAGGCCGGGAGTTTGATGAACTCAACCCCTCTGCCCAGCGAGATGCCTGCCTGAACGCCCGCTGTTTTGCTCGAGTTGAACCCTCCCACAAGTCTAAAATTGTAGAATTTCTTCAGTCTTTTGATGAGATTACAGCTATGGTGAGCATGTTTGAACATGTACAGGTGACTCGGGCTACACAAGCACACAGTGAACTCTAATTTTGACCACTGGATTTTTTTGTCATAGTTTCCTAATTTGGAATTTGTCATGATTTGGGTATTTTCTCTAGAATTCAGTGAATCAGTGATTGGCATGTTGTGTGCTACTTGCAGGGAAGATCCTAGAGTCGTTTAAAACCCCAAAGGGCCTTCCAGATCAGTCCCAGAGGAACAATCTGGTGATCTAGTCTCTTTTTTAAAGGAGACGTGTTTTTATCTTAAGTTTTCCAAAAATTGAGGATGTAATCAGTCTGTCACCCTGTGTTTGGATTGCCCTGCTTTTAAGTTGGATGTTCTTTAAGAGCTGGCTGTTAATGAAGCATTTCCAGTATTCTTCCCCTCACCTGATTTTCATCCAGATACATTATGTTAAATTTACTTTCTTCTCTTTAAAAAAAATACTAGTTTTGAAACATACTGTAAGTGTACTTTCCTCTCCCCCAGAGGTAACTGAAGTTGGAATTCAGCAAAAATATTAAGAACATGGGAGTGCTGTTTTTGTGTCTGTAGACAATATTATTTTTGCATGTTTTTGAAGACATATTTTTTGGCCGAGTACAGTGGCTCACGCCTGTAACCCCAACACTTAGGAGACCAAGGCAGGTGAATCACTTAGGGTCAGGAGTTCAACACCAGCCTGGCCAACATGGTGAAACCCCGTCTCTACTAAAAATACAAAAAATTACTGGGTGTGGTGGTGGGCACCTGTAATCCCAGCTACTTGGGAGACTGAGGCAGGAGAACCACTGGAACCGAGGAGGCGGAAGCTGCAGTGAGCCGAGAGTGCACCACTGCCCTACAGCCTGGACGACAGAGTAGGACTCCATCTCAGAAACATAAAAATGTGCATATTTTTGCGATCTTCACCTTTCTACTTAAAATTTATCCATGTGGATACAAGTACTTCCTCTTGACTGCCACATAGGTTCTGTTTTTGTTTTTAGTAAGATAATACAGATAAATTTGAAGTCCCCTTTGTCCCACTTCAGTAAACTTATTTGGTAATTTTACATTTCCTAGGTAAAATGTGTTTTGTGACACCAACTTAAGAAACAAAAATTTTATAACTCTTTGTCAAGAGACCTACAGCTCTATTCATTTTCCTCCTGGTTCCCATTCAGTGGGCTTTTGCCCAGGGCTGTGAGTGTGGCATGCCAACTGGCTGACCCAACCATTGCTTTCCCTTTCAGACTGGTGATGGCGTGAACGATGCTCCTGCTCTGAAGAAATCTGAGATTGGCATTGCTATGGGCTCTGGCACTGCGGTAGCTAAAACTGCCTCTGAGATGGTCTTGGCGGATGACAACTTCTCCACCATAGTGGCTGCCGTTGAGGAGGGGCGGGCAATCTACAACAACATGAAACAGTTCATCCGCTACCTCATCTCGTCCAACGTTGGGGAAGTTGTCTGGTAGGTCTCTGTGACAGCATCACTTACTATATGCCTTTATCTAGATGGGTCGTGGAGCCCAGTTCTCCCAGTTTGCTCTCCAGATTGCAGCAGCTTTGGTCTTTGTGCCTGAGTTGGAAGAGGGGAGTGGGCAAGACAGAAATGCCTTATGGAAGCAGTGGTGCTTTGGCCCTCGGGAGGGTTGTCTGCAGCTGCCGCAACATGCAAAGAATACTCTTTAACATGAAACTGAGCTTAAATTAACCAGATAGTCATGTGAAATTCTTGCCCTCCAAAAGTTGGCTTTATCTCAGTCAGCTTATTTTTTTATTTTTATTTATTTTTTTGAGACAAGTCTCACTGTCACCCAGGCTTCAGGCAGTGGCACGATCTCAGCTCACTGTCCTCTCCACCTCCTGGGTTCAAGCCTTCCAAACAGCTGGGATTACAGGCATGTGCCACCACTCCCGGCCAGTTTTTTGTATTTTAGTAGAAATGAGGTTTCACCATGTTGCCCAGGCTGGTCTCTTAACTACTGAGCTCTGGTAGTCTGCCCATCTTGGCTTCCCATAGTGCTGGGATTATAGGCATAAGCCACCACACCCGACCTCAGTCATCTGAATTTAAGTAATAAACTAAGTAAAAGTGAACTTTAATTCAAAATTGGGTATAAGTGTTTTACGGATTACCTGAAGTTATTTAATCGTTGTTGTCATTTATTTTTCTGGAGGAGGAGGGGGTGATGATGCTCTTTAAATAGTGGCCAGAAGTCATTTGGGCTCTCTGTCTTCTTTTCTTGATTGGAAACAGTATTTTCCTGACAGCAGCCCTTGGATTTCCCGAGGCTTTGATTCCTGTTCAGCTGCTCTGGGTCAATCTGGTGACAGATGGCCTGCCTGCCACTGCACTGGGGTTCAACCCTCCTGATCTGGACATCATGAATAAACCTCCCCGGAACCCAAAGGAACCATTGATCAGCGGGTGGCTCTTTTTCCGTTACTTGGCTATTGGCTGTGAGTACAATTTTTTTATATTACTGATGTTTAAACAAAATGTTTGTGATCTGAAATTTTGTAAATTCATCCCTTAAAAGCATATTTTTTCTTCTATCCCTGTATAGGGTAGCAAAAGACAGAGATGCCTTCTTACAGTTCGATGAACTATACACCCAATTTACTAAAGTCCTTTCACAGTTCCAGTTTGAGCATCCTGCCCTTACTTGGGCTTTTGTGAATGAGCAATTAAACATCAGCATTTTCAGATTTAGCCCTGTGTGCAAAGGGATAAGAATGATTCATGCTGGGTTCTGCCTTCTAAGAGTTCATAGGTGGGATTTGAATAGATAATTGTCACCAAGATAAAAAATGTAGTCCCTGTTTCCATAAGTAAGAGAAGGACTGCGCAGTGGCTGTTCCCTTTTATACATAGATCATCTATTTAGCCCTTATATTCCTCACCCCAGGTGCCGTTGGTTCTTCCACATTTCATAGATTGGGAAAGTAAGGTGAAATCACTTCCCTGGGATCCCATAGGAAGGCATTGTGTTTTCATAATATATTCACATGACTTAAAATTCAAAAAGCACACAATGGCATAGAATTGAAAGGGTTTGGGCCAGTCACTTCCCTCTGGCGTTGAGGTGCTCATGTACCCTGTGCCCTTCCGGAAAGATTGCAGCATGCTGTGCACACCTCCATGCTGACCCTTGTCTTGCCTTCTTCCTGCTTGTCAGATTCTTCCATATCTGGACATGCGTAGCGTCTCATCCTTGCAGCCAGCAGCCTTCATGCTCCATTATAATTCGTGGGTTAGTGGGTATATGCACTTGTTATTTTTGGTGCTACCACATGGGGATATTCACCTCGTCTGTATTCTGTGTATTCTCTGCTGCACCTTGTTGCTTCTTTGCAGTAAACTTCCTAAACTCAAAGCTAATACTGGGGGAAATCCCAGGAGCTGCTGAGGGCAGGGCCATGCTGCTCAGTGTTCCACCCTAGCTCCTGACGGCATTTCCCTAGAAAGCTGCTGCTGGCCCTCTAATGGAGCAAATAAATCTGTGTACAAGTAGCAGCATTAGTTTGCCCAAAAGTCATGGTGTGATCTAGTCTCCCAACACTGTGCAGCCTTACATGGAGGACACACACACTTGCAGCCTTGAAGTACTACCTGCTGAGAGGAGAAGGCATGGCAAGGGGAAAGGTTGGCACAGGATGGAGCAAGTGCTTTTTCTCACACATTCTGGAGGAAAAGTTATCCAGTTCTTACGTACCAGAAATACCCCTATCCTTCAGAAACCAGGGTCTAGTTGCTCTGGCTACCAGGCGTGAGCAGGTGGTGGTATCACCACAGGCTCCGGTTACCGTTACCGTCCCATGTCTTTAATCTTCATCCTTGTGGGGATTGGCCTGCATGGCCTCGGTGGCAGCGAGCCCTGCAGAGGCAAGTGCATCAGCGTCGTTATTTGTTCCCAGGTTACGTTGGCGCTGCTACCGTGGGTGCTGCTGCATGGTGGTTCATTGCTGCTGACGGTGGTCCAAGAGTGACCTTCTACCAGCTGGTACTCAGTCACTTTTCTTTTTGTACCTTACATGAGAAGTGTTGTGAGGCCTTGACCTTTCTGTAGTTTGGGTATCTATCAAATCATCTTAAGACTCAAATGATAAACAGTTACATCTAAGATGATTCTGAAGGACCAGGGCTTCTCTGAGAAATTAGGGTGAACCTTTTGGCTGGCTCTGCACTCAGGTTGGTCTGTGCTAGGCTTGGTATGGGGTTGGTGCCTGGACTTGGAAAATTCACTAGGCTGATAGGAATTTGGATTTTCTTGCAGAGTCATTTCCTACAGTGTAAAGAGGACAACCCGGACTTTGAAGGCGTGGATTGTGCAATCTTTGAATCCCCATACCCGATGACAATGGCGCTCTCTGTTCTAGTAACTATAGAAATGTGTAACGCCCTCAACAGGTTAGTGCACCTTTACGGCAGGCTGAGGCGAGCATGCTGCCAGGGCACTGGGGAATTGTGTGTAGTCACGGTTGATTAAGGATCACAGGACAGTTCTTCCCTTCCAAAAAGAAAGGAGAACAGGCAACACCAGTTTTAAAAGCATGAGCTGTCGTCACCTCCAGGAAGTAGTGGGAGTGCTTAGCCCTGTGTTTCTTTGGAGCTCTTCCTTAAAAGAAACCGTGGGGGGCCAAAAATAGGAACTTTGGTACCCCTGTATGCCAGCACCCACAGGGAAGGAACCTCACCCTTTCACACAAATGGTACCATCCAATTAAGCCCGTGACAAAAATGGAAATTTCTAAATAGCCCATGTCTCCAGGGCAATTGGGAACAGCTTTGAACCCACTAAGATGGGGTCTGCTATGCCAGAACATAGATATACAACTCAGTTTGTCTTACATTAGGATTCTCTTCAGCTTTGCCACTGTAGAAAGTTAGTGGAGTTAGGTCAGCGGATGGTGCCAGATTAATAGCCACCTTACTGAAGTGTAGTCCAACAGGGTCTTACTACCACTGTGACATGTGCCTTGCCTTTGAGGGTACGTTCCCCCACCTCTCCTTGCTCTGCAGCTTGTCCGAAAACCAGTCCTTGCTGAGGATGCCCCCCTGGGAGAACATCTGGCTCGTGGGCTCCATCTGCCTGTCCATGTCACTCCACTTCCTGATCCTCTATGTCGAACCCTTGCCAGTAAGTGGTTGGGTGAGGCTTGGGCTGGGGACCAGCCACCTTCCTGGGGAGACTGGAGGCGTGACGCATCTTCTCTGTGTGTCAGCTCATCTTCCAGATCACACCGCTGAACGTGACCCAGTGGCTGATGGTGCTGAAAATCTCCTTGCCTGTGATTCTCATGGACGAGACGCTCAAGTTTGTGGCCCGCAACTACTTGGAACCTGGTAAAGAGTGTGTGCAGCCTGCCACCAAATCCTGCTCGTTCTCGGCATGCACCGATGGGATTTCCTGGCCGTTTGTGCTGCTCATAATGCCCCTGGTGATCTGGGTCTATAGCACAGACACTAACTTTAGTGATATGTTCTGGTCTTGACTGACAGTTTTCCATAAAGAAGATGTTTAACTTAATCAATTAATTTTTTTATTGTTTAAAGCAACTGTCTATTTCTGCTGAATTTTCACATGAACATACTGGCTGGTGATGGAGGTTTCATACTCTAGATTTTGTTTTGCTTTTTCTGACTCCAGTGGGGCAAGATTTTCCTTTTTTATACACATAATTAAAGTGTCCATTGACATGTACAGAGAACTAACACTATTTTATGCAAATATTTTTTTGTAGATGAAAAAGCATGTACAGTGTTCTGTTTAATACTCATCCTTGTATAAAAAAAAAAATAGTTGAGCCAGCAGACATTGTCAGCAAATTAATTGGCAGCAGATTTTAGGAAATGAATGTGTGTGGTTTTTTTCCTAAAACTAAATAGCATGTATTGTGTCTTTTGCATGATGATCTGGATTTAATTTGGTATCAGAGTCTAATTTTTATTCATAAGCCAATTTTTCTGCACTGAGCAGAGTCTTGCTACCTCAGTCAGTATTGTTTCGGTTTGCTACTTCCCTCACCCACTTCGGCCTCCGTTCACCCCATCCCACCCCCCCACCTCTCCCCACCTCACCCCTGCCCTGCTTGGCTGCTTCTTTAGGATTGCGATGGTTTGTTCAGTTTACATCAGTTTTAATGAGAGGTATGCCTGTACTCGCTTGTGCAGAAAACATTGTTTCAGATTCAATCAACTGGGTTTATATCCCTTCACATAGTTTTTAAGGTTATTTATTTAAATGTCTAATGTATTTTATTGTAACAGACATTGTTTTGCCAACATTGCCTATTTCAGTGGCACATCACAATCTAGTTTTAAAAAAATAAAACATTTTAAATGGACAGAGAAAAATAACTGTCTTGTCTTTAACTCTTAAGTGGCTTACCTGGGACTAACAGACATGTCCAACTTTCTCTCCAGTTCTTAGCTCAGAACTTTAGTTGTACTCTGCTTGAGGGGAAGAAGGCTCCTGCTCTGCTGCGTAGGTAGTCATAGGAATTGTATTCTTAATGTACAGGCACTAATTGTCATCTGTGGTGTACATTTTATGCAAGTTTCTGCTGGCCTGGTGTAGAGAACATAAGGGCAAGTGTGCGTGTGTATGTGTGTGTTTTGTAAAATCTGTAAATAGCACATGACCAAATGAACATATTGTATAGAACTATTTTTATTTGAATGTGGCACTAACCACCACCACCGTTACTACGATCAATGTTTGCGCATGTTCAAGATGAGTCTCACCAACAGTGTGTAAGTCATTAACAGTCCTAACTGTGGTGTTTTCCTCCAATGCCTTCCAACATCCATCAACTAACGTGAGTATTTTCTTCCCTGGGATTTGGATGCTTTAGCCTAAAGGTGACTGCTACCAAGTGAGATAACTGTATGTCACTAACTTATAAGCCACCCCCATGTCAGAGGCTGCTGTGCTCCCTGATGCCCTGTGAGCAGCGGGGTTGCCTGTGGCACCTGCCATGTGACTTGGGTGCGGCATCAGCTGGCTGGAGGTGTGGCTTTCATAGACCTCCACAGGCTGCCTAGGACAGCGGCTCCACAAGATGACCGGGAGGGCCCAAGCCAAGCCAAAGCCAGAGTGGGGAGAGGCATTTCAGCCAGACCAACAGGCTGAAGGAGCTGTGCCGTCTGTAGTGCTAAAATGAGGGTTCACAGCTGCCAGAAATCATCCCAGAACATTGCTACTTGTTCATTAAAAAGCTAAAAACTAGTGAAAGCAAGTAACTGAACCAGTGAACTCTGGGTATCAATAGGTTCATCTTAAATAGGCCACTTCCCCACTCCCCCACCCCGCTTGCTTGGTCTTGTCCTTTGTGGCTAAGACGTATCACTCCAGGGGTTGTTAAAGCACAGTTAGTAGGACATGGCTCTGCACAGCCCAAAAACCAGCTCACTCCTTAGCCAGGGTGTGAGGCCTCGACTATATTCTTGAAAATGTACTTAGGCTCTCGTTACTGGGATGACCAGTAAATGTAATGCAGATGGAGTTTGGGGAGGGTTAGGAGACATCAAGCAGGACAAGGTGCTGCTTAGTTCAGAGGGCTACGTTCAAGGGGTGGAGGTGGAACCTGGAGACTGACTCTTAAAAGCACACTCCGTGGCTGGAAATGTGGTGGCTCATGCCTGTAGTCGCAGCCCTTTGGGGGCCACAGCAGAAGGATTGCTTGAGCCCAGGTATTCGAGGCAAATCAGGCTTACTGTGAGGCCTCCAAGGCTGCTTGCAGGCAGCTGTGGCTCTCGGGAAGGGAGGCTGCTTTGCCCAGCAGGGAACATTTGGGGCAGGGGGTAAATTTTGCCAGTTTGAGCATCATGAGGTGTAACAAGAAATGGGTTGAATGGGCCAAATGCAAGGAATGCATCTCTGGGCTGCAAACTGACTTGAGTGCTGCACTATTACTATTCAGTGCAAACAAAACTCAGCTTTTCCTGACAGTTCCTTGACCTAGTGGCCTTTACAAAAAGTGTAGTGTGGCCTGCTGTCACACAGCCCCTGGCTAGCTTCATGGTTTCTCAGCTTCAGACCCCTCCCGCCCACAGAGGAGCCCATGGAGCGGCCCACTTCCCTTGGCCCAGACAGCTGGGAGTGGGTTAGGCCCACTGCTGCTTTGAGCAGGGCCACTTGGTCCATTTCACTGTAAGGCTTTGCCGGGTGAAAACATTTCAGCATCTCCTCAGGTCAATCCATAAAGACCAGGTCCAGCACCGCGGTCTTTAGCACATCCCTGGCCTCAGGCCCTCACCCAGCAGTGAGGCAGCAACTGCCCAGCCCCACAGTGCGCCTACTGTCAGGCGGCTCTTGTTTGAAACTCAGTTCCACATTCTTTCCTGATGGGCAGGTGGCTGAAGGCCCAGCCATCAGTGTCACTTGTTGCCACCCTGTGCCTCCCCTGGCCTCTTTGAGCTTTGCCTAGAACAACAACAATCTCATACATAACCTAACTGGGAAATCATTACTGCAGAATGCAGATGATCCATTCTGGAGGAAGCCGTCCCTTGAGCTCGGTGAGCTCCCAGGCAAGCAGGGCATCTGGCCGACTTCCCTCACAACAGCTGCTCCCACATCCCCCTGGACTGGAGCCTCAGCCTTTATTGAGGCAGGCAGACCTCAGGAGATCTGAGACCACAAGCATTAGCTCAGTGTCTACCAAGCATCTAGCCACTGCCCAGGTCCAGAGCATACCACGTCTGCAGTGCCTGTGAGCAGAGGCAGCAGTTGCGCTGTGACTGTAACCACCAAATTGTCCAAACACCCCCTGCAGTTAGCAAGAAGGGTAGGCTCCCTTACTGAGGAGAATGATGTGGAGGAGTTGCCCCTCTAGGGCTACGCAAGGCAGGCCAGCAGCCAGAGGCCGGGTGCCCACAGGGCAGGGACAGGAAGGCTGTGCTGCTACTGGCTGCTCACTTCATCAACCTCACCCTCTGCACCACTAACCAAGACCTTGTCCTTTTGCCTGTCTCGCTGCTTTCATACCTGCAATGATTGTGTCTGCCTCATGGGATTTTCCTCCAGAACCTTTATTCTGTAGCCAGACGACACGAGGAGTCTGTGTCACTGAGCCAGTGCTTCTAGATGCTGCCCTGTGTGGGCGGCGCCTCAGGGACAGTCAATCAGAAATGCTGGTCTTGAAACCTTGAAAAGATCAAGCTGAATGTTCCTTTTCATCTGTCGCTATTGATCTTCATCTATTTAAATAGGTATTCTAACGTTTCCTCCCTGTATTTCATGAAGCTGATTTCCTCTCTCTTTCCTTTTCAGCAATACTGGAGTAACCGCTTCCTAAACAATTTTGCAGAAATGTAAGGGTGTTCGGTTGCGTGCATGTGCGTTTTTAGCAACACATCTACCAACCCTCTGCATGATTGATGTTGGGGAAAAAGAAAAGTAAAAAAGTTCCCAACTCACTGTGTGTTATGTGGAGGAAATGTGTATTACCAATGGGGTTGTTAGCTTTTAAATCAAAATAATGATTACAAATGTACAATTTAGCTTAATCAGAAAGCCTCTCCAGAGAAGTTTGGTTTCTTTGCTGCAAGAGGAATGAGGCTCTGAAACCTTATCTAAGAACTTGGAAGCCGTCAGCCAAGTCGCCACATTTCTCTGCAAAATGTCATAGTTTATATAAATGTACAGTATTCAGTTGTAATGCATGCCTTCAGTTGTAAGTAGCCAGATTCCTCTCCAGTGACATTGGAACATGCTACTTTTTAATTGGCCCTGTACAGTTTGCTTATTTATAAATTCATTAAAAACACTACAGGTGTTGAATGGTTAAAGTGTAGGCCTCCAGTTTTCAGTTATTTTCTGAGTGTGTAGACAGCTATTTCGCACTATATTAAATGTAACTTATTTAATGAAATCAGAAGTAGACAGGTGTTGGTGCAATACAAATATTGTGATGCATTTATCTTAATAAAATGCTAAATGTCAATTTATCACAACGCATGTTTGACTTTAGACTGTAAATAGAGATCAGTTTGTTTCTTTCTGTGCTGGTAACAGCGTGGCACAGACATGGTTTCAGGTAAATAAATCTATTCTATGATAAATTCTCAGTGTGGTGGTGACTGTTCTCCTGTGGGAGGGGGAGTGGTGAGCACCAAGGGCCTCCACTCCACACCCGGGCCTGCCCCTCTGTGGGGAAGCAGGGGAGGCTCACGCTGGGCAGGGAGGCCGTGTGACTGGAGGGGACAGGAACCTCTTGGACTTGACTACACAGTAGACAGGCCAACTGGTGGTAGGTCCACCCATGTGAAGCCCACCCTGGCTCCCTGCCCTTTAAGGATAGGGAAGCTGAGTGTCACCAGTGGGGTCTTAAACACACAAGGCCTCACTCGTCGGTGTGGTGAAGAAAGCCAAGACTCCGCGCTCCACATTGTTAGCAGCCTGAAAAGATTTGGAGACTAGCAACGGAGAGATGCTTCTTAGGCTGTTCAAATCCAAAACTTCCACACTCCCCATTGCTGACAGGTATGGGATGGAGAGGTGAACAGAACTGAATTCATTTACTGGTTACTTTAGTGCTTATTTGGCAGTGATGGGTTTGGGATTGGGCTTCTGGTTTTGCAAATTCCCTAAGATGATTCTTTTATCACTTTTAAAAATACCAGGATACAAGGATAGATGGATGATTATAAATCTAATTTTTAAAACTATCCATTCTGGGCAGGCGCGGTGGCTCACGCCTGCAATCCCAGCACTTTGGGTGGCTGAGGTGGGCAGATCACAAGGTAGGAGATCGAGACCATCCTGGCTAACACGGTGAAACTCCATCTCTACTAAAAACACAAAAAATTAGCTGGGCATGATGGCAGGCACCTGTAGTCCCAGCTACTCAGGAGGCTGAGGCAGGAGAATGAATGGCATGAACCTGGGAGGTGGAGCTTGCAGAGAGCCGAGATTGTGCCACTGCACTCCAGCCTGGGTGACACAGCTAGACTCTACTGATCAGTTCTGCTGATGGAGAAAAAAAAATTTGATAAAATTTAACATCCATCTTCTAAAAATTATCCCTATGTACCATATATTATAACAAGAAACCAAAAGTGTTAACGCTTTAGAGTTGCATTCCAAGTCCACTGTTGCCCACTATCAAACACTGTTCTAGAGGTGCTAGTCAGTACAATCGGGCATGAGAAGGAAAAAATGCCTTGGAATGAACAAAAAACAACCAGGGGTCATACTGGGTCAATGTTCCTAGATAGGAACTATCTTGTTCCTATATAGAAATGTTTAATGATTCAGGGAAAATTGACAGCTGAATGGGAGTGACACATAATTCATACTGATATATGAGAATACCAGTGGTGGCCTTAGGCCGATCCTAACAAACGTCAGGCAGACAAAAACCAAGGAAGCACACCAAACTCTTAAAGCTATAGTAATTCAATGCATCACTTGAGAAGGGTGGTGTTTCAGTTTAGTAGGTAAAAGTTGGATTATTATGTGGGTGGTCATCTTGAGAAAAAGCTGTATCCCTTATACCCAATAAATTGCAAATGGATCAAAATATTTGGAAAATGCAACTACACCCCCAAAAGAAACATGGTTAAATGGTATAAATGAGAGAAAATGAATAGTTCATGTGAGAAGATGCTCAACTCCACTGGCAAATTAAAATCATGAGGTAACATCTCGAGAAGTGGGTCTTCTGATGCCAAGGATGGAGCAGCTTGCGAGCGTGCATTCTAAAGAATGACCAAAGTCACTCAGCCTAGACGTGCTCTCAACACCCTCACCCCCACCCCCACCCCCACCCTAAGCAGGTCCACTCCTAGACACGCCTAGAGAATCACACATGGGTAAGAGCCACAGCAGAGTTTTTGGAGAAAAATGAAACCAGCAGGAAAATGGGTGAGTACATTCAGGCCTATGATACTCGGCTATGAAATAAGCTAGAACTACAGTATCAACTTAAATAAATCCTGAACAGTGAAGCCAAGTGCAGCAAAATATCAATATGCACAATAATACCACCTCATATCCTCTAAACGTGGCCCACAGGCCAAGCTAGCTAAGGAGAGAAAGCGTGTACACCAGAGCGTACGTCAACGTGGACTGATACCAAACAGATTGGTAACGAGTTTGTGGACATCAGCCAGAGGCTGTGAAAGCCCGAGTCGACAGTGGTTAATTCAGTGAGGGAGACGGGCTGAGACGAGGAAAGGCAGGTAGAGCTTTTACCTATCAGGAAGGTGTAGATGGAGGTGTTCATTAATGCCGGTTTGTGTGTCAGATTTTCATTTTTGGGGAGGGTGGGAGTGACAGTCTCTCTCCCAGGCTGGGGTGCAATGGTGCCATCATGGCTCGCTGCAGCCTCAACCTCCTGGGCTCAAGCGATCCTCCTGCCTCAGCCTCCTGGGTTGCTAAGTGCGTACTACCACACCTGGCGAATTTTATAATTTTTGCTAGAAATGGGATCTTGCTACTTGCCCAGGCTGGTCTTGAACTCCTGGCCTCTAGTGACCCTCCCATGTCAGCTCCCCTAGTTGCTGGGATTACAAGCATAAGCTACCACACACAGATTTCAGATTTTTAAACATCTGTATCCTTTGATCAAGCATTTCACTTTCCTGAAATCCTCCCTTATGTTCAAAAAGTATAATCCCTACTGTACGCTTGTAGCAGAAGATTGGAAATAAGCTGATGTTCATCAAGAGGCAAGAACTGAATAAGTTAAGAGAGCATTCAAACCATGGAATACCATGCAGCCTTTGAAAAAGACAAGGTACACGTGTGTACGAGCAAGGAATGATGTCTGATATACGTTGTCTGCCCAGGGAAATATTCAATTACAGAGTAGTTTGTATTATAATCTACCATTTAAAAAAAACGGAAGTTAACAGTTTCTAGTAATGACAGTTGCTGAGAATAACAAAAAGCTGCATATAGATGGCAGATGGTGGAAGCCAGGTTTCTCTCTGTTGGAGTGGGAGGAAACAGGAAGCAAGGGGAGAAGCTAAGATAAGCAAGGGGAGGAGGCTAGAATAATCCATGTGGTAATGAATTAGAGCTGGAGATACAGGATGAAGTCATATTTAGGTTCATATGTATGGATGTTTTCATACAGAAATACTGATAGTGGTGAGGCACAGTGAGTGACTCATGCCTATAATCTCAGCACTTTAGGAGGCTGAGGCAGGAGGATAAGAAGCCCAGCAGTTGAGACCAGCCTGGGCAACACAGTGAGACCCCGTATCTACGAAAAATTTTTAAAATTAGCCAGGCATGGTGGTGCATGCCTGTGGTCCCAGCTACTCTGGAGGCTGAGGCAGGAGGATCACCTGAACCCAGGAGAACAAGGCTGTAGTGAAGCCAAGATCACACCACTGCACTCCAGCCTGATGCAGTGAGAGCCTGTTTCAAGAAAAGGAAAAAAGAAAAACTGCTGACTGATGTGTATATACACAGGTCACTGCACACATGCATTTCCTTGTACTGTCAGCTCAGACGGCAATGAACACACTGGGCTCCCCGTGTTAGGTTTCTTTTTTTTTTTTGAGGCGGAGTCTCACTCTGTCGCCCAGGCTGGAGGGCAGTGGCCGGATCTCAGCTCACTGCAAGCTCCGCCTCCCGGGTTTACGCCATTCTCCTGCCTCAGCCTCCTGAGTAGCTGGGACTACAGGTGCCCGCCACCTCGCCTGGCTAGTTTTTGTATTTTTTAGCAGAGATGGGGTTTCACTGGGTTAGCCAGGATGGTCTCGATCTCCTGACCTTGTGATCCGCCCGTCTCGGCCTCCCAAAGTGCTGGGATTACAGGCGTGAGCCACCGCGCCCGGCCCCAGTGTTAGGTTTCTAATGCCATTCTCCAATAAAAAAGGGCTCCTTGGAGAAATGGCTGATTCTAGAGATAGGACAGAAAACGTACAGCACGTGCCTGGAGAATACCGGAGCACCAGAAATGAAGGGCTCAAAAACAGCAAACAAACATGTGGTTATGTGAAAGGGACACAGGAGCCAACTGAAAAAGCCACAACAGCCAAAGCCGAAGAACGTGAGCAACAAAATACAGTATTAGACTAGAATCCAAAGTATAAATATCCACGAGTCCACGCTGACATAAACAAATAAATAAATGGGGGTGACTACAAATCTTCCATGCAGAATTCCAAGTAATTTACATGGACACTGCCTCAGGAGGTGGAGGCTCGCCTCCTCTATGGGCTGCGCAATGTCCCAAAGAGCACATACAGTGGGGATAGGAAAGTGCCCGTCACTGTGGAGACCTGACATGCTACCTCAGCCAAGAGGTGTCATCTTGAAAGCATGGGCCCTTGATCTCAAGTGATGAAAACGGAATTTTACCTCTGTGGTCTTCCTCCCAAAATACACAACTTCAGTCTAATCATTGAGAAAACACCTGACCAGTCCCCAAACAAAAAATTCCTGACTGGTACTCCTCAAAATTGTTGAGGTCATCAAACCAGGAAAGTGAGAAAAGTATAATCATCAGAATGTAAAAATGAATGGGGCCGCGTGCAATGGCTCACGCCTGTAATCACAACACTTTGGGAGGCCAAGGTAGTTGGATCACTTGAGGTCAGGAGTTCAAGACCAGCCTGATCAACATAGTGAAACCCCATCTCTACTAAAAATACAAAAGAATTAGCTGGGCATGATGGCACATGCCTGTAATCCCAGCTACTTGGAAGGCTGAGGCAGGAGAATCGCTTGAACCCAGGAGATGGAGGTTGCAGTGAGCGGAGATCAAGCCACTGCATTCTGGGCTGGACGAGAGACTCTGTCTC
>NW_012105919.1:1000825-1001478 GCF_000951045.1 Mandrillus leucophaeus
GCTGAGGCAGGAGAATCACTTGAACCTGGGAGGCAGAGGTTGCAGTGAGCTGAGATCGTGCCATTGCACTCCAGCCTGGGCAACAGTAGTGAAACTCTGTCTCAAAAAATAATAATAATAATAATAATGAAACGGTCAATGAGAATAAATTAACTAGAATGCAGCAGAAGGTGAGGATGGGGGAAAAGGCTAGAAAACATGCAAGAAAGGTAAGATATCTAGAAGACAGACTGAGAAAAATGACAAAGTCAAATATACATTTCATTGTACAATCAAAAGAGGGCCAGGCACAGAGGCTCATGCCTGTAATCTCAGCACTTTGTGAGGCTGAAGTTGGAGGATCACTTGAGCCCAGGAGTATGAGAATAGTCCTGGCTACTTGGGAAGCTGAGGCAGGAAGATCGCTTGAGGCCAGGAGGTGGAAGCTGAAATGGCCATGAGCATATCACTGCACTCCAGCCTGGACCACAGGCACATGCTGTGACATCTGGCTAATTAAAAAACATTTTTTTCGGCCGGGCGCGGTGGCTCACGCCTGTAATCCCAGCACTTCGGGAGGCCGAGACGGGTGGATCACAAGGTCAGGAGATCGAGACCATCCTGGCGAACCCGGTGAAACCCCGTCTCTACTAAAAAAAATACAAAAAACTAGC
>NW_012105919.1:1001806-1009469 GCF_000951045.1 Mandrillus leucophaeus
GACAGAGCGAGACCCCGTCTCGGAAAAAAAAAAAAAAAAAAAATTTTTTTCACTAGGTGTGGTGGCGCTTGCCTGTGCAGCTACTCAGTAGGCTGAGGTGGGAGGATCGCTTCAGTCCAGGATACAGGATAAATAAAAAGAAATCCAGGCTGGATACAGTGGTTCACATATGTAATCTCAGCACTTTGGGAGGCCAAGGTGGGAGGACTGCTTGAGCCTAGTACTTTGAAACCAATCTGGGAAACAGAGCAAAAACCCATCTCTACCAAAAAAAAAAAAAAAAAAGTAGGTGGTCACGGTAGTACATCGCTGTATTCCGTATTCCCAGCTACTTTGGAGGCTGAAGTGGGAAGATGGCTTGAGTCTGGGAGGCGGAGGTTGCAGTGAGCTGAGATTGCACCACTGCACTTCCAGCCTGAGTGACAGAGCCAGATCCTATCTCAAAAAAAAAAAAAAAGGAGAGAGAGAGAAGTCAATCATTCCAGCCCTAGACATAGTATAATAAACTGCAGAAAACCAAAGAAAATCTTAAGAGCAGTGGGGGACAGGATGGGGCAGGGGTAAACATCATCTTCAAAGGAGACTGACGTTAGAGCAGTAACAATGAAAGCCAGAAACCAACGGGATGACAGCTTCATGTGCTGAAGGCGATTAATGGCAACCTGGAGAGAGTATGTAGTATTTAAGCATATAGTATTCAGGGTGAAATAAAGATATTTTCAGACAAAAACAGAGTTCTTCAGGCCGGGCACAGTGGCTCATGCCTGTAATCCCAGCACTTTCGGAGGCTGAGGTGGGAGGACCATTTGAGGTCAAGAGTTTGAGACCAGCCTGGCTCAACATGGTGAAACTCCATCTCTACTAAAAATATAAAAACTAGCTGGGCGGTAGTTATGCACATCTGTAATCCCAGCTACTCAGGAGCCTGAGGCAGGAAAATCACTTGAGCCTGGGAGATGGAGGTTATGGTGAGCCGAGATCACACCACTCCAGCCTGAGCAACACAGTGAGACCCTGTCAAGAATGGAAAGGAAAGGAAAAGAAAAAGGAAAGGAAAAGGAAAGGGGAAAGGAAAGGGGAAAGGAAAGGAACAAACAATTCTTCATTGGCAGACCCACACTAAGGGAAACTCCAGATGGGGATGGAGGTAAACAGAGTCTAAATGATCTGAGAGCTTTTGTCATCCAAGAGGACAGACAGTAAAGACATCAGTTAACTTTAGGTGTGGATACGTTAAATAAGTACATTGCAATTCCTAAGATAACCACTAAAGGAACAGAAACACAGGCAAGACTAGCAAGCTGGCTGAAGGAAAAAAGGAATGTAAAATTACAGAATAGAAAGGATAAGATGATAGATTCCAACCTCAAATATAATAACAACATTTTAAGAATATACTAAATATGTTATTCCTGTTCCTGTATTCCAAGAGAATGATTTTAGCATGCCTGAGACGTTCCTATTTTGGAAAGCAATCTGTACTATTTTTTTTTTTTGAGACAGAGTCTCGCACTGTTGCCCAGGCTGGAGAGCAGTGGCACCATCTCGGCTCACTGCAAGCTCCGCTTCCCTGGTTCACGCTATTCTCCTGCCTCAGCCTCCCAAGTAGTTGGGACTACAGGCACCCGCCACCACGCCCGGCTAATTTTCTTTTTGTATTTTTAGTAGAGACGGGGTTTCACTGTGTCAGCCAGGATGGTCTTGATCTCCTGACCTTGTGATCCGCCCGCCTCAGCCTCCCGAAGTGCTGGGATCACAGGTGTGAGCCACCACGCCCAGCCTAGCAATCTGTACTTCTAACAGGGCTCCCTGCAGGGGGAGGAGAGAAAAACACGTCCAGTAGTGAGCCAGTGAGTGTTGGTAAAGTTTAAATTGGATGTTTTTCCATCAAAATAAGTAGAGGCTGGGCGCAGTAGCTAACACCTGTAATCCCAGTAATTTGGGAGGCCGAGGCAGGAGGATCACTTGAGCCCAGGAGTTTGAGACCAGCCTGAGCAACATAGTGAGAACCTTGTCGCTACAAAAAATTAGCCAAGGCCGGATGCAGTAGCTCATGCCTATAATCCCAGCACTTTGGGAGGCTGAGGTGGGCAGATCACGAGGTCAGGGGTTCAAGGTAAACCTGATCAACATGGTGCAACCCCATCTCTACTAAAAATACAAAAGTTAGCCAGGCATGGTGGTGCATAAATAGAAATCATAAAAAAAAATGTTGTAAGTTTGGAAATTACTAGGTGAAAGAGCAAGACTCCATCTTAAAAAAAAAAAAAAATTAGCCGAGTGTGGTGGCGTGTGCCTGTAGTCGCAGCTGTTAGGGAGGCTGAGGCAGGAGGATCACTTGAGCCCGAGAGGTTGATGCTGAAGTGAGCCACGATCATGCCACTACACTCCAGCTTGCACAAGAGTGAGACCTTGTCTCAAGAAAATAAATAAGTAGAAATCATAAAAATGTATTTTGTTAAGTTTGGAAATTACTCAAAATGCCTTGATTTGTGACTAAGAATGTACAAACTTTAACATTTATATTTTTTGATATTTATCAATCATAATCTATTAAGAAATAAATTCTATTAAAAACTGAGACTTAACCAGGATTGTGTCTCATGGCACAATCTTGGTTCACTGCAACCTCCATCTCCCAGGTTCATGCAATTCTCCTGCTTCAGGCTCCCGAGTAGCTGGGATTACAGGTTCATATCACCAGATCCAGCTAATTTTTTGCATTTTCAGTAGAGACGGGGCTTCACTATGTTGGCCAGGCTGGTATCAAACTCGTGACTTCAGGTGATCCACCCACCTCAGCCTTTTTTTTTTTTGAGACAGAGTCTCGCTCTGTCGCCCAGGCTGAAGTGCAGTGGCGCAGTCTCGGCTCACTGCAACCTCCGCCTTCTGGGTTCAAGCAATTCTCCTGCCTCAGCCTCCTGAGTAGCTGGGATTACAGGCACGTGCTACCACACCCAGCTGATTTTTGTACTTTTAGTAGAGACAGGATTTCACCACGTTGATCAGGCTGGTCTTGAACTCCTGACCTTGTGATCTGCCTGTCTCGGCCTCCCAAAGTGCTGGGATTACAGGCATAAGCCACCATGGCCAGTCACAATTTTTTTTTTAATTACAAGGTCTCACTATGTTGCCCAGGCTGTAGTGCAGTGGCTATTCACAGGCATGATCCCACCACTGATCAGCACAGGAGTTCTGACCTGCTCAGTTTCTGACCTGGGCCAGTTCACCCCTCCTTAGGCAACCTGGTGGCTCCCTACTCCCCGGAGGTCACCATATTGATGCCAAACTTAGCGCGAACACCTGACTGGCATAGCGCACTGCAGCCCAGAAGTCGGGGGCTCAAGCGATCCTCGCACCTCAGCCTCCCAAGTAGCTGGGACTACAGACACATGCCACTGTGCCTGGCAAAAAATTTTTTTTTAATTAGCCAGATGTGCAGGCACCTGCCTGTGGTCCCAGCTAAGTGGGAGACTGAGGTGGCAGGATGGTTTGAGCCCAGGAGGTTGAGGCTGCAGTGAGCTGTGATCACGCCACTGTACTCCAACCTGGGTGACAGAGTAAGACACTGTCTCAAAAACAAAAAAAGAAAAAAAATATGAGAGTTTTGGCTGGGCGTGGTGGCTCAAGCCTGTAATCCCAGCACTTTGGGAGGCCAAGGCGGGTGGATTATCTGAGGTCAGGAGTTCAAGATCAGCAAGGCTAGCATGGTGAAACCCCCGTCTCTACTGAAACTACAAAAATTAGTCTGGCGTGATGACAGGCGCCTGTAATCTCAGCTACTTGGGAGGCTGAGGCAGGAGAATCACTGGAACCCAGGAGGCAGAGGTTGCAGTGAGCCAAGAGTGCACCACTGCATTCCAGCCTAAGCAACAGAGCGAGACTCCGTCTCAAAAAAAAAAAAGACTTTACTTTTTGTAAACTCTGCTGATTAACTGTGCAAATATAAAAGGGGGGTGACATATGCATATCCACTTACGTGATTTCAAATTATTTCTGGAAAAATACATGAGAAACTAGTAACTATGGTTGCTTCTAGAGAGGCAACTAGAAGGTAGGCAGGGTGGGGAAATTTCATAATTTCCCTTTTTGAAAACTGCTGTCTAGTCTATTTAGAAAGAAAAAAGAAAACTGTTCTGACTTATTATGTGTGAATCTTAAAAGGATATATATAGGCCACGAGTAATGGCTCATGCCTGTAATCCCAGCACTTTGGGAGGCTGAGGTGGGCAGAACACGTGAGGGCAGGAGCTTGAGACCAGCCTGGCCAACATAGCAAAATCCCATCTCTACTAAAAATACAAAAAAATTAGCTGGGTGTGGTGGAGCACGCCTGTAATCCCAGCTCCTCGGGAGACTGAGGCAGGAGAAACATCTGAACCTGAGAGGAGGAGATTGCAGTGAGCTGAGATCACGCCACTGCACTCCAGCCTGGGCAACACAGCAATACTCTCTCTGAAAAAATAATAATAAAAACCAATAAAATTGAATCCCTACATCATATTATAGAGAGTACATTTTGACCTTGAGCAAGTAAGGATTTCTTAAGAATTGTAAAACACAGGCCGGGCACGGTGGCTCATGCCTGTAATCCCAGCACTTTGGGAGGCCGAGGTAGGCAGATCACGAGGTCAGGAGATCAAGACCATCCTGGCTAACACGGTGAAAACCCGTCTCTACTAAAACAAACAAACAAACAAACAAACAAAAAAAAACTTAGCCAGGCGTGGTGGCACACGCCTGTAGTCCCAGCTACTCGGGAGGCTGAGGTGGGAGAACTGCTTGAACCCGGGAGGTGGAGGTTGCAGTGGGCAGAGATCACACCACTGCACTCCAGCCTGGGGGACAGAGACTCCATCTCAAAAAAAAAAAAAAAAAAGAATTGTGGCTGGGTGCGGTGGCTCACGCCTGTAATCCCAGAACTTTGGGAGGCTGAGGCAGGTGGATCACAAGGTCAGGAGATCGAGACCATCCTGGCTAACACAGTGAAACCCCGTCTCTACTAAAAATATAAAAAGTTAGCCGGACGAGGTGGCGGGCGCCTGTAGTCCCAGCTACTTGGGAGGCTGAGGCAGGAGAATGGCGTGAACCCAGGAGGTGGAGGTTGCAGTGAGCCGAGATGGTGCCACTGCACTCCAGCCTGGGCGACAGAGCAAGACTCCATCTCAAAAAAAAAAAAAAAAATGAAAAAGAATAAAAAGGAAAGAAAAGAAAAGAAAAAAATAATTGTAAAGCACAACCACAAAGAAAGATTCAACTATATTAAAATTAAAACCCTCTGCTAACCAAAAGATACCATAAAGAGAATGACAAGACAAGCCATAAACTGGAAGAAGACATTGCCAACTCGTGTTCTAAACTGTATCTAGAATATACAAAGAATGACTATGAATGAGAACAAGATAATCCAATAGAAAGGTAGGCAAAACAACAGGAATTTCAGAGAAGAGGAAATCATTCCTCTGCAAAATCATTCTTAAATATATAAAATATTGTTAAATATCATTACAGAACAGGAAAATCTAAATTACAGTAACTATGTCATCTCACATACAGTGTGTTGGAGAAAATTATTAGTAAGACCCAAACAAGTGAGGAAATGGAAACAAGTGCTCCAGGTGAGCATGCTGATTTGTACATTACATATTTCTGTAAAAATAAAATACATAGCAGAAGCAGTTTTAAACAAAAAGTTAGAAAAAAAAAAGTCCATCAACAGAATAAAATGGATACCTTATATCCACGCAAACTCTTATATCGTAATGAAAAATGAATAAGGCACCCTACAAAACCCTTGACCAGTACTCCTCAAAACTGACAAAGTTAGTAAAAAACAAGTGTGAGAAACTGACAGCCACGAGGAGCCTAAGGAGACATGATGACTAATGTGGAATCTTAGATGAGATTCTGGAACAGAAAAAGGACATTAGGAAAAAAACTGAGTAAATCTGGGCTGGGTGTGGTGGCTCATGCCTGTAATCCCAGCACTTTGGGAGGCTGAGGCAGGTGGATCACCTGAGGTCAGGAGTTTGAGACCAGCCTGGCCAACATGGCAAAACCCTGACTCTACTATAAACACAAAACATTAGTTGGGCGAGGCAGGAGAATCGCTTGAACCCAGGAGGTAGAGGTTGCAGTGAGCCGAGATGGCACCACTGCACTCCAGCCTTAGTAACAGAGCAAGACTCCATCTCAAAAAAAAAAAAAAAAAAAAAAGCAAATCTGAATAAACCATGGACTTCAGTTAATAATAATGTATCAGCCGGGAATGGTGGCTCACGCCTGTAATCCCAACACTTTGGGAGGCAGAGGTGGGCGGATCACAAGGTGAGGAGTTCGACACCAACCTGGCCAACAGGGTGAAACCCCGTCTCTACTAAAAATACCAAAAATTAGCTGAGCATTGTGGTGGGCACTTATAATCCCAGCTACTTGGGAGGCAGAAGAACTGTTTGAACCCAGGAGGTGAAACTTGCAGTGAGCCGAGATTGCGCCATTGTACTCCAGTCTGGGCAATGGGGCGAGACTCCATCTCAAAAAAAAAAAAAAAAGTATCAATGTTGGTTCATTAATTGTGATAAATCAATGTTCCATGGTACTGTAAGATATTAACAATAGGGGAAACTGTGTGGAGGGAACATGTGGTTACTTTCTGTGCTATGTGCCCAATTTTTCTGCAAATCTAAAACTGTTCTAAAAATAATCTATTAAAAATAGTCTAGGCAGGGTACAGTGGCTCACACCTATAATCCCATTACTTTGGGAGGCCAAGGCAAGCAGATTGGTTGAGCTCACGAGTTTGAGACCAGCCTGGCCAACATAGTGAAAGCCCATTTCTACAAAACATTAGCCCAGGTGTGGTGGCTCATGCCTGTAATGCTAGTACTTTGGGAGGCTAAGATGAAGGACTGCTTGAGGCCAGGAGTTTGAGACCAGCCTGCTCAACATAGTGAGACCCCATCTCTGTTAGATGCTTTTTTTTTTTTTTTTTTTTAAATAAAAAGAAAAAAAAAATAGGGGCTGGGAGCGGTGGCTCACACCTGCAATCTCAGCACTTTGAGAGGTTGAGGTGGGCAGATCACTTAAGGCTAGAAGTTCGAGACCAGCCTGGCCAGCATGGTGAAACCCCATCTCTACTAACAATATAAAAATTAGCCTGGTGTGGTGGCGTATGCCTATAATCCCAGCTACTTGGGAGGTTGAGGCAGGAGAATCACTTGAACCCGGGAGGTGGCGTTTGCAGTGAGCCAAGATCGCCCTACTGCACTCTAGCCTGGGTGACAAAGCTAGAGTCCATCTCATACATACATACATACATAAAAGATACCATGGAACAACATACAACAAAGTTCAAAACAAGCAAATAATTGCCGGGCACAGTGGCTCATGCCTGTAATCCCAGCACTTTGGGAAGCCGAGGTGGGTGGATCACGAGGTCAGGAGTTTGAGACCAGCCTGGCCAACACTGTAGAACCCCGTCTCTACTAAAACTACAAAAAAAAAAAATATTAGCCAGGCATGGTGGTGCACACCTGTAATCCCAGCTACTTGGGAGGCTTAGGTGGGAGGATTGCTTGAACCTAGGAGGCAGAGGTTGCAGTGAGCCAAGATCGTGCCACTGAACACTCCAACTTGGGCGAGAGACTGAGACTCTGCCTAAAAA
>NW_012105919.1:1009519-1012054 GCF_000951045.1 Mandrillus leucophaeus
TAGCTGGGCATGGTGGGGTAGGCACCTGTAATCCCAGCTACTTGGGAGGCTAAGACAGGAGAATCACTTGAATCTGGGAGGCAGAGGTTGCAGTGAGCCAAGATTACACCACTGTACTCCAACCTGGGTGACAGAGCAAGACTCTGCCACAAAAGGAAAAAAAAAAAAAAAGCATTGTTTAGGATAAAAATGTGGTAAAAATAAAAATGAAACAAGGGAATAATGGTATTATTTTACAGACAAGAGAAATGAGGTTGTTATTTACTCAAGCTTCAAAAGACTTTCAGGGTCACAAAATAAAGGAAGTAATAAAACAAAATTCAGACTCATGGGTACTTCTGGCAGGGGTGGGGCTAGAGGGGTAGGGCCAGCTGGGATCAGCCTGGTACACAGGCATGTGGGGGTCCTGGAAATGTTCTGTTTTGTTACCTGAGTGGCGGTGTACATTTTTCCTGTGGTTTTGTAAATACTTTTACTATGCTTTCACATGTTTCTGTATGTACGCTGTATTTCACCAATGTCCCATTTTTATTAAAATAATCAAGAAATCCCTGCCAGGCCCCGGCAGGCTCGTGGCCTGGGCTCACTGGAGGTTCGTTATGCATGGGGACCACTCTCCCAGATCTGCCCAGGGGTCTCCACACAGCCTTGACTCAGAGAGGGCCCCTCCCTGGCCTCCCCTAGGAGGACAGAAGCTGCCCCCAGGTCACTGCGTGGCATGTGTATACGTCCAACATTCTGGAACAAGTTCCAGTTGGGGGATGTACACGGGGTCACCTATGTCCCTTCCTGTCACACTAGTAGGCTTCACCAAACAGCAGGAGCACAGATTTGGGAGTGGCCTGGGCCTGCAGGGGTCCTGAGGTCAGCTCGTTTGGGCCCCTCAAGGCTGGGGCTTCAGTCTGGGAGCCACCTTTTCTGAAGGACAGACCCCTGCTGGCTGTGGTTCCTACTCAATTTCTAGACCAAACCTCTGTTGCCCCGTGGAGACGGACAGGGAAGATGGGCCTGGGGGCCGAGGGGCCAGCTGACTAGGTCATGGGTAGAGGATGACCCAAAAATGAAAAAAATAACTTCCCTGGGCCTCTTGCTTATGCAAGACCAGGCCCAGCACTTAGCGGTTCAGGTCAAATCCACTGATCTAGTGCCAAAGGGGTCCTAGCCCACGGGGCAGAAGGCAAGGTCACCATCCTCAGGGACGCTGTTCTGACAAGGACGAAGGTTTAGCCCTCAGAGGCTGCTCCCCACCCAGGGCTTCAAGTGCTGCCACCCCTGCTACAAATCCCCTTTCATGTTATACCCCCACCTGACAACAGGGTGGGGGACCCAACTCTCTTAAGTCCTGTACCAAAGGAACGCGGAGGCACTGAGAACCTAAGGGAGCTGCCCACGGCCACACAGCCAGTGACAGGCCATGAGGTGGAGGCTTCCCCTGAGGGTGGAGAGAGGCCCTCCCCCAGGCCTCAGCCCTCCTAGTGGGGAGGGTGGGTACCTAGGAGGTGGCACTGAAAGAAGGAGGGGGACTCAGGGATGATACAAGCAGCCAGCTCCTGCCCCCCCACAAAACCTCATCAAGCGCAGTCTCCCTCACCCCTCAACAGGGGAGGAACTGACTTCAGTCCAGGAAACACCCCAACTGCAGAGCCAGGCAAGGGGGAGGGACCCCAAATCCCACAGCCTGGAGAAACCTAAGGGGGAGGCCTGGGAGGGCCGCAGAGCGCACAAGCTCCTAGCTCCAGCAAAACGAAGCATGGCAGACACTCAGAGACTGCAGAGCTCCTGGTTTGCCCCTAACCTGAAGCCCAAGGAGGGGCTCCCTGGGTAGACAGGGAGGCTGCCGGGCCAACCTGGGCGTATGGGTTTGCCACACAGAGAGGACAAGCCAGTCAGGCCCCTTGAAAGTTCCAAAGAAGATTATACTGTCACTCCAAAATTCCCCTGCTGAGAATTTACCCAAAGAAGGAGAAAAAATAGCACAAAGGAGGTCACCAGAGGGTTGTTTACAAAGAGAGAGACACTGGAAGATTTAAGGGGCCAGCGAGAGCTGTGTCGTGACACGCTGTCCTTGCCAGACTGTCTGCAGCCTTTAGACACAGCAAGGCTGAGGCCTGCAGCAACAGACGGTGAGGCGGGCTTAGTGCGGCTGTTTTCTCTGGAACAGAATATATTATACAATTGTGGAGAGATCCATTAAGACCATACTAAAGCTCCAGGGCAGGAGGCTCTGGACAGACGAAAACAGCTAATGTGTCCATCTGAGACTCAGTGTGCTCATCTGTGAAAGGGGCCAATTCTACCTCTCCAACTTCAGGGGGTATGAGGCTGAGATGTGGTAATGTAGGCAAAGGCCATGTCTCGTGGGCTTGCTCAGAGCAGTACTCATGAAATAGCAGCTAGGGACTGGGCGCCACAGCTCACACCTGTAATCCTAGCACTTTGGGAGGCCAAGGCAGGCAGATCACAAGGTCAGGAGTTCGAGACCATCCTGACCAATATGGTGAAACCTCGTCTCTACTAAAAATACAAAAATTAGCC
>NW_012105919.1:1013114-1021359 GCF_000951045.1 Mandrillus leucophaeus
AAAAAAAAGAAAGAAAGAAAAAAGAATAGTAGCTAAAGCAAATAAAAGCAAGGGAGTACTGATCAAATCTGAGGTTGGAAAAACAATAAAAACCAAACGAAAGCACTTAATGACAGTGGTGCTGATGAGGGGCATGCAAACAGACACTCACACCTGTTACTTGTTGGAGGGTAACCCAACAGCACCCATGAGACATGTCAATGCACACACTCTGAGACCCAGGAATTTCACTGCAAGGAACTTGACTTCTGCATATCCCTGGAATATTATGGCAAAATATGTTCATGACAGCACAGACTGAAATAATTATGTACAAGACTGGAAAATAAGTGTTCACCAGTAGCAGAAGGGTTGCAGAAATTGTTCCTTCTGCAGAATGGATTCTGCAGTACGACGATTAAGGGGTGCACTGACACTGCACAGAATGTCCCTATGCACAGCACGGCCTCTTATTTATTTTTTTCACACGGAGTCTCACTCTGTCGTCCCAGCTGAAGTGGCACGATTTCGGTTCACTGTAACCTCCACCTCCTGGGTTCAAACAATTCTCCTGCCCCACCCTCCCAAGTAGCTGAAAATACAGGCCCCCACCACCACGCCCGGCTAATTTTTGTATTTTTAGTAGAGACGGGGTTTCACCGTGTTAGCCAGGATGGTCTCGATCTCCTGACCTCAGGTGACCCACCTGCCTTGGCCTCCCAAAGTGCTGGGATTACAGGCATGAGCCACCGTGCCTGGCAGAATATTTTTTATAATACATATAGTTAAGAAAAAGCACAAAACTATTTTTACAAAAGTAGAACCAGAAACTTATTTTGGGGAGAGACAATAAATTCAGTGGATTGGAAAGTATATGTATTTCTAATTTTATGCCTTTCATGGTTTAAATTTTTTTTTTTTGGGGGGGAGGGTGTCACTGTTACCCAGGCTGGAGTACAGTGGTGCAAACACAGCTCATTGCAACCTCCACCTTCTGGGCTCAAGTGATCCTCCCACCTCAGCCTCCTAAGTAGCTCCCGTGTGCACTGAAGCTAGGACCATAGGGATGTATCACCATGCCCAGCTAATTTAAAAATTTTTTTGTAGACATGGGGTCTCACTATGTTGCCCAGGGTGGCCCTGAACTCCTGAGCTCAAGTGATCTGCCCATCTCGGCCTCCCAAAGTGCTGGAATTACACATGTGAGCCACTGCACCTGGCCTGAATTTTTTAAACCATGTGTAATTTTATGTAACACATATATATTACAAGTACACACCATATTTCACATAAATTAAGATGTGTTCACTGGGGTTATCCAGATGGCAGGCTTACAGGCCATTTTTTTTTAATTGTCATAAAACATATATAACATAAAATGTGCGACCATCTGCACCATATCCAGAACTTGTTAAACATTCTAAGCAGAAATTCTGTCCCTATTAGAAACTAAGTCATTCCTTCCCCTCAGCTCCTGGCAGCCTCTAATCTACTTTCTGTCTTTATGAATCTGACTGTGCCAGGCACACCTCAGATTCATGGAGTCATACAGCATTTGTCCTTTTGTGATTGGCTTCTACTACTTAGAATAACGTTCTCAAAGTTCCTCCACGTTGTAGCATGTGTCACTTGCCTTTACAAGGCTGAGTAATATTCCATTGTACCGAAAGACGCACCTTGGTTTGTTTATCCACTCATCTAAGGACACGTGGGTTGTTTCCACTTTTGCTACTGTGGACAGTGCTGCGTGGACATGGATGTGCAATCTTTTGGTGTTCCGGCTCTCACTTCTTCGGGTATACACCCGGAGGTGGAACGCTGGATCCTAAGGTAGTACTGTTTGAATTTCTGAATCGCCAGACTGTTCTCCACAGTGGTTGCAACACCTTAAATTCCCACCAGCAGTGCATGGTGGCACTGTTATTTTAAAATTCATGTTTTCTTTTCATGGCTGCTGTGGAGGCTGCACTGTGGGCTTCTTGGTTTGTTCCTGACCTTGCTGGTGCCGAGTGCTGTGCTGCCAATGACCTTCCACAGCAATCTGGGAAAACCCCACACCCTAGACCAGGCTGGTGGTGGCCCAGGTGCGGCAGGGGCAGGGGTGCTGAGGTTGCCCAGGCCTGGAGGCGTCTGGACGGCAGACCTGCACTGCACCCCAAGAGGGGAGGTGACAACTGAGGCCACTCCTGCTGCCCTGGGGCAGAGAGGCTCCTGCAGAAAGTGGAAAACCTTAGTAAGGCACTTACCTCAATGGCCCCTCCCAACACAGGGCTTCCTGGTGACCTGGCCACAGCTGTGCCTGGAGGACGAGGTGAGGTGCATGTGGAGTCTGGACTCACTGCCTGTCATCAGCAGGGAATGCAGGCCTGAGCACAACCCCAGAGAGCTGCTCACAGGGCCAGCTCACCTGAGCTCTGGGAAGCAGCTCCGCACAGGCCCTGGCCTGCCACAGGTAAGCCAGTGTAGGACTGGGAACGCAGGAAGCCACAGGTGAGGCCTTCGGAGGCCGGTTCTTCCCACCCACGGGCAGCTGCAGAGTGTATCTCCTAAGGGCCCTCTGGGGTCAGGCCTGCAGCTGCTGGGAACTTCGAGCTCCCCTCTCCCAGGTTTCTCAATACTTGTTCAGGGAACACCTGCATAGAATAGGAAGTCACGGTGGGAAGTGAAAGCTGCAGACCGCTGGGCCTGGGCCAGGCCTCTGGATTCCAATAAAAGTTTGGTGCTGGGCCTGGGAACCTGCATCAGAGACGCATGCACTAGTTTGCGGATTGCAGATTTGGGCGAAAGCTGGCCTCATTTCTAGGAATTCAGAGGCAGGAGTGTGGCCCCCAAGCTGTGGCTGCAGGGAGAGCTCCTGCCATCAGCCATGAGTAGGGTACACACCTATCAGGTTCCTGGAGCCCAGCAGGGGTTGAAAAGTGAAAAATGAAAGGTCTCACTGAAGGGCAAGGCTCACCCCGACTCTGGAGCCTGCCTCCCTGCTTGGCTGAGGGTCCTTCAGGGACAAGAGGGCTCCAGGAGGACAGAACCACCCCCAGCTCCCCAGGGAGGCCTGGCCAGCTGGCATTCCCCCTGTGAGGATGTCGCAAAGGGTGACACGCTGAACGCCACACGGGCTCATTTAGTCCTCACCCTAGGAGGCAGGGGAGGCAGCAGGGGCTGCATAGCTAACTGCCCCAGCAGCCCATGGGTTCTGAGGGTGCTTTTCAGACCCAGGTGGTCTCTGAACAATCTGGAAGGTAGAGAAATGACTCAGTTAAAACACCCCCATACTGGCATGTGGGACTCCAGAACCCAGAAAGAACTTGTGACTGGGAATTTGGGGGCTGTCCTTGGTCAGGGGCCTGGTCTCCTGGCAGGTGGCTCGGCAGGAGAGGCACAGGGCTGAGCAGCCTGGTTCTGTCCCTGCCTCCTGGAGCTCCCTGCCCTTGAGGTTTTGGGTTAGAGTGACGGTGGCAGTGCCAAGAGACAGCTTCAGCCCCCTCCAAGCACCACTCTTTGATGCAGACCGAGTGTTTTCTCAATCCCGTGTGAGGTGGTTTCAGCTTCAGCCACCTCTTCCAACCTGGCTGTCACCTTGCGGCTGGAGCTGCAGGGAGAGGATCCGTCCTGGGAGGTGCTGGGCCGGAAGAGCCAAGATAGCACAGGGGCTCTCAGCAGAGCTGAGGGGCATGTCAAGGAAGGGGATGGTGGGAGGGTGCCAGCTGAGGGTGATGCATGGGGCCTGGGCTCTGGGACCCTGATCCAGTGGATGTGAGTGTGGTGGCGAGCTTGCCATGCAGAGATGAGACTGCGTGGTGGGGCTGGGCTTCCTCCTAGAGTCAGGGGAAAGGCAAAGAGGCTTCGCCTCTCCTCTCTCATCACAGTAATGACAGGTCCTGGAGCTGAGGAAGCCCATGAGGTGAGGCTGCATCCGGGAGAGCATGTCTAGGTCAAGGGGCAGGCAGCTTCTTCTCCTGGCCGCACACTCACCTGGTGTGACCCCACTATCTGTGGGGCTTTTTTTTTTTTTTTAAACACTGTCTCTGTCGCCCAGGTTGAAGTGCAGTACAGATTCTGGCTCACTGCAACCTCCACCTCCTGGGTTTAAGCGATTCTCCTGCCTCAGTCTCCTGAGTATTGAGTAGCTGGGATCATAGGTATGTACCACCACAGCCAGCTAATTTTTGTATTTTTAATGGAGAAGGGGTTTCGCCATGTTGGCCAGGCTGGTCTCAAACTCCTGGTCTCAAGTGATCCACCTGCCTCGGCCTCCCAAAGTGATGGGATTACAGGTAAGCACACCCCGCCTTATATGTCTCTTCAGAGGTGGCTCAGATCAAGTGATGTTGTGCAGGCTTTGGGTTTTAGACCGACTCACAGAAACTTTTTGCCCATTTTAAATTGCAGTTATCAGATGTTCTGAGCTCATTAACTACTGTACACTTACAGTTTTTACATTTTAGGATATGACTTTCTATTGACATCTAATTTATATTTTGCAGCACCTTGGACTAAGTTTTGAATTTGGGATTAGCTGTGACACCCATCCCCCACCTCCGATTAATTGTATACTCAGAGCCATCGCAACTTAAAGACACAAGGGAGAGGGTGTGGGAAGAAACTCCCAGCCCCAGAGCTCAGGGTATGACACTCAAGCTGACCAGTGACAGACTGCTGGAACCAGACCCCAATCTCCCAGCTGCAGTGAAAGAGCCAGGCAGACTCAGCTGAAATCTGGTCAAAGACTCTCAGGCTCCAGGGAAATTTACCTATCCAATATGCAAACAGATGAACCAGCTCAGGGTTCCTGAGCTTTCCAACCCTCCTGGCTCCCAACACTAGGGGAAGAAAGTCTATTTTTGGCAAATACTTCTGGGGCTGAATCAATGCATTCTGAGTAAGACAAAAATACTAAGAGTCTATTTTAAAAAGGGCTTCCATTCTGATCACCCCAACACCATGACTGTACAAACCAGTTTTATTAGGGAACTGCCCCAGGTGCATCTCTGTTCATGCTCTCATCACACCTGTTTCTCAGATCAGCCCAGGCTCGGAGGGAAGTTACCAGCTAAGCAAAGAGGAAAACTGTTCTGCAAAATAGCAACTGTCAGCTTAAGGCATTACTAACATTGCAGAAGGAAGCAAGATTACTAGGGACGTCTGGATAGCCCAGGACAGTGACTTCTGGGAACCGGAAGCTCCCTAGGGCCAGATCGTGCTGCCATCCAACTTGGGAGATGACACTATTGTGCTGGGATGGTGGGTAACTCTTTCAAACCCATCCATGTCACAGAACACTGTCTATTCCTTGAGCTTTTGGATTTAGAAATTAGTTATATAAAAAGTACTCTTGGCCCAGAAGCCCCAACATGTGTGTGGGTCTTGGGGCACTCCCTCAATCCTCCCTGGCTGGAGCAGGGGAGGATGGAGATACATGGAAGGTTGGTCAGGCTCTGTTTTAGAAATGAAGTCACGACTAGGAATCGGGAGCGAGGGGGCAGAGACCCCTGCTGCAATCACATGCTGAATCATTGTCCTCCTGAGAGCAGGCTCCTACGGTTCCTTCAGTCCACGGAAGTGCTCAGAGCAGGGCAGGCCAGTGCGGCCATGGAGCTGCCGCCCCCTCATTGCATGCCGAACCACTGCTCCTGGTCAGCCCACTGGGCCGCCTCACTGTCGCTGCCCTCCAGGTCCCCTTCTTCCCCACTCCCTTCCATGTCGTCCACATCCTCCTCCTGAGTGGCATCCGTGGGACTCTCCTCCTTCTCCATCTTCTGCATCCCCTCTAGAGACTTCTGGTCATTGGGGTCCAAACTAGGGGACAACAAAACAAAGGAGACGCCTGAATCTCTGCCTTGCTCTTGCTGGCTGATTCGTCATCTCCCTGGCCCGGCAGTGAAATGACTACACAGTCCCAGAGAATGTGCTAAAGCCTGGGCTCGCAACTCAGGCTTCCAAGGCTGGGTTGAGGGAGTCCACCACCAGAAGTGCAAAAAGGAGTCTTTTCCTAATTTTTAGAATGCTCAATTTGAGTTTTTCCCCACAAATTTCTTAAATTTTTTCATACCTATTACCCCTAGCATGCTGCTAGAGGCAGCTACCAGATAACACAAATGAAAAAGTGGCAAACAAACATTAACAGGTAAATTCAAATGTAATTCCCAGAAAGTTGGGTTTTTGAGCTACAGGGTTACAAAAAATAGGAATTTCTCTGAGTATAGGTGTCCCATGTTCTTATGATGTAATTAAACATATCAGTATTTCAGGAGCCAACCAAAAACATCACGCTGTACCATGGAACAGACTTGTAAACACCTAGGTTAGACCCCAGGACCCAAGGCTACCTCTACCCAAGCATTTGCATTTAGCAGCTGAGTGTCAGTACATATGCCACCCCCACCCCAAAGTTCAGAGCCTCTAGAACATTCATTTATTTGCCTCCTAAGCAATCTTTCCTCTTGCCTTGCTGACCATCACCCAAGCCAGCAGGTGTCCCACCCCTAGCAAACTCCACCTCTAATGGAAGTCTGGTATTTTATTTTCTCACTTGCTTCTGGGATTCTAAAAAGCAACTAAAACCCACATTGGCACCCTGTTTCTACCGATACAAATGCGGACCAATCTGTAACATCTCCTCATCTCCTGGTTGAAGCCTTCCACATCCTGTACTCTGAAGCTGTCACCCAAACCCAGGGTTCTTGCCCTCTGGACTCCCATCTTCCCTTCTACAGACTGCTATGAAAGCCCTTAGCACGTGGTATGGTCAGTCTGCATGTCTGAGACTGACAGCTCCCGAAACATAGCATCTCCAGTCGTCACTGAGATCCTAGGCACACAAGTGGTGTTTAACTGTGCGCTGAACAACTGAATGTGATCAGACTCTATATTAAAGACAGCCCTTCACCATAACCTTACAGACACACAGACAACCCTCAAAGAAACCACTTCTGTATTAAACAGTAAGAATACCACTATTTATTTAGTATTTACTATGTACCAGGCACAGGGCTAAGAGCTTTACATGAAATAATCATTTAACCCTCATTCGATCATTTAATATCTAATAAGGTAGCTAGATATAAACAAGGAAATGTGTTAGTAACTTGCCCAAGATCACAGGTGGTGAAGGTAGTATTCAAAACTTCAGACCTCAAGTTCTTAATGACTACAGTAGATAGAAACATGGGAAAGTACTTACAATACTTTGATTTGAAAAAGAATATAAAATATATACTAGGTACAACCCTATAAAAATATGTGTGGGCAAGGACAGAAGATGAGCTATACAAATGAACACAGATGTTATAGTGGTGTGGGATGGTTATGAGTGAAACAGTTCTCTAATGTTGTTAATATATTTTAAGAAAAAATTTTTAGAAGTCATGAATCCACAAATAACTCCTCTACCATTACTATTATTATTCTGCTTTCAACCATGGACACAAAGTGTGTGTGTGTTTCCATAACTCCATAACTCCTGTGACGCAGCTCACTGCCTCCTCTACCCTCCTCAGTGGCCTTCCCCCAAGGGAGGCTAGTGCCTACCTTAGTGCTATACTATACTGGTCCATTGCCTCCTGATACTCATTGACAGCTACAAGGAAATCTCCTAGGATCCGATGCAGGACACAGTCACTCTGATTAGCCAGTGCGTTCCTCAGCAAAGCAATTCCATCTTCATATTTCTGTTCTCTGCCTGGTGGAATAAAAAAGACCCTCACTGTCCTACTTGAACATTTTGAAAATACATTCCCATCTTAAGTCACGTACAAAAAAAACACAACTACCATTCTGACAATCTCTTTGCAGACATCCTCAAGATAACACCGGTGCAACACAAAGCGAGGGCAAGCACACCTGATGTCCTATTCAGTTAAGAAATCTGCAGTTTGAATTACAATGTTTTAAATGGGCTCTTAACTTTAAAAAGCCAAATTGCATTTGCCAACTAGCCCAAATTCAATGAACCAAATTATGAGTTCATCATAAATCAGGACTGAAAAAAAAAAAAAAAAACAGGGCCAAATGGGAAGTCATAAAATAATTCAGATAGCACCAAACAGTTCAAACTGGCTAAAACCAGTTAGTTAGATTCAGCTCAAACTAATTCAGGACAACTCAAACCAGATAACAGTGAGCCAAGGCTGGGCGCAGTGGCTCACGCCTGTAATCCCACCACTTTGGGAGGCCGAGATGGGTGGATCACGAGGTCAGGAGTTCGAAACCAGCCTGGCCAATATGGTGAAACCCTGTCTCTACTAAAAAAAAAAAAAAGAAAAAAAAA
>NW_012105919.1:1021555-1022713 GCF_000951045.1 Mandrillus leucophaeus
GAGCCGAACAGATACCAACCAATTATAGGTGGCTACAGCCAAGCCAAGCAGGTCTAAGCCAGCTACATTTGGTTGGGCTAAATATAAACCAATCCAAGCAGGCTCAGACCTGCTGCAAAAGACACACACCTGTCTGGTCATCTGTAACTAGCTGGGACAAGGGTGTCCAATGAGGTCAGGTTTTATAAAAATTAATGATGAATAGGGCAGAAAATAAGACACACTTACTAAGCAGTTCTGCTTTTTTCACCACAGCCTTAATGTAATCTGGCCTTTGGGTCAGGGCTTTATCTAATAACGTTTTGGCTTTCTCCTGTGTCACTGGGTCTTCAAGACAAACGGTGGCTAAAAGGGTAAGGGTCTGTGCATTTGCTCCCAGAGTTTTGTAAACGTTGTTAGCCATTACCATTGCTTCTCGAATACTGTTGGAGGCTAAGTAACACTCGATAAGACCTGAAAAAAGTAAAACACATGAAGACATTCAATGCCATTACCACTCCAACCCATGCTTCCACTCTGACAGCTCTCCAAATTGCTAACCTTCAAAGTTTCAGACGAACGGCAGGCCAGGGGAAACTGATGGTGAGATTAGACAGGCAAGTGTGTTGATGGAATAGCTAAGAAGTGCTCTTCCCCAGAGCACTTGATGGATGTGGAAAGAGACTGCCTTCAAAGGCACCTTCAGTTTAGGGAAGGAAACAAGCACATGTAAGGAACTCACAGCATGTGAGCACCCCATCTGACCGCTGGAAGAATAAATGCGACACTAATGATTAGTTTGTCATATGGCCAAGAGATCAAAGTAGTGAGAGATGATGTTCCCAACAAAACCCAAGGTTTTGCTGCCTCTTAACAAGCTGTTATTCTCCAGCTGCATTCGGTCACCTGCAGGGCTAAGTTCAAGACGGAAGGCTCCTAGGGTCTTTTTTTTTTGAGACGGAGTTTCACTCTTGTTGCCCAGGCTGGAGTGCAATGGCACCATCTCCACTCACTGCAACCTCCGCCTCCCGGGTTCAAGTGATTCTCCTCCCTCAGCCTCCCAAGTAGCTGGGATTACAGGCATGCGCCACCATGCCTGGCTAGTTTTGTATTTTTAGTAGAGACGGGGTTTCTCCATGTTGGTCAGGCTGGTCTCGAACTCCTGACCTCAGGTGATCC
>NW_012105919.1:1029123-1030241 GCF_000951045.1 Mandrillus leucophaeus
TGCCAGGCTGCAGTGCAGTGGTGTGATCTCAGTTCACTGAAACCTCTGCCTCCCAGGTTCAAGCAATTCTCCTGCCTCAGCCTCCCAAGTAGCCGGGACTACAGGCGTGCGCCACCATGCCTAGCTAATTTTTGTATTTTTAGTAGATGCGGGGTTTCACCACGTTGGCCAGGATGGTCTCAATCTCTTGACCTCGTGATCCGCCCGTCTCAGCCTCCCAAAGTGCTGAGATTACAGGCATGAGCCACCACATCCGGCCAGCTTCCCCAGATTATTCTAACAGAGTTTGGGAAGTGCTGGCCTAATGAAACCTTCCGTCTGAGGACTGTTGCCACACCCACAGATTCACACCATTCACCTGTGTTTTCTATCTTACCTTCATAACAATCTAAGCGACAAGGTGCGAGCCGTATGGCCTCCCGAAAGTGGATTATTGCTTCTTGAACTCTGCCCATGTTCCTAAGTGCTGCTCCCTTAAGTAGCAAAGCTTGAACACTATTACTGTTCAGCTGAATGGCCTTGGCTCCTAAATAGAGGGCCCGTGAGTAGCGTTTGCTATAGAAGCTGTGACAGCTGCAGACAACAAAAAAACAACAAAAAACCCCAGAAGTTATTTAAGAGAAGACTACAAAGAAACTTCATCCAAAAATCATATTGAAGGCCCTGAACATAATCCTTATTCCAAACCACACTTACAGTTTTAACCTATGATATTAGTAGAAAAGCAAAACAAACCAAAAAATCCACTAAGTATTTATTTTTAAAGGGAAATCTTGATACAGAAGGGACAAATTATGAAAAAGAACCTATGACCTAGATATTAGTTATTAGCAGAGAGGCATTAGGAGAATTTGTAAAGCCAGGTTAATAACAAAGGAGCATCTTCTGGCCCCATCACTGATGGCTCAGTACTAAGCACAACGCATTCAACTCAGTTAATGCTTAACCCTAGAAGGAGAGGTTATTAGCCCATTTTCCAAATGAGAATACAGACCTAGATAGATAAATAATGCATCCAGAGTCATAAACCATGATTTGAATCCAGGACTGATTATCCTTTTAAAAATATATACATATACTTGTGTGTGTGTGTGTGTGTGTGTATATATATATATATA
>NW_012105919.1:1032516-1035065 GCF_000951045.1 Mandrillus leucophaeus
CCTGGCTAGTTTTGTATTTTTAGTAGAGACGGGGTTTCTCCATGTTGGTCAGGCTGGTCTCGAACTCCTGACCTCAGGTGATCCGCCTAGCTTGGCCTCCCAAAGTGCTGGGATTACAGGTATGAGCCACCGTGCCTGGCCTGGCTCCTAGAGTCTTCAAGTGAATTTCCAGTTTGACAAATAAAGGACTTATTGTCAAGCAACCTAAGGAGAAAGACTCTTTTATTTGAAACATAACAGCTGTCTCAAAAGGCACTTGCTAAGGGCTTCCCTAAACTAGATGAAGAATACTTTATCAATCAGGTGCACCAAACAGACTGGAACTGGCAGCCCTTGCCTCTTTCCACACCCACAGCGAGATGTCCTATGAGGAGGCCACCTTGAGAAGAGTCAACTCTCAACTCTTCACGCCAAGAAGTTGAGGAGAACAGAGGAATAACTTTTTGGCACAAAGCGCTCATCAAAACAAAAAAACAGCTTAAACCCCAAACCCACACAATCCTTGGCAGATTTTCTCTGCATACTCCTCCACCCTAGCAGCATTTATAACATTCATGCACACCCTTCCACACACTATGGTTACTTAACCAGAAATTATCTAACTCTTTTTTTTTTTTTTAAGAAACAGTCTTGCTCTGTCATCCAGGCTGGAGTGCAGTGGTGATATCTCAGCTCACTGCAACCCATGTCTCCTGGGTTCAAGCGATTCTCCTGCCTCAGCCTCCCAAGTAGCTGGGACTACAGGTGTGTGCCACCACGCATGGCTAAATTATTTTCTATTTTTAGTAGAGATGGTATTTCGCCATGTTGGCCAGGCTGGTCTTGAACTCCTGACCTCAGCTGATCCACTGGCCTCGGCCTCCCAAAGTGCTGGGATTACAGGCGTGAGCCACCACACCTGGCCAATTACCTAACTCTTAATCCATGCTGGATTCCACACACAGTTGTTTGCAATTACTTATTGAATAGTTTTAATTCCCTGCTAAAGCCCTACTGGAGCTTAAGAAGAAAACAGAATGCACTTGCCTAACCTAAACCTCTACCAGCAAAAGAAGGAAGCTCCCACTGGAAGCTGTAAGAAATCTCAAAGGGTGTAGTCAGAGTTGCCCTGACCCAAATCTCCAAATGGCAGCTTAAGAAGCCTCACTGGCCAACTGGGAAACATCTGCTGTCCAAATATTATAGGACAGGCTATTCAACTGCATCCCTGATCTCTGGTGAAATAAGCATGCAGTATAATGGAATTAACATGATAACAGCAGCTGGGAAGATAGGGAAGTTACAGTTTCAGGATCAAGAAGTTAATCTAAAATCAATGGCTAGTTTGCTGGAGCTTCTTTAAAAACAAAGACAATCCTCTTTCCCCCCAACAAATCCAGAGGCATAGCTCTCTGGCTATATAAGCAGATCTGTTCTCTTTCCCAACATCCAAATTTTATTTCTCAAATTTGAACTCATCTTCCTGTTAAGAGCAAATCACTCCTAGACTCCTGGGTATATTTTTAAGTGCTTATAAAAATATGTTTTGGAGGAACTGCATCTTGTAAGATCTATTTTAATGTCTGTGACTGAGTCACCAAACGTTGCTGAAGCTGGCACAGGTCCTTTGAACTCCTAGGGTCAGTTCACATGAACTTAAAATATTACGTAACAAAACAAAGTTGGACCCCGATTGTGCCCACTCTGGAGGTCACAATGAACAGACCCATTCCCACAGCCAACACTATCATACGGATGTGGAGTTATCCCATGAGTACTAACTCTGGCCCAAGGTAAGATGGTCACAAAAAAGAATAGGCCTAACAGGCCATGTACAGTGGCTCATGCCTATAATCCCAGCACCTTAGGAGGCCGAGGTGGGCAGATCACTTGAGCCCAGGAGTTTGGGACCAGCCTGGCTAACATGGCGCAACCCCGCCTCTACTAACAATACAAAAATTAGCTGGGTATGGTGGTGCACGCCTGTAATCCCAGCTACTCAGGAGGCTGAGGCAGAAGAATCACTTAAATCCAGGAAGCAGATGTTGCAGTGAGCTGAGATTGCATGGCTGCACTCCAGCCTGGGCGACAGAGTGAGATTCTATCTCAAATAAAAATAAAAAAAATAGGCCGGTTGTGGTGGCTCATGCCTGTAATCCCAGCACTTTGGGAGGCTGAGGCAGGGAGATCATGAGGTCAGGAGTTCGAGACCAGCCTGGCCAACATGGTGAAACCTCATCTCACTAAAAAATACAAAAATTAGCCAGGTGTGGTGGTGGGCGCCTGTAATCCCAGCTACTTGAGAGGCTGAGGCAGGAGAATCGTTTGAACCTGGAAGGTGGAGGTTGCAGTGAGCCAAGATCATGCCATTGCACTCCAGCCTGGGCGACAGGGTAAGGCTCTGTCTCAAAAAAAAAACAGGGCCTGGGCACAGTGGCTCATGCCTGTAATCCCAGCACTTTGGGAGGCCGAGGTGGGCAGATCACGAGGTCAGGAGATTGAGACCAGCCTGGCTAGCACAGTGAAACCCTATCTCTACTAAAACTACAAAAAATTAGCCGGGTGTGGTG
>NW_012105919.1:1040180-1044452 GCF_000951045.1 Mandrillus leucophaeus
TTTAGATGGAGTCTTGCTCTGTCACCTAGGCTGGAGTGAAATGGTGTGATCTTGGCTCACTGCAACCTCTGCCTCCCAGATTCAAGCAATTCTCCTGCCTCAGCCTCCCAAGTAGCTGGGATTACAGATGCCTACCACCACACCTGGCTAATTTTTGTATTTTTAGTAGAGATGGGGTTTCATCATGTTGGTCAGGCTAGTTTCAAACTCCTGACCTCAAGCGATCCACCCACCTTGGCCTCCCAAAGTGCTGGGATTACAGGCGTGAGCCACCGCACACAACTTTTGTATTTTTAGTAGAGACAGGGGTTTTGCCACGATGGCCAGGCTCGTCTCGAACTCCTGGCCTCAAGCAATCCTCCTGTCTCAGTCTCCCAAAGTGTTGAGATTACAGGCATGAGCCATCATGCCTGGCCAGGCGATTACCTCTTAAACCTGAGCTTTCAATTTATATTCTCTTCAGGAGCAACCACAATCTCTTAATCTACTGACAACTGGGGAGAAAGAAGGCATAATCATACCCAGAAACCACCCACGGTTCTGCATGCTGATCAGAGATATTGAAAAGGCGGCATCCAAGGTTCTCAACATCCTCCAGCCGCCCTTCTCGTGCCAATAGGTAGCCATATACATCCATTCCTAGAAAAGGAGGACACAGAAGAGGTGTTTTAAGCAGAGAAGCAGGGGTCCCACATACAGGACTAGCACCCAATATCAGACCCCATGTTGAGGCCCCAGCTCCTGCAGGGGCTAAGCCCTTTCCACCATCACAGGCTCCTCCCACTACTATTTCCAGTTTCCTACAAAGTGACTATTAAAATGCAAAACCCAGGCCGGGAGCAGGGGCTCACACCTGTAATCCCAGCACTTTAGGAAGTCAAGGCAGGTGGATCATGAGGTCAGGAGATCAGGACCATCCTGGCTAACACAGTGAAACCCTGTCTCTACTAAAAATACAAAAAATTAGCCGGGCATAGTGGCACACGCCTGTACTCCCAGCTACTTGGGAGGCTGAGGCAGGAGGATCACTTGAACCAGGAAGACGTAGGTTGCAGTGAGCCAAGATCACGCCACTGCATTGCCTGGGCGACAGACTGAGACTCCGTCTCAAAAAAAAAAAAGAAAATGCAAAACCCAGCTGGGCATGGTGGCTCACACCTGTAATCCTGGCACTCTGGGTGGCGGAGGCAGGAGTATCACCTGGGCCCAGAAGTTCAAGACCAGCCTGGGCAATATGGTAAGACCCTGTTCTCCACATAAATTTTAAAATATTAGCCAAGTGGTTGGGTGTGGTGGCTCATGCCTGTAAACGCAGCACTTTGGGAGGCTGAGGCAGGCAGATCACGAGGTCAGGAGTTCGAGAACAGGCTAACAGGTGAAATCCCATCTCTACTAAAAATACAAAAATTAGCTGGGCATGGTGGCGTGTGCCTGTAATCCCAGCTACTCAGGAGGCTGAGGCAGGAAAATCGCTTGAACCAGAGAGGCGGAGGTTGCAGCGAGCCGAATCACACCATTGCACTCCAGCCTTGGCTACAGAGCGAGACTCCATCTCAAAAAAAAAAGAAGGGCCAGGCGTGGTGGCTCATGCCTGTAATCCCAGCACTTTGGGAGGCCAAGGCAGGTGGATGACGAGCTCAGGAGTTCAAGACCAGCCTGGCCAAGATGGTGAAACCCCGTCTCTACTAAAAATACAAAAAATTAGCTGGGTACAGTGGCAGGCGCCTGTAATCCCAGCTACTCGAGAGGCTGAGGCAGGAGAACTGCTTGAATTCGGAGGGCGGAGGCTGCAGTGAGCCGAGATTGCACCACTGTACTCCAGCCTGGGCAGCAGAGTAAGACTATGTTTAAAAAAGTAAATAAATAAAATAAAATAAAAAGAAAAAAAAATTAGCCAAGCACAGTGGCACATGCCTTTGGTCCCAGCTACTCAGGAGGCTAAGGCAGGAGGATTGCTTGTGCCCAGGAGGTCAAGGCTGCAGTGAGCTATGTTTGAGCCACACCAGCCTGAGTGACAGAGTGAGACCCTGTCTCTAACAACAAAAACAAAACCAAAAACCAAAGGAGGCTGGGCATGGTGACTCACGCCTATAATCCCAGCACTTTGGGAGGCCGAGGCGGGAGTTCAAGACCAGCCTGGCCAAGGTGGTGAAACGTTGTCTCTACTAAAAATACAAAAACTTGCTGGGCATGGTGGCACACACTTGTGATCCCAGCTACTCAAGAGGCTGAGGCAGAGAACTGCTTAAACCCGGGAGGTGGAGGTTGCAGTGAGCCGAGATCGCGTCACTGCACTCCAGACTGGGCGATAGGGTGAGACTCCGTCTCACAAAAAAAAAAAAGACAAAACAAAAAAACAAAAAAACAAAGAAGCAGAACAACCTACCTCACAATTTGAAAGCCTGCAATTTTCAGGAAGTGTTTGCCCCTCTCTCCTATGGCGTGATATACAGCTACCCGAACCCAACCCAACCAGAAAAGGCCCAAAAAAAGGCATCAAGGTTTCTCTTTCAAGAGTTCTAGACCATCAGAAACATGCTGCTGAAAAGCCAGTCAGTCTCAGAAAAAGTTGGCCTATTCCCAAAAAACTTGTAGTTCTATCCAAAATGTAGTTCATTAAAGATCACCACCTCGGCCGGGCGCGGTGGCTCAAGTCTGTAATCCCAGCACTTTGGGAGGTCGAGGCGGGCGGATCACGAGGTCAGGAGATCGAGACCATCCTGGCTAACCCGGTGAAACCCCGTCTCTCCTAAAAAATACAAAAAACTAGCTGGGCAAGGTGGCGGGCGCCTGTATACAGTCCCAGCTACTCGGGAGGCTGAGGCAGGAGAATGGCGTAAACCCGGGAGGCGGAGCTTGCAGTGAGCTAAGATCCGGCCATTGCACTCCAGGCTGGGCGACAGAGCGAGACTCCGTGTCAAAAAAAAAAAAAAAAGATCACCGCCTCAGGCTGGGCACAGTGGCTCAGGCCTGTAATCCCAACACTTAGGGAGACTGAGGCGGGTGGATTACCTAAGGTTAGGAGCTGCAGACCATCCTGGCTAACATGGTGAAACTCCCGTCTCCTCTAAAAAAATACAAAAATTAGTTGGGTGTGGTGGCGGGCACCTATAATCCCGGCTACACGGGAGGCTGAGGTGGGAGAGTCACTTTAACCAGGAGGCTGAGGTTGCAGTGAGCCAAGATTGTGCCACTGCACTCCTGCCTGGGCGACAAGAGTGAAACTCTGTCTCAAACAAACAAGCAAACAAAAAATCACTGCCTCTCCCCAGCCCCCGTTTTATTCTCACCCACATTCTATAAAAAGGGACCTATGCTCACTGTTACCTATCTCTTGCCACCATTCTCTTCCATCCCTTGTTATCCCCCTTCAGATTCCCATGAAAATTCCTCTCAAGCCAAGATTACTATAATGCTCCTGCTGGCTCCTGGGCCTGGGTCTGAGATTCCAAGCTGCCAGCTGCTGCCAGACTAGTATTTCTAAAACACCATTTTCATCATGGGTGCAGGGAGCTTGCAGAAGAGGAATAAGCACTTGAGGCGAGAGGGAGATCTTGTGCAAACAAATCCATTTTTCTAGATCTGTTTCCTCATCTAAATGCTTGGGATGGCCCCTTCCTAGCTTCACCATTCCCCTGGGTTAAGAGCTCACAAGACTGTTTATTGTCACAAGGCCTTGTTTTTCTGATGGCCTTTTTTGGGCCTTTACAAATAGACAGCATATCTATCTGACCTTATTTCCCACTATTCCTGAGTACTCACTGCCAGTGTCCCAAATGCCATCTCTTGGAGGTCCCTGTGAAGATTACCTGTCACCTGAAATCTTTTTTAAGATCAGTGATTTTTCTGTTGTTCACGCCTAATTACTGTCTTTAATCACCTTATCCCTTTATTATTCCTTTTTAATTATACTAAGGATACGGTAAAACAAAATTCCCTAAAAGGATATTATGGTTTTAGGGATGCCATCCAAATTCTCAGTCAGGCACATCATAAATTTGCAAGTCATGAGGAGGAGCTATGACCCCCTCAAAAGAAAAAAAGCCAAATAATGATCTGTGGGGAGAAGACATTTGAATTCAATCAAAAACAACTGCTTAAATGGAATTACCTAAGTGTTAGAAACATGTGTCATGACCTAAAAAAACTAAAAGACTACTATAAGTTTTATACACTGGCCGGGCGCGGTGGCTCAAGCCTGTAATCCCAGCACTTTGGGAGGCCGAGACGGGCGGATCACGAGGTCAGGAGATCGAGACCATCCTGGCTAAC
>NW_012105919.1:1044692-1050771 GCF_000951045.1 Mandrillus leucophaeus
TTTTATACACTATTTCTATGAAACTTGGTATCGAGCATTCATGCTGCATATTCTCCCTATTATCTCTGATCCCCCCCAACAACAGCCACTGTCTTCCTGCCCCAAGAATTACTTACCTTTTATCAGATAAGGATCCAACATCTGTGCCTGTTCAAACTTGAGGACAGAGTTTTTATTGTCTCCGGCTCTGAAGTACAGATCTGCTAAGCTTCCCAGTAGGTCCACGTTATCTCGCAATAAGGATTTTTTCTCTAGTGAACTTTAAGATATTTATTAAACACTGAACCTTTAAATCTATTATAAATCCTCTTAGTTGTTGAATCTGGATTTAGTTGTTGAATCTGGATGATTGGTTATACAGATAGTATTTTCTTTTGCATAAATATAAAAGTCTTCATAATAAAAAACTTTAAGCTTATGACTTTAAAAAAAGTTATATAGGACAGGATAGCAAAAATACAGAATAAAGCAGAAATCTCTCAGTACAAACAAATAACTTTGTGGTGGCAGTTCTTCAGAACACAACATACGCTACGTGGTGTTAAAAGTAATGTCATTCACAAGTGACACCTATTTATTACTCAAGTAAATGACTTTGCATAACACAAGCCCAAGCCTCTTCTTGTCCTTGAACTTTATCTGAATATAAAGAAAATCCCTAGTCCCAACAAGGCAAGCCAGGTTAGATGTTGCAATAAACTAAGCTTCTGGTGAGTGCAAAATGATTTTCTTCCAGGTTGAAGAATGATATACCAAGGCCAGACATAGTGGCTCACGTCTATAATCCCAGTACTTTGGGAAGCCCAGGTGGGAGAATCACTTGAGCCCAGGAATTCAAGACCAGCTTGGGCAACATGGTGAAATCCCATCTCTACAAAAAAAATACGAAAATTAGCTGGGTGTAGTGGCATGCACCTGTAGTCCCAGATAATCAAGAGGTTGAGCAGGGGGATGGTTTGAGCCCAGGAGATTGACAGGTCAAGGCTACACTGAGCTGTGACTATGCCACTGCACTCCAGCCTGGGTGAGAGAGAGAGAAATCTTGTCTCGAAAAAAACAAAAAAATGACACACCAAGGTTTTGCTTCGCAAGGGTTACGGCTTTGCTTCGCAAGGGTTAGTACCTATGCAGGTGCAGAGCTAAACTCAGTCAGATTTATATTTTTACAGGTCCCCAACAGAGATGATTACATGATTATATTTGGGACCATTCAGTATAAAAGACTAACACATCCCAGAGACTGGCTGCAGCACCAAGAGAGAAGCATCTCATTTTTCTTTTTGTTACTTCAGATACACCAGAATTCCAGACAAGCAAAGGCCTCAAAAACACTGAATTAACTTTGTGGCTCTCACCAGATGGTATTGATTGCTCTTGAGTTGTCACCGGTGTGCACAAAAGCATACGCTTTGATCCACACAGATAGCCAGTCCAAGTTAGGCACGGTTTGGATCACATTCATTGTCATGGACGCCACCTCTGCCCCTTTTACAGAAAGGGACAGCAAGCCTAAACCAACAAAAAGCAGAAGAAAGAAAGTAAGGCACGATATCTCTCTTCCACATGCAAGGAGCAACGAGCTATGTTTTCCCTCGGCTAAAAGGCAACTGCTTCCCTATTCTGAGCAATGCATGACAGAAAAAACATATTTTAGTATTTCTTTTCTTTTTGAGACAGAGTCTTGCTCTGTCCCCTTGGGCTGGAATGCAGTGGCACAATCTCAGTTCACTGCAACCTCCACTTTCCTGGGTTCAAGTGATACTCATGCCCCAGCCTCCCGAGGAGCTGGGACTACAGGCATGTGCCACCATGCCTGGCTAATTTCTGTATTTTTAGTAGAGACGGGGTTGTGCCATGTTGCCCAAGCTGGTCTTGAACTCCTGAGCTCAGGCAATCCACCCACCTCAGCCTCCCAAAGTGCTAGGATTACAGGTGTGAGCCACTGTGACCAGCCAAAAACCATGATTAAGTATTTCTTGACTGAATATGTGACAACAGAATCCTATTAAATCACTCTTTGGAGGGGAACTTTTAAAAAATAAAGTTATTCTAATGTAAAGCCAAGATTGAGAACTACTATCTTTGACAGTAAACATGCCATGAAAACAGGCAGAAAATATCTCTACCTAGAATGGCATCAAGCGCTAATGGGCACTGCCTCAGCACCTCCTTATAGCTGGTGACTGAAGGGCGCTCCTGACCAGCCTTCTTGTACAGGTTTGCCAGCATCATGTTTATCTGTATAAACACAAACAACAGATAGTAAAATAAGTGTATACTGCAAAGAAAATCTCTCACCATGAAGAAGTCCTAATTTTCATTACCAGTTATTTACTTTTTACTGGAAAATCTACCCACAACCCTGTGCAAATAAAGGGAGACTGACCCCATTCTTCAAAAGAAAGAAGAAATTACTACCTTTCCTTTCCCTAGCTCCTCCTATCCCTAAGAGGAAAGTCACATTTCCTTCTCACAAGGCCCAGTAATATCTGAACAAAAGACGCTGCCCTCTGGAAACTGGAACATTCATTTAAGAAATGGTAGAGAATGCTAGTTAACTTGATTCTTTCTTGATCTTAAAACAGAAGATGAACTATCTCACATAAGAAAGTGAGAAACTCCTGACATAGCTAGTTAAGAAGGATCAGATCAGTCTTTCCTAAAAAGGAAATGATACAGAAAGACAGATAAAGAAGTGTAATACTTGGCTTCTCTCTGACAATTCGACTTGTGGCTAGACTCTAGCCTAACACTTAAGGCTTTGGCCCATAGGTACTGTCTAACTCACTAAAGTAATGCTACAAAAATCAGCTACACTATTTAAATCCAGTGAGTGCAGACAGCTGCATTTTAGCGTAATTTAAATATGTAACTTCATAAAGCTAAATTAAAATAATCCTACCTAACATGCAACTGGGAAAACTCAAGAAAATCTAAAAGTTCTGGCCAGATGTGGTGGGTCACGCCTGTAATCCCAGCACGCTGGAAGGCCGAGGTGGGTGGATCACGAGGTCAGGAGATCGAGACCACCCTGGCTAACACGGTGAAATCCCGTCTCTACTAAAAAACACAAAAAATTAGCTGGACGTGGTGGCAGGCGCCTGTAGTCCCAGCTACTCGGGAGGCTGAGGCAGGAGAATGACGTGAACCCAGGAAGCAGAGCTTGCGGTGAGCCGAGATCGTGACACTGCACTCCAGACTGGGAGACAGAGCGAGACTCCGTCTCAAAAAAAAAAAGAATATCTAAAAGTTCCAAAGAATATAGAAGTTATAGGCAAGTGACAAAAGACCTTCCTAATAGTACACAGATAAACACAATATTCCAATTTAAAATTAGATTTTTTCTCTTTTTCTTTCTGAGATGGAGTTTCACGCTTGTCACCCAGGCTAGAGTGTGATGGCGCCATCTCGGCTCACTGCAACCTCTGCCTCCTGGGTTCAAGTGATTCTCCTGCCTCAGCCTCCTGAGTAGCTGGGATTACAGCCATCCGCCACCACGCCCAGCTAAATTTTTTTGTATTTTTAGTAGACACGGGGTTTCACCATGTTGGCCAGGCTGGTCTCGAACTCCTGACCTCAGGTGATCCGCTCACCTCGGTCTCCAAAGTGCTGGGATTACAGGTGTCAGTTACCGTGTCTGGCAAAATTAGTAGATTTTAAACACAACAGTATTTGCTAGATCATTAACCTAAGGAAGCAGTCAGTGTGAGGGCACAAAAGAAAAAAGGTCAACCCCCAATCTCTTCGATTATCTGTGGCTTGGTATGCCAGATATTTACTAGAAAGAGCGGCTCTGAAGATAAAGAACATCTGTTGCAAGATAAAGAACATCTGTTGCAATTATAGACCTACATTACATAAAACAATCTAATATAGCATTAATTCACACTAATTCAAACAATGGAATAATGAAACACTAAAAATAAAACTATTTTTTACTTGGCCTCAGATTTTCCGTATTAGGCTACTATTTTGAAAATGCAAAGAAAAATACTTAAAGGAAAACTCCAGGATTGATGTCAATACTTGTAAAGAATAAAAAGTTAAATCTAAGATCCTTTCTTGACTGCTGGTTATATTAACAAACTATGACTGATGGACTATCTGTCTCAACAAATATCAAAATTTCCTTTAAGCTACTTGACTTTCACTTTAAAAGAATGAGTTTTGAGTAATACCTAATGAAAAAGTCAGTTATTGGCCGGGCGTGGTGGCTCACGCCTCTAATCCTAGCACTTTGGGAGGCCAAGGCGGGTGCATTACAAGGTCAGGAGTTCGAGACCAGCCTGGCCAACGTGGTGAAACCCTGTCTCTACTAAAATATAAAAAATTAGCCAGGTGCAGCAGCATGCGCCTGTAGTCCCAGCTACTCAGGAGACTGAGACAGGAGAAGGAGGCGGAGGTTGCAGTGAGCTGAGATCATGCCATTGTACTCCAGCCTGGGCAACAGAGCGAGACTCCATCTCAAAAAAAAAAAAAAAAAGTCAACTATTTTAAAAATAGATCCTCACTTAAGAACCTCATAAAGCCACATTCCACCAGTTATAAAAACAAGCAGTCATCATTTTCTAAAAACTGAGTAAGAAATTCTATGTTGGTATGTTTACTCTTAAAATGTGAAGATTTACCAAGATTTAATAATCTAACACTGAAATTTTCCCTTAAAATGTGAGGGAATGTGTGGCGATGTTTACCATATATTAACAGACATTCATTTAGACATATTTTGACTCACTTCCTTGTCCTTTACACAGACTGAGAAGCCAGTTAACTCCCTAATGGACAAGAAAGAAAAACTGTAAATGTTAAAGGTTTATGTTCGAGGCACACATCTTTGCTCCTAGCTATAAGAGCACTACAGAATGAAGGATACGTACTACTGACAAATGCAGACTCATACAGTTGCTCTAAGAATGATGGCAATGAAAATCAAGCAGTGGATGCTATTAAAGCTGAGATGCTTTGCCATTACTATTTTCCAAAAAAAACTCCTACAAATATCCACAAGTCATTTCGAAGGAGATTATGGTATATTTCTAATAAGGTAAGGAATAGTATCCTTCAAAGTTTATAATTAAAATGGCTTCTTGGCCGGGCATGGTGGCTTACACCTATAATCCCAGCACTTTGGGAGGCCGAGGCGGGCGGATCACCTGAGGTCAGGAGACCGAGATCATCCTGGCCAACATGGTGAAACCCTGTCTCTACTAAAATGCAAAAAAGTAGCCAGGTATGGGGGTGTGCGCCTGTAGTCCCAGCTACTCGAAAGGCTGAGGCAGGAGAACCACTCAAACCCAAGAGTCGAGGTTGCAGTGAGCCAAGATCATATTACTGCACTCCAGCCTGGGCAACCAGCAAAGACTCCGTCTAAAAAAAAAAAAAAAAAAGGTTTCTTACAAAAGAAAGATACCTTGAGTATTGCAGCAGACATTCTTTATCTGTGCAAAAAGATTATTCTTGGAGTAAGAGAAGACTTTCATAGGTTACCAGAACAGGATTTGGTATACAGCATCCAAGCTTATTATGAGAGAGGTTAATTCATAATAAACGTTCAAGTGTTTTTAATAGCAGCCAAAATCATACTGAAAAAATAGCTTCAAAAACTCAGAAAACAGTAAATAATACCTTAATATGAGGAGGTGCTTAAACATGTTCTCATCAAGTTTGGTTACTTTTAAAGTTCAGCAAGACTTGGATGAAGCAGCACTAACTAAAATACACCAGGCCCCTACTGCTTAGATTTCCTATCTTTTAAAGGCAGGAGGATGCACACGTCATTTTACCTATAAAATTCCTTATTATTAAGCAAAAGTTGCACAAAACAGTTTTTCAATAAAGTGAGCAGGGCGGGAGACATGACAGTATTCTTAGAATATTAAACACTGATATATTCTCACATTCATGAACTTATTTAGCATTTATAAATCTAACAGAAAAAGGCCGGGCGCGGTGGCTCAAGCCTGTAATCCCAGCACTTTGGGAGGCCGAGACAGGCGGATCACAAGGTCAGGAGATCGAGATCATCCTGGCTAACACGGTGAAACCCCGTCTCTACTAAAAAACACAAAAAATTAGCTGG
>NW_012105919.1:1052571-1054378 GCF_000951045.1 Mandrillus leucophaeus
AAAAAAAAAAAAAAATTGGCTGGGTGTGGCAGCTTGCAACTGTAATCCCAGCTATTTGGGAGGCTGAGGTGGGAGGATTGCTTAAGCCTGGGAGGTTGAAGCTGCAGTGAGCCAGAATCACACCACTGCACTTTAGCTTGGGTGACGGTGAGACTCAGTCTCAAAAAATACTAAGTTAAACATTAAAAAAAGAAAAAACCAAAGAATAAGCATGTGTAGTTATCATTTTCAACAGCTGAATTTTCAGGGTCCCCCACTCCATGAAGAGGAAGAAAATGAGAATTAGAATCATGGGTAAAATGTTCAGATGGACTCCTTAATGCATGAGAAAACATGGAGGGAGGGAGCAAGGTTAGGAGGGCTGAGGAGAAAAACACACAAACATTCAACTTACTTTGGGAGTTCTTTGTCTTGAAGGGATCCCATCAAGTATAGCAATGGCATCTTTATCTTGTTTTAGCATTGTGTAACATTCAGCCATTTTGTATTTCACTTCAATTTCAGATGGAAGACACTAAAAGACAATGAAAATATCTCTTTGAAACATTATTCCAACAATATGAAAGTACCTCAAAACGTTAAACACAGTTACCATATGACCCAGTAATTCTTTTTTTGAGACAGGGTCTCGCTCTGTTGCCCAGGCTGCAGAGCCCAGTTGCCAGGCTGGAGTCCTGCAATGCAGTGATGCCAACATAATTTACTGCAGTCTTGAACTCCTAGTCTCAAGCAATCCTCCCACCTTGGCCTCCTCAGTAGCTAGGACTACAGGTGTGTGCCACCATGCCCAGTTGTGTAAAGACAGGAGTCTCACTATGTTGCCGAGGCTAGTCTCAAACTCCTGACCTCAAGTCCTCCCACCTTAGCCTCTCGAAGTGCTTGGATTACAGGTGTGAGCCACTGTGCCTGGCCTCATCTTTTACAACTAATCAGCTATCATCTAAATCAGCGGTCCCCAACCTTTTTGACACCAGGGACCAGTTTCATGAAAGACAATTTTTCCACAGATGGGGAGTGAGAGGGTGGTTTCAGGATGAAACCGTTCCACCTCAGATCATCAGGCATTAGTCAGATTATGATAAGGAACACACAACCTAGATCCTAGCAAGTGTAGTTCACAATAGGGTTTGTGTTCCTGTGAGAATCTAATGCTACAGCTGATCTGACAGGAGGCGGAGCTCAGGCAGTAATATTCACTAGCCTTCCACCCACCTCCTGCTGTGCAGCCTGGTTCCTAACAGACCAGGCACTGGGGCCTGGGGAGCCCTGTTCTAAATTTTTGGAGTCTTTCTCAAAAAAAAAAAAAAAATCACAATTCTATCTTCGATTACCTGACTTTGTGGAGTAGATGCAGAATTTCCAGTTGAAGGTCTCACTTTTGAAGTTTTACTTAGCGCTTTCTTCTGCTGTAAAGCCATGGTATACTTACTCACAGCATTCCGATATTCCTTATCATGAAAGAGAGAATCTGCATGATACACCAAAAGCTGGTACTTCTGAGATGGGGAGAATAACTCACTAGAAAACAAAGAAAGTATATCCCCTACATAGGTTATTTTGAAATTTTAGAAGGAACACTGTTAAGTGTCTACATAAGCCTAGCGCAAAGCCTTGTATAATGACAGCTTACAAAAGAGTCAATGTACCCTGAGTGCTAGTCCCTAAAGTAAGAACCATGAAAGTTGAAAGCTGAACTCTATGCTACTATGATAAATATATCTATTGCTCAATATAATCTTTCTTTAACATTAAAGCAATGATACCTATGAATCAAATCCAGTAGGAGATAGAGAAAATGTAATACATC
>NW_012105919.1:1058883-1064117 GCF_000951045.1 Mandrillus leucophaeus
AGACATTCAGATATTCATATAACATACATGTCTACTTACACATGCATAAGTTACCTCTGTAATGACACAGGAAAAAATAGTTACTGCCTCTGGAGAAAGGAAATGGTGGGGTGAAGTTCAAGACTCAGGGAAAGATACTGATCTGCACGCCCCTTCTCCACTGTTTGAATTTAACAGTGTCTACTGCCTATTCCACAAGAAATTTTAAAGTATAAACCATGAAGGGCAGAAACCTGAACATGTCCTAAAGCTAGGAAACTGCCAATCTAACCTAACATGAAAAAGCATGGGCTAAACTTAGTCTAGCCAGAGAATTAAACTGTTTCAAACTCTCCTGTAACATCTTTGAGAACTAAGAGCAAGTAGGGCCTAAATCTCCAAACGTGGAAACTATGCTTTGACAAATCACTCAGAACCAAGAACCAAGTGAAAGGTTCCAGAATAAACACAGAAGGCTGACAGAGACCAGGGCTCCTGTCAACATGAAGTGGATGGTGGCAAAATGATGGGTCTCACTAGTAAGGTCCAAAGCACACTAACGAGGCCGGGCTCGGTGGCTCACGCCTGTAATCCAAGCACTTTGGGAGGCCTAAGTCATGGGGATCACTTGAGGTCAGGAGTTCGAGACAAGCCTGGTCAACATGATAAAACTCCATCTCTATTAAAAAAAAAAAATTAGCCGGGCGTGGTGGTGCAAATCTGTAATCCCTGTTACTCAGGAGGCTGAGGTGGGAGGATTGCTTGAGCCTGGGAGGTGGAGGCTGTAGTGAGCCAAGATCACACCACTGCACTCCAGCCTGGGCAACAGAGCAAGACTCTGACTGAAAAGCAAAACAAAACAAAACACCAAAGCACACTCATGAAAATCCAATGGGCAGCAGCAGCTGCATTGTAAGCACTTTAAGGACCTTTCCCTTCTGACCTAGACCAGCTTCTATAGCAGGCCAAACACTAATACATCTACAGAGTAGAAGTTTCCATGATAATGCCATTTGGAGGTAGCAGACTGGTGACTCAGAATGGAGACTCTCCAGTCAGAGAAGACCAGGTCCAGACATTGTACTCCTCCATTTATTAGATGTGTGAACTCAGACAAGGGTATTCCACCTCCCTGAGGTTGTACTCACTTCCTCAACACACTCAATAAGCATGTGAGTGCTTAATGCGCACATCCACTGTGCTTTCAATTGCTAGGCGATGCGAAGGGTAGAAAAGTGGGAGTACCTGAGAGTCCTGGGAGTCAGAGAAGGTTCTCTGGGAGAGATGTTCAGGCTAAAACCTGAAGGAGAAGGCAGCGCTGAGATAAGGACCGTGGCAGCAGGAACAGCAAGTACAAGGGCCCAGAGAACACGCTTGGCACATTCAAATAACACAAAGAGGCCAAGCGTGGTGGCTCACGCCTGTAATCCCAAAATTTTGGGAGGCCGAGGTGGTGGGATCACCTGAGGTCAGGAGTTCAAGACCAGACTGGTCAATATATTGAAACTCCGTTTCTACTAAAATTACAAAAATTACCTGGGCGTGTGGCGCTCGCCTGTAATCCCAGCTACTTGGGAAGCTGAGGCAGGAGAATCGCTTGAACCCAGGAGGCGGAGGCTGCAGTGAGCCGAGATCGCGCCACTGAACTCCATCCAGCCTGGGCGACAGAGCAAGGCTCTGTCTCAAAAAAAACAAACATAAATAAAAATAAATAAATAACAGAAAGAATAGCCAGAGAGGCTGGAGAGCAGTGAACACAGTAATGAGATGAAGTAGCAGAGAGTGAAGGGCAGATATTTCCCTTCGGAGGCCATGGGAAATAATTTTCATGAGTGCAATAAAGGATTTTTTTTTTTTAAGACGGAGTCTCGCTCTGTCGCCCAGACTGGAGTGCAGCGGCGTGATCTCGGCTCACTGCAAGCTCTGCCTCCCGGGTTCACGCCATTCTTCTGCCTCAGCCTCCCCAGTAGCTGGGACTACAGGTGCCTGCCACCACACCCGGCTAATTTTTTTGTATTTTTTTTAGTAGAGACGGGGTTTCACCGTGTTAGCCAGGATGATCTCGATCTCCTGACCTCGTGATCCGCCTGCCTCGGCCGCCCAAAGTGCTGGGGTTACAGACGTGAGCCACTGCAACCGGCCAGCGAAGGATTTTAAGCAGGAGAGGGACATGTACTTAAGGATGGACACTCAAGGATGGAATCAGCCCAGTGCTTCAATGAAACAAGAAAGAAGCCACGCCCACCCATTAATGGAATCTCCCGTTTCCTTTTTTTGAGACAGGCTGTCGTTCTGTCGCACACGGTAAAGGGCAGTGATGCGATCACGGCTCACTGCAGCCTCGACCTTCTGGGCTCAAGCAATCCTCCTGCCTCAGCCTCCCGAGTAGCTGGGAACTCAGGCACGCACAATCACGCCCGGCTAATTGTTTAATTTTTATTTTTCATAGAGGCAGGGTCTCCCTATGTTGCCCAGGTTAGTCTTAACTCCTGGGCTCAAGCGATCCTCCCGCCTCGGCCTCCCAAAGTGCTGGTATTAGAGGCGTGAGCCATCGCGCCTGGCCCCGTTTTCAGGGGTTTCCCAAGGCGAGAAAGTGGACCCTCCTGATACACTTAATGGGGTGACCAATCTCAGATGCGGGGCTAGAGCATAAAAACCAGGAGGCTGGGTCCCGGAACTGCAGCGAGAGAAAAAAACGTTCTCTGAAAGGAGCCGAGAGGGGAGGATTCGGCCCAGCGATGTGACAGTCGCGCTACCCCGCGACAGGTGCCTCAGAAAACCCTCGCCTGGGTCGTCCTCAGAGCCTCTGCCTTCTATTTCTCCAAGCCGCCGCTCGCCACATCTCCGCAGGGACTTGACGCCGGCACCCAGTGAACCCAACTTGCGCTCCGAAGTCTGCTCCGCTCCACTACGCCCTCGCAGACGCCGGAGCCTCCGCTGGTGCGGGAGGCCGCTCCTTCCCGCCTGTTCCCGCGTGCCCTGAGCCCCGGTCCCAGACCACTGCCGCTTTCTCCTCAGCCCCAGGCCGCTCCCCGCCTCAACTCACGGGTTGTTATTACTCATTGTAAGTAACAAGCTGCTGAGGAGCCGCACGTTGGAGTGCAGCCCCGCGGCCGCCATATCCCGCACGTGGTCTATCACATTCATCCTGCCCTGCAAGGCCGCGGGCAGCGGCGGCAGCACTGTCTCGAAAAACCGGTAAGGGATTCTTAGGGAAGACTCCAAAATGGCCGCGTCGCCGGGGTCCATCGGGTCCACACGCGGCACCGCCCCCAAGCAAGAGGTAACTACTGAAGTGCCCGAATAAAAAGAAACTCGAGTCCCTGCTCCTGTCGTGGTCCCTTTCCGGTGAAATGAGTTGTTACTTTTACGCAAAAATTACGTCATCATCCTAAACTGCAAAATTTACTGAGGATTTACAATGAGACAAAAGTCACCTTAGTAAGACTACTTGGTCAATTTGAATGAGTCTGAGAGGAATTTGTGCCTCTCAGAAATTAAAATGTGTGGGCATTTACCAGACATAAAATATAGTAAGGTGAGGAAAAGCGCTCCAACTGGAATTAAATATTCTAATCGGGCGCCAGGGACAGACCTAACGGCTTTTACAGTCGCGCATGCGCACCAGGCAGGGGCCGCCGCCTCCCTGCTCAGGTGTTTTGTGTTCCTGCTAAAGTCAGGCTTTGTCCCTGGATGAACTTGTTAGTTCGAGGGGCGTATTTTACCATGTAAAATGATTCCCTAAATCCGTGGAAATAAAGACTAGATCCAGGAATTAGCTGATACCCATATAAACCAGCATGTGTCTGGCACAGTTAACGTTTTACAAAAGTTTTACACAAGTTGTTGGACGTTCACAACAATCCATAAAGTTGAAGTTGTCTTTCCCTTCTCACAAGGGAAGAAACTGCCTGCTTAAATTTTGTGCTCAGGTTGTTAAATGGTTGACTTGGAATCAGATCGCCAGTGGTTAAATGTGATGGATCGCAAACTCGAATGTATACAGAGACCAGGGAGGTAACTGAGCCAATGAGGCAGGGTTTAGGTATTTGAATCAGAATCCCAATATCCTCCACAATCACCCTCTCAGATATAGCCTTTCGCTCCTTTCTTGAAGGAGACAGTTGTTTCGGTCTATATTTTGTTTTCATTTGATTTTTAGAGTAACAGATGCAAAAAAAAATGCTCTGAAAAAATCACAGTATATCTTCACCAGTCAACTTTTTCAGCTCTTACGTTTTGTCACAGTTGAAGCTCCTGTGATCCTTTTCCCATCTCATCCCCTACTCTAGTTTTCTGGATGTATGAGACCTTTGATGTGATTTTGGTGGGCATGATCACTGTGAACTTTTCTTTTTTTTTTTTTTTTTTTTGAGATGGAGTTTTGCTTTTGTCGCCCAGGTTGGAGTTCAAAATCTCAGCTCACTGCAACCTCTGCCTCCCGGGTTCAAGTGATTCTCCCTGCCTCAGCTTCCTGAGAAGCTGGGATTACAGGCACCTGCCACCACTGTCACGCACGTCCGTGTGAAGAGACCACCAAACAGACTTTGTGTGAGCAACAAGGCTGTTTATTTCACCTGGGTACAGGTGGGCATGTAGGAGGATGAGCCGCAGACAAAACTCCTCAGACACCAAATTAAAGAAAGAAGGAGTTTATTTGGCCGGGAGCATTGGCAAGGCTCCTGTGTCAAGAGCTGAGCTCCCTAAGTGAGCAATTCCTGTCCCTTTTAAGGACTCACAACTCTAAGGGGGTCCATGTGAGAGGCTCATGATCGATTGAGCAAGCAGGGGGTACGTGACAGGGGCTGCATGCACTGGTGGTCAGAGTGAAACAGAACAGACCGGGAAGTTTCACAATGTCTTTCTATAATCTATAGATAACATTAGTTGCTAGGTCAGGGGTCGAATTTTAACTACCAGGCTTAGGTCAGGCAGGCCCAGGCCTGGTTTTGGGTCTGGTTCCTTGGTTTTCGGTCTGGTTCCTAAGTGCCGGGTTACCTGCTTTTTGTTTTGCTTTTCTTTCCTTTTCTGAGTTTAAAACAATATAAAACCATATGAGAGGCCAGGCGCAGTGGCTCATGCCTGTAATCCCAGCACTTTGGGATGCCAAGGCGGGTGGATCACCTGAGGTCGGGAGTTCAAGACCAGCCTGACCAACATGGAGAAACCCCTTCTCTACTAAAAATACAAAATTAGCTGGGCATAGTAGCACATGCCTATAATCCCAGCTACTAGGGAGGCTGAGGCAGGAGAAT
>NW_012105919.1:1064807-1067543 GCF_000951045.1 Mandrillus leucophaeus
TGAACCCGGGAGGCGGAGGTTGCTATGAGCCGAGATTGCGCCACTGCACTCCAGCCTGGGCAACAAGAGTGAAACTCTGTCTTTAAAAAAAAAAAAAAAGGTCGGGCGCAGTGGCTTACGCCTGTAATCCCAGGCCACAGGGTTTCTTTTCGTTGAAGTAATGAAAACTTTCTGGAATTAGATCATGGTGATGACCATACAATTTTGTAAATACTCTAAAACCCAAAGAATTGCATTACTGTGGCCATGCACGATGGCTTACGCCTATAATCCTAGCTACTTAGATGCTGAGGCAGGAGAATCACTTGAACCCGGGAGGCAGAGCTTGCAGTTAGCCAAGATCCCGCCACTGCACTCCAGCCTGGGTGACAGAGAGAGGCTCTGTCTCATAAATAAACAAACAAACAAAAAACGGCCAGGAGCGGTGGCTCATGCCTGTAATCCCAGCACTTTGGCAGGCTAAGGTGGGAGGATCACCTGAGGTCAGGAGTTCAACCAGCCTGGCCAGCATGTTGAAACCCTGTCTCTACTAAAAATACGAAAATCAGCCAGGCGTGGTGGTGGGCACCTGTAAACCCAGCTACTTGGAAGGCTGAGGGAAAACTGCTTGAACCCCGTAGGCGGAAGCTGCAGTGAGCCGAGATCACGCCACCGCACTCCAGCCTTGGTGACAGAGCGAGACTCAGTCTCCTCCCCCAAAAAAAACAACACAACAAAAAAGTATAGTCTAGATGACTTAAGTTCTCTTCAAACTCTGTAATTCTATGTATGTAGTGAGAAATAACCATCTGATGCCTGGATACAAAAGTATTATTACACCCACAGAAGACATTCAGATATTCATATAACATACATGTCTACTTACACATGCATAAGTTACCTCTGTAATGACACAGGAAAAAATAGTTACTGCCTCTGGAGAAAGGAAATGGTGGGGTGAAGTTCAAGACTCAGGGAAAGATACTGATCTGCACGCCCCTTCTCCACTGTTTGAATTTAACAGTGTCTACTGCCTATTCCACAAGAAATTTTAAAGTATAAACCATGAAGGGCAGAAACCTGAACATGTCCTAAAGCTAGGAAACTGCCAATCTAACCTAACATGAAAAAGCATGGGCTAAACTTAGTCTAGCCAGAGAATTAAACTGTTTCAAACTCTCCTGTAACATCTTTGAGAACTAAGAGCAAGTAGGGCCTAAATCTCCAAACGTGGAAACTATGCTTTGACAAATCACTCAGAACCAAGAACCAAGTGAAAGGTTCCAGAATAAACACAGAAGGCTGACAGAGACCAGGGCTCCTGTCAACATGAAGTGGATGGTGGCAAAATGATGGGTCTCACTAGTAAGGTCCAAAGCACACTAACGAGGCCGGGCTCGGTGGCTCACGCCTGTAATCCAAGCACTTTGGGAGGCCTAAGTCATGGGGATCACTTGAGGTCAGGAGTTCGAGACAAGCCTGGTCAACATGATAAAACTCCATCTCTATTAAAAAAAAAAAATTAGCCGGGCGTGGTGGTGCAAATCTGTAATCCCTGTTACTCAGGAGGCTGAGGTGGGAGGATTGCTTGAGCCTGGGAGGTGGAGGCTGTAGTGAGCCAAGATCACACCACTGCACTCCAGCCTGGGCAACAGAGCAAGACTCTGACTGAAAAGCAAAACAAAACAAAACACCAAAGCACACTCATGAAAATCCAATGGGCAGCAGCAGCTGCATTGTAAGCACTTTAAGGACCTTTCCCTTCTGACCTAGACCAGCTTCTATAGCAGGCCAAACACTAATACATCTACAGAGTAGAAGTTTCCATGATAATGCCATTTGGAGGTAGCAGACTGGTGACTCAGAATGGAGACTCTCCAGTCAGAGAAGACCAGGTCCAGACATTGTACTCCTCCATTTATTAGATGTGTGAACTCAGACAAGGGTATTCCACCTCCCTGAGGTTGTACTCACTTCCTCAACACACTCAATAAGCATGTGAGTGCTTAATGCGCACATCCACTGTGCTTTCAATTGCTAGGCGATGCGAAGGGTAGAAAAGTGGGAGTACCTGAGAGTCCTGGGAGTCAGAGAAGGTTCTCTGGGAGAGATGTTCAGGCTAAAACCTGAAGGAGAAGGCAGCGCTGAGATAAGGACCGTGGCAGCAGGAACAGCAAGTACAAGGGCCCAGAGAACACGCTTGGCACATTCAAATAACACAAAGAGGCCAAGCGTGGTGGCTCACGCCTGTAATCCCAAAATTTTGGGAGGCCGAGGTGGTGGGATCACCTGAGGTCAGGAGTTCAAGACCAGACTGGTCAATATATTGAAACTCCGTTTCTACTAAAATTACAAAAATTACCTGGGCGTGTGGCGCTCGCCTGTAATCCCAGCTACTTGGGAAGCTGAGGCAGGAGAATCGCTTGAACCCAGGAGGCGGAGGCTGCAGTGAGCCGAGATCGCGCCACTGAACTCCATCCAGCCTGGGCGACAGAGCAAGGCTCTGTCTCAAAAAAAACAAACATAAATAAAAATAAATAAATAACAGAAAGAATAGCCAGAGAGGCTGGAGAGCAGTGAACACAGTAATGAGATGAAGTAGCAGAGAGTGAAGGGCAGATATTTCCCTTCGGAGGCCATGGGAAATAATTTTCATGAGTGCAATAAAGGATTTTTTTTTTTTAAGACGGAGTCTCGCTCTGTCGCCCAGACTGGAGTGCAGCGGCGTGATCTCGGCTCACTGCAAGCTCTGCCTCC
>NW_012105919.1:1072728-1080330 GCF_000951045.1 Mandrillus leucophaeus
GGGCCGTTTTATAAGACTTGGGTAGGTAGTGAAAAATTACAGTTAAAGGGGGTTCTTCCCTGGCGGGCAGGGGCAGGGGTCACAAGGTGCTCAGTGGGGGAGCTTCTGAGCCAGGAGAAGGAATCTCACAAGGTCATGTCATCAGTAAAGGAAGGAACAGCCATTTTCACTTCTTTTGTGTTTCTTCAGTTACTTCAGGCCATCTGGATGTATACCTGCAGGCTTGGGCTCAGAGGCCTGAAACTCCTGTCTTCTTATGTTAATAAGAAAAATAAAATGAAATAGTCATAAAGTATTGGGGCAGTGAAAATTTTGGGGGATGGTATGGAGAGATGATGGGTGATTTTTCTCAGGGCTGCTTCAAGCAGGATTAGGGGTGGTATGGGAACCTAGAGTTGGAGAGATTAAGCTGAAGGAAGATTTTGTGGTAAGGGGCGATAGTGTGGGGTTCTTAAAAGGAGCATCTGTCGTATAGAATGATTGGTGATGGCCTGGATGCCATTCAATTTTATATGAATTGAGAAACTAAATGGAAGACACAAGGTCTGAATTAAAAGAAGGAGAAAAACAGGTATTAAATGACTAAGAATTGGGTGGACCCGGGACATCCAATTAGAGAGTGGCCAAGGGGGTTCAGCATAATTACTTGCTTGGTTGGTGAGTTTTTGGGCTCTATCCTTGACAGAGTCCTCCTTTTTAAATTGGAGGCTGAGCTTGGTGAGTTGTGTTTTTATTTTTTATTTTATTTATTTATTTATTTATTGAGACGGAGTCTCGCTCTGTCGCCCAGGCTGGAGTGCAGTGGCACAATCTCGGCTCACTGAGCTCTGCCTCCTGGGTTTACGCCATTCTCCTGCCTCAGCCTCCTGAGTAGCTGGGACTACAGGCGCCCACCACCTCACCCGGCTAGTTTTTTTGTATATTTTAGTAGAGACGGGGTGTCACCGTGTTAGCCAGGATGGTCTCGATCTCCTGACCTCGTGATCCGCCCGTCTCGGCCTCCCAAAGTGCTGGGATTACAGGCTTGAGCCACCACGCCCAGCCAAGCTGTGTTTTTAAAAGACCATTAGTCCATTCTATCTTTCCTGAAGATTGAGGACAGTAAGGCGTATGAAGTTTTCACTGAATACAAAGAGCCTGAGAAACTGCTTGGGTGATTTGACTAGTAAAGACCCATCCGTTATCAAACTGTATAGAGGTGGGAAGGCCAAACCAAGGAATTATGTCTGACAAAAGGGAAGAAATGACCGCGGTGGCCTTCTCAGACCCTGTGGGAAAGGCCTCTACCCATCCAGTGAAAATGTCTACCCAGACCAAGAGGTATTTTAGTTTCCTGACTTGGGACATGTGAGTAAAGTCAATTTGCCAGTCCTGGGCAGGGGCAAATCCCTGAGCTTGATGTGTAGGGAAAGGAGGGGTCCTGAACAATCCCTGAGGAATGGTAGAATAGCAGATGGAACACTGAGAAGTGATTTCGTTGAGGATAGATTTCCACGATGGAAAGGAAATGAGAGGTTCTAAGAGGCGGACTAACAGCGTGTAACCTACATGGAAGAGGTTATGAAATGATGACAGAATAGAATGGGCCTGTGAGGCTGGAAGGAAATATTTTCCTTGGTCCAAGAACCATTTGCCTTGTGTGGGAAGAGATTGATAAGTGGAAGTTTTGGTGGGGGAGTAGGTGGGAGTGACCAGATGAGAAGGAGAAAAACTGGCCGTGAGGGACAGAAGTTAGAAAGCTAAACTGCGTCTTTAGCTACCTTATCAGCATAAGCATTGCCCTGAGCAATGGGATCTGATGCCTTTTGATGGCCCTTGCAGTGAATGACTTCAGCATCCTTTGGAAGTAAAGCAGCCTTGAGAAGGGTTTTTATTAAAGAGGCATTAATAATGGAGGACCGTCAAGTAGTGAGGAAACCTCTTTCAGCCTATATAACAGCATGGTGGTGCAGGATATGGAAGGCATATTTGGAGTCAGTATAAATATTGACGTGTAGTCCCTTTGCAAGAGTGAGGGCATGAGTTAAGGCAATGAGTTCGGCTTGTTGAGCGGTAGTGCAGTGGGACAGAGTGGTAGCCTCAATGATAGATGTGGAAGATACTATAGCATAGCCTGCCTTTGCTGGCGAGTGGCGATTAGGCCTGGTGAAACTGCCATCAATAAACCAAGTGTGATCAGGGTGAGGAACAGGAAAGAAGGAAATATGGGGAAATGGAGTGAATGTCTGGTGGATCAGAGAGATACAGTCATGGAGATCAGGTGTGGTATCTGGAATAATGTGGGGGCTAGCCTAAAACAATAAGGTCAAGTTGTTTGGACAGAAAGGCTACAGGGCACAGCCCCAGCTCTTGTGAAAGAATTTTGACCGCACAGCCCTGTACTTTGGCTATGTGTAATGAAAAGGGTTGGGATGAGTTAGGGATAGCTAGTGTGGCAGCAGCTTCTAGGGCTGTTTTTAAGGAACAGAAAGAGGAGTGGTAAAAGGATTTAGGATCTATGGGGTCAGCTAGGTTTGCTTTTGTGAGTTTATATAATGGTTTAGTCAGGATGGTAATACTAGGTATCCAAAGGTGAAGTACCTAACCATGCATAGGAAGGAAAGGAGTTGTTTTGTAAAAGGGGTTGGGGTTTGGGAAATTAGCTGGACACAGTCAGCAGGGAGAGCACATGAGTTTTCACAAAGAATTATGCCAAGATAGGTTATGAATGAGGAAGAAATTTGGGTTTGACTGAAGTAATGGGAGCTGTCTGTGAAGCCTTGTGGCAGTACAGCCCAGGTGATCTGCTGAGCCTAATAGGTGTCAGGATCAGTCCAAGTGAAAGCAAAGAGAGGCTGTGATGAAGGGTACAAAGGAATAGTAAAGAAAGCATGTTTGAGATCCAGAACAGAATAATGGGTTATGGAGGGGTTGTGGAGGGAGGTATTGAGGATAGGAGAGTCTATGGCTTTGGTATCATGGGTTGGATAGGCAAGACAATTTGGTTGATAAGCCACAGATCCTGAACTAACCTGTAAGGCTTGTCTGGTTTTTGGACAGTTAAAATGGGGGAATTGTAAGGAGAGTTTACAGGGTTTAAAAGGCCACGCTGTAACAGGCAAGTGATAACAGGCTTTTATCCTTTTAAAGCATAGCGGGCTAAGGGTGATTAGGTTTTAATGGGAAGGTAAGGGGTGCATGATCGGTCTCCAAGGAGGGAGTAGAGGTGTCATATACTTGTGGATTAAGGTGGGGAGATACAAGGGGAGGATGCGAAGGAGGTTTTGAACTGGGGAAAGGGCAGTAATGAGGTGTGGCTGTAGCCTAGGAATAGTCAGGGAAGCAGATAATTTAGTTAAAATGTCTCAACCTAATAAGGGAGCTGGGCAGGTGGGGATAAGTAAAAAGGAGTGCATAAAAGAATGTTGTCCAAGTTGGCAACAGAGTTGGGGAATTTTAAGAGGTTTAGAAGCCTGGCCATCAATACCCACAACAGTTATGGAGGCAAGGAAAACACGCCCTTGAAAAGAAGGTAATGTGGAGTGGGTAGCCTCCATATTGATTAAGAAGGGGATGGACTTACCCTCTACTGTAAGACTTACGCAAAGCATCTGTGATGGTCCTGTAGGCTTCTGAGCCAATTGGGCAGCATCAGTCTTCAGCCGCTAAGCAGAGAAGATCTGGGAAGCAGTCAGTTAGAGAGTCTTAGGCCAGAGTTCTGGGAATGGCTGCCAGGTCGGACAGTCCGATTTCCAGTGGGGTCCCGCATAGATGGGACATGGCTTAGGAGGAATCCAAAGCTGCAGCCAATCCTTGGCCCAGTGGCCAGATTTCTAGCACTTGAAGCAAGATCCTGGGGTAGGCAGTGTCAGGTCTCTGAGCCCAAGCTAAGCCATCATATCCCCTGTGACCTGCATGTATACATCCAGATGGCCTGAAGCAACTGAAGATCCACAAAGAAGTGAAAATAGCCTTAACTGATGACAATCCACCACTGCGATTTGTTCCTGCCCACCCTAACTGATACGATATAGTCTACTCTGCCCTTAAGAAGGTACTTTGTAATATTCTCCCCTGCCCTTAAGAATGTACTTTGTACGCCTATCCCAAACCTATAAGAACTAATGATAATCCCACCACCCTTTGCTGACTCTCTTTTTGGACTCAGCCTGCCTGCATCCAGGTGAAATAAACAGCCTTGTTGCTCACACAAAGCCTGTTTGGTGGTATCTTCACATGGACGTGTGTGACAGGTGGTCCTGGAGGAATGCCTGGCTGCTGTGGTTCAGGTGTTTGGAAGTTCTTGTGTGCTGGAGATGTGGCTAGGGTTTGTCTCACAGTGGAGGCAAGGAATTGCAACTTAGAAATACGTTGCTACTTGGCTGCCTCTACTCTATTATTGTACATCATGAAGGCAAGGTTAATTAAGTCCTGTTGTGGGGTTTGAGGGCCAGAATCTAATTTCTGGAGCTTTTTTTTTAAGGTCGGGAGTGGGTTGGGTAATAAAATGTATATTGAGAATAAGACAGCCTTCTGGCCCTTCTGCGTCTAGGTTGGTAAAGTGTCTAAGGGTTGTTGCCAAACAGGCCATGGACTGGGCTGGGTTTTTTGATAAAACCCATTTGACGAAAAAGAGCCTGAATGCTAACTGATTTAGGAGAGGTCGGATAAAGAAAAAGAAGCATTAACCTTGACTATGCCTTTAGCTCCAGCCACCTTTTTAAGAGGAAATTGTTGGGCAGGTGGGGGAGGGCTAGTCATGGAACAAAACTGTAAGCCAGACCGGGTATGAGGAGGGGAGGTGATAAAAGGATTATAAGGTGAGGGAGCGGAGGCTGAGGAAGAATTGGGACCTGTCTCAGCCTGGTGAGGAGCAACCTGGGGAGGAGAGGTCAGATGGGTCTGTAGAAAAGGAAGATTCAAAAGACTCAGCGATGCTTGGGGTTGGGACTGAAGGGACAGGCAGGAGGGAAAGAAGGAGGATTTGGGATGAGTCACATTGGGAACAGAGACTAGAGAGGGACCGATATGCAAAAGAATGCCTAGACATCAGCCACCTCAGACCATTTGTCCATTTTTCGACAAAAATCATCCAGGTGCCATTTTCTGCCTATTTAGAACCATTGTAGAGTTTGTGTTGGGGCCAAGTGGTGTTGCAGAAGAAAATAAGATGCTTACGTATTTAGGTCAGGTGAGAGCTGAAGAGGTTTTAAGTTTTTAAGAGCACAGGCTCTAAGGCTTCTGAGACAGGAGAAGGAACTTCTTTTTTTTTTTTTTTTTTTTGAGACGGAGTCTTGCTCTGTCGCCCAGGCTGGAGTGCAGTGGCCGGATCTCAGCTCACTGCAAGCTCTGCCTCCTGGGTTTACGCCATTCTCCTGCCTCAGCCTCCCGAGTAGCTGGGACTACAGGCGCTCGCCATCTCGCCCAGCTAGTTTTTTGTATTTTTTTTTAGTAGAGACGGGGTTTCACCGTGTTAGCCAGGATGGTCTCGATCTCCTGACCTCGTGATCCGCCCGTCTCGGCCTCCCAAAGTGCTGGGATTACAGGCTTGAGCCACCGCGCCCGGCCTGAGAAGGAACTTCACAAGGTAATGTCATCAGTTAAGGCAGGAACCAGCCACTTTCACTTCTTTTGTTATTCTTCAGTTACTTCAGGCCATCTGGATGTATACCTGCAGGCTTGGGCTCAGAGGCCTCACAACCACGCCCAGCTAATTTTGTATTTTTATTTATTTTATTTATTTATTTTTTGAGACGGAGTCTCGCTCTGTCGCCCAGACTGGAGGGCAGTGGCATGATCTCGGCTCACTGCAAGCTCCGCCTCCTGGGTTCACGCCATTCTCCTGCCTCAGCCTCCCAAGTAGCTGGGACTACAGGCGCCCGCTACCACACCCAGCTAATTTTTTGTATTTTTAGTAGAGATGGGGTTTCACCGTGTTAGCCAGGATGGTCTCAATCTCCTGACCTCATGATCCGCCCGCTTTGGCCTCCCAAAGTGCTGGGATTATAGGCGTGAGCCACCGCACCCGGCCTAATTTTGTATTTTTAGTAGAGACAGGGTTTCTCCATGTTGGTCAGGCTGGTCTCCAACTCCTGACCTCAGGTGATCCGCCCACCTCAGCCTCTCAAAGTGCTGGGATTACAGGCTTGAGTCACCACAACCAGCCGAACTTTTTTTTTTCTTGAGACAGAATCTCACTGTCACCCAGGTTGGAGTGCAGTGGTGGGATCTCTGCTCACCACAACCTCCGCCTCCCAGGTTCAAGTGATTCTCCTGCCTCAGCCTCCTGAGTAGCTGGGATTAAAGGCATGCACCACCATGCCTGGCTCATTTTTGTATTTTTAGTAGAGACGAGATTTCACTATGTTTGCTACTCTGGTCTTGAACTCCTGACCTCAGGTGATCCTCCAGCCTCAGCCTTCCAAAGTGCTAGGATTACAGGCATGAGCCACCATGCCTGGCCTTCTGTGAACTTTTAAATACTTTTTCTTTTCTTTTTTTCTGAGATGGAGTTTCACTCTTCTTGCCTAGGTTGGAGTGCAATGGTGTGATCTTGGCTCACTGCAAACGCTGTCTCCCGGGTTCAAGCGATTCTCCTGCCTCAGCCTCCCAAGTAGCTGGGATAACAGGAAGGTGCCACCATGCCCAGCTAGTTTTTGTATTTTTAGTAGAGATGAGGGTTCGCCCTGTTGGCCAGGCTGGTCTTGAACTCCCGATGTCAGGAGATCCACCCACCTCAGCCTCCCAAAGTGCTGGGATTACAGCCGTGAGCAACCGTGCCCAGCCTTAAATACTTTTTCTAAATATGTATATATCCAAAACCAATATATAACATTGTCATCTTGACAAATGGCAATTGATATCACCACTCAGCACACTGGGAGGAGCAGGGAAGTTGTAACCAACTGGAATGTGCCCTATCTACATGGGCAGCTGTAACTTAATTTCAACATATTAGTCCCAGGCAGCTGGGAATTTTCTGTATCATTTGACTTTTTAAAAGAATTCATAGTCATAAATCTGTATTTTAAAATTTGAAGTAATCCAGTTTTTTTTTTTTTTTTTGAAACAGTTTCACTCTGTCACCCAGGCTGGAGTGCAGTGGCACGATCTTGGCTCATTGCAGCCTCTGCCTCCCAGGTTCAAGCGATTCTCCTGCCTCAGCCTCCTGAGTAGCTGGGATTACAGGCAGGTGCCACCATTCCCGGGTAATTTTTCTATTTTTAGTAGAGACGGAGCTTCACCATGTTGGTCAGGCTGGTCTCCAACTCATGACCTCGTGATCCACCCCCCTCAGCCTCCCAAAGTGCTGAGATTACAGGCATGAGCCACTGTGCCCAGCCATAAATATATTTATATGTGTATATACACACATATATACACAAATATATAAATGTAATTTAAAAGCATTAATTTGTTACCTTTTTGTACCATAATATTAATTTGAGGTTTTTTTTTCTTTTGAGACAGACTCTCACTCTGTCATCCTAGCTGGAGTGTAGTGGCATGATCTCAGCTCAATGCAACCTCCACCTCCTGGGCTCAAGCGATTCTCCCACCTCAGCCTCCTGAGTAGCTGGGATTACAGATGCACACCACCATGCCCGGCTAATTTTTTTTTTT
>NW_012105919.1:1084302-1084947 GCF_000951045.1 Mandrillus leucophaeus
CTGTTGCCCAGACTGGAGGGCAGTGGCATGATCTCGGCTCACTGTAAGCTCTGCCTCCCTGGTTCACACCATTCTCCTGCCTCAGCCTCCTGAGTAGCTGGGACTACAGGCGCCCGCCACCATGCCCAGCTAATTTTTTGCATCTTATGGAGAAATAACCATAGCATTTAGCAACATGAAAGTCATTGATGATCTCAACAAGAACATTTTCAGTGGCACTTTGGTAAAGAGAAGGAGACACATGTGAGACAGTGCAGATAGATAATTCTTTTTTTTTTGAAATGCAGTCTTGCTCTGTCGCCCAGGCTGGAGTTCAATGGCATGATCTTGGCTCACTGCAACCTCTGCCTCCCAAATTCAAGTGATTCTCCTGCCTCAGCCTCCCCAGTAGCTGGATTACAGGGATGTGCCACCATGCCCTGCTAATTTTTGTATATTTTAGTAGAGAAGGGGTTTTACTATGTTGGCCAGGCTAGTCTTGAACACCTGACCTCAGGTAATCTGCCTGCCTTGGCCTCCTACAGTGCTGGAATTACAGACTTGAGCCACCTTGCCCAGCTGATAATTCTTTTTTTTTGAGACAGGATCTCGCTCTTTCGCCCAGGCTGGAGTGCAGTGGCATGATCTTGGTTCACTGCAACCTCC
>NW_012105919.1:1090316-1091363 GCF_000951045.1 Mandrillus leucophaeus
AGAGAAAGTAAAGTTTCAGAAACAATAAGCTGACCACTGTTTTCCTGCATGTAACAAGTGATGAGGATTTATCTGGAAAAGGTACCCTCTCCATATAAGAGCAAGAAAATAGCCTTTATCTCCAGAGACTTAAAACTAAAGGCTACAATGGACCTCTGTAAACATACTTCTCAAAGTTACCCTTACTTCCACCAGTTTGGCACTCCCCACCATTTACCGCCTAGTGACTCCCCTGAAAAATTTACTGCCCCAGCCAGATTTTCTTTGTCCTGTCATTTCTTCTCAAATGTATTGCTCTTTGTCTAAAACGTAAAAAGCATCTTATTTGGCCACTTCTTCAGACTTCACTCTTTTGTGTAGACTCCCCCGTACATGTGAAACAAAGTTTGTACACTTTTCTCTTGTTAATCTGCCTGGTGTCAGTTCATTTTCTAGATTCAGCTCAAAAACCCGCTAAGAGTTAAAAGAGGGGCTGGAGGAGATCTCTGGGTCCCTTGCAGTATAGCAGGATAATTTAGGAATCAAAGAGACCGAGGGGTTGAGGAGGATACTTATTATTTGTTATTTTGGTGCATCGATCCAGTTGGATTTACATTCAAAGGACTGAGCCCCTAACAAGGAGTGAAGTTACCTTTTAAGCATTTTGTGGGGCAGGGGGAGATCTGTGCAGGGGAAGGCATATTACAGAAGTGAGAAACAAAGACAGTTATTCAGTTGAGACATGCATTACATCATTTCTTACTTTTCAAGGAAAAACATGTTTTACGACTTGAGTTTATCTGTCTAGTGACCTTGCAGCCACACAGCTAGAGAAACAGAGTCTTTACAATGCCTGGGAAAGGGAGAGAGAAGGCACACTAGCCACAGACAGAAGAACAGGCAGTTAATTTTTAAAGGACTCCGGCTTTTTCTCTTCCTCAGGGGGAATTGGGTTTTTTTTTACATACAACTGAGTTTTTGCTTACACATTCTTTAATTTCTTTTAATTCCTGTTCCAGAAGCACTATATAAGTGTTTGCTATTATACTTTTTTCTTTTTTTTTTTTT
>NW_012105919.1:1091983-1095406 GCF_000951045.1 Mandrillus leucophaeus
TGCAACCTCCACCTCCTGGGTTCAAGCGATTCTCCTGCCTCAGCCTCCCAAGTAGCTGGGATTACAGGCATGTGCCACCACGCCCGGCTGGCTACTTTTTGTATTTTTAGTAGAGATGGGGTTTCCCCATGCTGGCCAGGCTAGTCTTGAACTCTTGACCTGGTGATCCATCCGCCTCGGCTTCCCAAAGTGCTGGGATTATAAGCTTGAGCCACTGTGCCCGGCCAATTCTTTTGAGGAGTTTTGCTGCAGAGAAGTGGTTCTCAACTGGGGTAGAGGCAGGGTGGTGACTGTATTCCTAAGGGACATTTGGCAATGTCTGGAGACATCTGAGGTGGGGTGGGTGTTGCTTCCGGCATCGGGTAGATAGATACTAGGGATGCTGCTAAACATTCTTTTATGTATAGGACAGCCCCCCACAGCAAAGTGGAGGAGAAATTTATATTCATGCCAGGCATAGTGGCTCACACCTGTAATCCCAGCTACTTGGGAAGCTGAGGCAGGAGAATCACTTGAACCCGGAGGTGGAGGTTTCGGTGAGCCGAGATTATGCCATGGCACTCCAGCCTGGGTGACAGAGGGAGATTCTGTCAAAAAGAAAAAAAAAATTTTTTTTAAATTCATATATTTAAGTAGCCAGTCCAAAATGTCAAAGTGTCACGAAGGAGGACATGGTTGGCAGCAGGTGGGTGAAAGAGAGGATGTTTGTGTTCTGATGGGAGAAATATCATTTTTATATACAGACGGGAATGAAGGAGAATGTATCACTGGCTAACTGGTAGAAGAAAAGTTGAGACTGGGCGCAGTGGCTCAGGTCTGTAATCCCAGCACTTTGGGAAGCCAAGGTGGGTGGATCACTAGGTCAGGAGTTCAAGACCAGCCTGGCCAATATGGTGAAACTCCATCTCTACTAAAATTACAAAAATTAGTCAGGCATGGTGGCACGTGCCTATAATCCCAGGTACTCAGGAGGATGAGGCAGAAGAATTTCTTGAACCCGGGAGGCAGAGGTTGCAATAAGCTGAGATCACACCGCTGCACTCCAACCTGGGTGGTAGAGTGAGACTCCATCTCAAAAAAAAAAAAAAAATTGATAATTCCTATAAAGAAATAGAGCTAAAACACACCTGTGAAGCCGATAAACTCACACAAAGAAAGTATGAAGCAAAAATATTTATAGAGGAAAATATTAGAGGCACAGGAGGACCTATCTCCTCTGGAAATTTTTTGTTTTTATTTATTTATTTATGTATTTTTTGAGACAGGGTCTCCCTCTGTTGTCCAGGCTGGAGGGCAGTGGCACAATCATACCTCACTGTAGCCTCAACTTCCCAGGCTTGTGATCCCTCCACCTCAGCCTCCCAAGTAGCTGGGACTATAGGCATGCACCACACCAAGCTAATTTAAAAAATTGAGTGTGTGTGTAGAGATGGGGTCTTGCTATGTTGCCCTGGCTGATCTTAAACTCCTGGGCTCAAGCTATCCTCCTGCCTTGGCCTCACAAAGTACTGGATTACAGGTGTGAGCCACTGCGCCCAATTTTTATTTATTTATTTATTTAGAGATGGGTCTCTGTCACCCAGGCTGGAGTGCAGTGGCGAAATCATAGCTCACTGCAGCCTTGACCTCATGGGCTCAGGCGATCCTTCCATCTCTGCCTCCTGAGTACTTGGGACTACAGGTGTGCAGTACCATGCCCAGCTAATCTGGAAGTTTCAAAATATTCATCTTGAAAATCAACTTATCAAAGAGAGGGTAGCTTCTATGGTTAGGTCTCACTAATATGACGTAATTCAGATCATACTGATTTTGTTTTGTTTTGTTTTGTTTTGAGACAAGGTCTGGCTCTATCACCCAGGCTGGAGTGCAGTGGTGCAATCACAGCTCACTGCAACCTCTACCTTCTGGGCTCAAGAGATAATCCCACCTCAGCCTTCCAAGAAGCTGGGAATACAGGTACCTGCCACCACACCTGGCTAATTCTTTTTGGTAGAGATGGGGTTTTGCCATGTTGCCAGGCTGGTCTTGAACTCAGCTCAAGCCGAAACAGGAATTAAAAAAATTAAAAAAAGGTTTAAACAAAAACTCAGTTATATATAAGAAAACCCAGTTCCCCCTGAGGAAGAGAAAGAGCTGTAGTCCTTTAAAATTAACTGCCTGTATTTCTGTGGCTAGTGAGCCTTCTCTCTCCCTTTCCCTGGCATTGTAAAGACTCTGTTTCTCTAGCTGTGCAGCTGCAAGGTCACTAGACAGATAAACTCAAGTTGTAAAACATGTTGTTCCTTAAAAAGTACAAAATAATGTAATGCATGTCTCAATTAAATAACTGTCTTTGTTTCTCGCTTCTGTAATATGCTTCCCCCGGCACAGATCTCTCCACACCCCAGAAAATGCTTAAAAGTTAGCTTGACTCTTGTTCGGGGCCCAGTCCTTTGGATGTTAATCCGACTGGGTTGGTGCACCTAAGTAATTAAATAATTCCTCCTTAACCCCTCAGTCTCTCTAATTCCTTAATTATCCTGCAGCAAAGTGATCCACCCGTCTTGGCCTCCCATAGTGCTGGGATTACACGCATGACCCACCATGCTCGGCCAGATCATACTGATTTCAATAATATTCAAAGGGCATGTATGGTGTTAAACCAACTTGGGATACACAGGAGATATATCCAAGGGGACTAGGCCTCCTCTTCCTCATGGAATCATGTTCAGAAAGGATAATTTTGGAGCTGCAAGACATGTTAGAGGTTATCTTCATTTTATGTGAGGAAACGGAAGTCCTGGGATGGTAATTGGCTGTGAATCGTTAGGTCGGCTGTATAACAGATGCAGAATGACGTGGATACCATGGAGTGTTGGGTCAAATACATTGGAGGAACAATTTATAAATATAAATGTTCTGCTCCACTTAAGTTCATCTCTAAATGTCCAGCAGCCTCCTAAGAATGAAAATCTTTCCCAGCTGCATTAGACATTTTTCTTAGCTCTGTATTTTGTACAAGGGGAAAAGCCTAACACTTATAAATTGCTCTAAGGGAAACATTACTTAACATCCCTTAAGTGTCTCCTGGCAGTGACAGGTTTCCTTTCAGTGGAAAAATAACTTCATGACAAAGAATTCGCCTGAACAACTGGAGAGAATAAATGTTACCAGCATCCCAACCGATTTTCCCTCTTTTCAGTAAAGAGGGTTCTAAGATGTCTAGGTGGGCATTTTTATTTATGAGATAGTCAGAGAAGTAAAAAGACTTAAATAATGGTTTAGGGATAAATCTCAAGGGATTTGTGATAAAATAGCAAATGGGTGACTTTTTAAAAGCACTCTGAAAGCAGGAACTCAGCTTGTATAACCATGTTCATTGCAGCATTCTTCACAGAAGGTGGAAACAATCCAAGTGACCGTGAACAGATGGATAAGCAAAAT
>NW_012105919.1:1096661-1107246 GCF_000951045.1 Mandrillus leucophaeus
TGTTGGTCAGGCTGGTCTCGAACTCCCGACCTCAGGTGATCCGCCCGCCTCGGCCTCCCAAAGTGCTGGGATTACAGGCGTGAGCCACCGCGCCTGGCCAACAAGGCTGTTTTTTAAAAGCCCACGAGAGTTGAGTGCAGAAACTGTGGAATAGCTTGGAAAGAAAAAAAGTGACAATTGCTCAGGCTAATGGTTCTCAGAATGGTGGGAAAAGCAGAAAAGTGCCAACATGGAGAATCTGTCATGTCCTTTGCCCTGTTGACAGGATAAAGTTTCAAGTTCTAGTCTGACCCTGGCTTTCAAAAATGTGAGGCATTCCCTCCTGCTGGGGCAGCATCCTCCCCATCATATTCTACACCCTAAGGCTGCCTTCATGCCAGGCTTGACCACACCATTTACCCAGGCCCAGTATACCATTTTTGGATCTAGTCTGCCCAGTTTGGCTCACTTCAGAGCTCAGTTGGTTTGAGAGCCACCTTTGCTAAATCTTCTCCAACTGAACTTCAACAAAGCCTCTTTTTCTCTGGGCTTCTACCGAACTGGGCGTCATGTGAACCTTGCAGTATTTCTTCATATATATCTTGTTACACACATTTCCCATCAGACCATTATGCTCCTAGAGAGCAGAGACCACACTGACATCTCTTGTGCATCCTTTCAATAACTGGCATAGTGCACCCAACAGAGCAATCTACTGATACTGTTGCATGAATGCGTTACTGAAAATTACACTGTTTCAAAGTGACCACCTTTTGGCTGTGTGGGCCAGCTCTGGATTCTGACAGATTTGGGTTTAATTTAGCCAACTTCCAGGTGGGTGAGTTTCAAAAAGTTAATTTCTGTAGCCTCGCCTTCTTCATCTGGAAAAGGGGATAAACTTGCATCTGCCACAAAGGTGTTTTTTTGTTTGTTTGAGATGGAGACTTCCTCTGTCACCCAGGCTGGAGTGCAGTGGTGAGATCTCAGCTCACTGCAACCTCCGCGCCCCAGGTTCAAACAATTCTCCTGTCTCAGCTTCCCGAGTAGCTGGGATTACAGGTGTATGCCATCACACCCAGCTAATTTTTAATTGTATTTAATTTTATAATTTTTAAATTTTTATTTATTTTATTTTATTTTTTGAGACGGAGTCTTGCTCTTGTCAGTCAGGCTGGAACGCAATGGCATGATCTCAGCTCACTGCAACCTCCGCCTCCTGGGTTCAAGCAATTCTCCTGCCTCAGCCTCCTGAGTAGCTGGGATTACAGGAGCCCGCCACCACACCCAGCTAGTTTTCATATTTTTAGTGGAGGCGGGGTTTCACCATATTGGCCAGGCTGATCTCTAACTCCTGACCTCGTGATCCGACTGCCTCGGCCTCCCAAAGTGCGGGGATTACAGGTGTGAGCCACTGCTCCTGGCCTTTTATTTTTATTTTTTGAAATGGAGTCTCGCTATCACCGAGGCTGGAGTGCAGTGGCGCAATCTCGGCTCACTGCAAACTCCACCTCCCGGGTTCAAGTGATTCTCCTGCCTCAGCCTCCCGAGTAGCTGGGATTACAGGCACCTGCCACAATGCCCAGCTAATTTTTCTATTTTTAGTAGAGACAGGGTTTCACCATGTTGGCTAGGCTGGTCTTGAACTCCTGACCTCAGGTGATCTGCCCACCTTGGCCTCCCAAAGTGCTGGATTACAGGTGTGAGCCACAGTGCCGAACTCTAATTTTTGTATTTTTAGTAGAGACAGGGTTTCACGATATTGGCCAGACTGGTCTCAAACTCCTGACCTGAAGTGATCCACCCACCTCAGCTTCCCAAAGTGCTAGGATTACAGGTGTGAGCCAGAGCACCTGGCCCACAAAAGTTTTTTTTGTAAAGGTTAAATAGGATTTAAAACTGTAAAGTGCTTTGCACACTGCCAGATCACCTGTAAACTGGAGCTGCAGAGTTGAAGCGAAGTGGAAAATCATGATGGATGATTTATCTCAACATCAACACAGAGCAGATGTGGCCCTAAAATTACACTCTCCTAATGGCATGGTCTTCCAAACATCTATAAACAAAAATGAAGGAGGAAACAAACCAAATGGCTTTTGGTGGAATAGTATTATGTCCCTTTCTGGACATAGTGCCAAACTTTTTATGAAGGTCTTCAGTACTAATACTTTTGAGAAAAAGAAAAATGTCAAATCAAATCACATAGATCTTGTTCATGTATTTCCATGTACTGTAATCTTTCTACACATATGACAGTAACTAGTGGCACATGGCAATGATGAATGTAAACAGGGTGCTTAAGGAAGTACAAGATGACCATCATCCTCACACAGTTTTGGGCTAACGTTATTTTATAAAATATTTGATTTTCTTTTCTTTTTTTTTTCTTTTTTTGAGATGGAGTCTCCCTCTGTTGCTCAGGCTGGAGTGCAGTGGGGCAATCTTGGCTCGTTGTAACCTCTGCCTTCTGGGTTCAAGTGATTCTTCTGTCTCAGCCTCCCGAGTAGCTGGGATTATAGGTGTGCACCACCATGCCTGGCTAATTTTTCTATTTTTAGTAGAGATGGGGTTTCACTATGTTGGCCAGGCTGGTTTCGAATTCCTGACCTCAAGTGATCCACCTGCCTCAGCCTCCCAAAGTGCTGGGATTACTGCGCTTGGTCAAGATTTGATTTTCTATCAATCTTTTTTTTTTTTTTTTAGTGATAGAGTCTTGCTCTGTCGCCAGGTTGTAGTGCAGTGGTGCGATCTTGGCTCACTGCAACCTCCGCCTCCTGGGTTCAAGCAATTCTTGTGCCTCAGCCCCCTGAATAGCTGGGATTACAGGCATGCGCCACCACACCCAGCTAATTTTTGTATTTTTATTAGAGATGAGTTTCACGATGTTGGCCAGGATGGTCTTGATCTCCTGACCCTGTGATCTACCCGCCTCAGCCTCCCAAGGTGTTGGGATTACAGGCATGAGCCACCACATCCGGCCAATCTTTTTTTTGTAAGTAGTTTTTTCCTCCTGGTTATTAAGAGAACACATATCTTACTGAATTATAGATATATTCTACTCTGAATGCACAAGTCTTGCACTCTCTCCTGCCCCAAGATATTCATTGTTAAGTTTGCTGTACATGCTCCTAGTTTTTCCAGGAGTACATACAATGAAACAAACATTGTATTGGGATCATACTATAATACTGTCTTCAACTTTTTTTTTTTTTTGAGACAGAGTCTCTGTCACCCAGGCTGGAGTGCAGTGGCTCGATCTCAGCTCACTGCAACCTCCACCTCCTGGGTTGAAGTGATTCCCGTGCCTCAGCCTCCCGAGCAGCTGGGATTACAGGCATGTGCCACCACACACAGCTAATTTTTGAATTTTTATTAGAGACAGGGTTTCACCATTTTGACCAGGATGGTCTCAATCTCCTGAACTCGTGATCCATCCACCTCAGCCTCCTAAGGTGTTGGGATTACAGGCGTGAGGCACTGCGTCCGGCCAATCTTTTTTTTTTTAAGTAGTGTTTTTCCTCCTGGTTATCAAGAGAACACATATCTTACTGAATTACAGATATATACTACTCTGAATGCACAAGTCTTATACTTTCTCCTGCCCCAAGATATTCATTTTAAAGTTTGCTGTACATGCTCCTACTTTTCCCAGGAGTACATACAGTGAAATAAACATTGTATGGGATCATACAGTAATATTGTCTTCAACTTTTTTTTGAGACAGTCTGTCTCTGTCACCCAGGCTGGAGTACAGTGGCTTGATCTCAGCTCACTGCAACCTCCACCTCCTAGGTCCAAGAGTTTCTCTTGCCTCAGTCTCCCAAATAGCTGGGATTACAGGTGTCTGCCACCGCGTCCAGCTAATTTTTTGTATTTTTAGTAGAGATGGGGTTTCACTATGTTGGCCAGACTGGTCTTGAACTCCTGACCTCGTGAGGCTTGGCTTCCCAAAGTGCTGGGATTACAGGTGTGAGCCACCCTTGCCCGGTCGTCTTCAACTTTAAAACTCAATAATGTATCCTAAGATATCTTACCATGACAGGATAGATAGAACCTATTATTAATGACTGAACCATATTTAATTTTATGGATGGACCATAATTTAGTTATGCAATTCCCTATTGAGAGATGGCCGAACTATTTTCAGTGTGTGTGTGTGTATGTTTTGCCAGCATTCAACAATATGAAGTTGAGTTGCTTGATCAAAAATAATAAAATCTGGAAGCTGGGAGCAGTGGCTCACGCCTGTAGTCCTAGGACTTTGGGAGGCTGAGGCAGGAGGATCACTTGAGCCCAGGAGTTTGAGATCAGTATGGGCAACATGGTGACATGGTGAGACCCCATCTTTATTTAAAAAAAAAAAAAAAAAGGCCAGGCACGGTGGTTTACCCCTGTAATCCCAGCATTTCGGGAGGCTGAGGCGGGCGGATCACAAGGTCAGGAGATCGAAACCATCCTGGCTAACACGTTGAAACCCCGTCTCTACTAAAAATACAAAAAATTAGCCGGGCGTGGTGGCGGGCGCCTGTAGTCCCAGTTATTCGGGAGGCTGAGGCAGGAGAATGGCATGAACCCGGGAGGCGGAGCTTGCAGTGAGCCGAGATGGTGCCACTGTACTCCAGCCTTGGAGACATAGTGAGACTCCATCTCAAAAAAAAAAAAAAAAAAGAAGGGGAAGAAAATAAATAAAAATCAAAATCAGAGCTATTATTAAATTACTTTGTCTAAAAAGTCATACATTATAATTGTTTTTAATGTCAGCATTACATCTTGATTAAAGCTGTATTTTAAAGTTCATACTATTAGGCTGGGCGTGGTGGCTCACGCCTGTAATCCTAGCACTTTGGGAGGCTGAGGCGGGTGGATCACCTGAGGTCAGAAGTTTCAGACTAGCCTGGCCAACATGGTGTAACGCTGTCTCCACTAAAAATCCACAAATTAGCCGAGCATCGTGGCGCACGCCTGTAATTCCAGCTACTTGGGAGGCGGAGGCAGGAGAATCGCTTGAACCTAGGAGGCGTAGGTGGCAATGAGCTGAGATTGCACCACTGCACTCCAGCCTGGGTGACACAGCAAGCCTTTATTTAAAAAAAAAAAAAAAAAAAATTCAGACTATATTCATGTATAATTTATAATAAATCCTTTGGAAATTGTCCTCTTGCATATATTAAAAAACAAAATATAACAAAAGAAAACACCTGCCACGATAAAGTCCCAAAGGGAAATGGTCCAGAAGCTATTTCCGGCGCCTGTGGCCCGTGCGCCCCCTGCTGGCAGTAATGGAACTGGGAACAGGGCCCAAAGTAAGCTCGTTTTCTATGATGATGGTTCCACAATTTAAAAAAAGAAAAATGGTCCGGGCGCGGTGGCTTACACCTGTAATCCCAGCACTTTGGGAGGCCGAGGCGGGCAGATCACGAGGTCAGGAGATCGAGACCATCCTGGCTAACACGGTGAAACCCCGTCTCTACTAAAAATACAAAAAAATTAGCCGGGTGCGGTGGCGGGCGCCTGTAGTCCCAGCTACTCAGGAGACTGAGGCAGGAGAATGGCGTGAACCTGGGAGGCGGAGCTTGCAGTGAGCCGAAGCTTGCAGTGAGCCGAAATCGCGCCACTGCACTCTAGCCTGGGAGACAGAGTGAGACTCCGTCTCAAAAACAAAAACAAACAAAATATATATATGTACATGTATATATATACACACATATATTTGGCCGGGTGTAGTGGCTCACACTTAATGCCAGCACTTTGGGAGGCCAAGGCAGGCGGATCACTTAAGGTCAGAAGTTCAAGACCAGCCTGGCCAATGTGGTGATATGTTTAAAACGATTTTTTTTTTCTTTTTTGAGACAGGGTCTTAACTCTGTCGCCCAGTCTGGAGTGCAGTGGTGCGATCATGGCTCACTGCAGCCTAGACCTCTCGCCACCAGGCCTGGCCCCAAACCTGTAATCTTGAAATGAATCAGGGTGGCTTTCTCTCCTTTCTGACATGTCTGTAACTCCTGTGGCAGAAGCTCCAACCCAAACACGGAAACTCTGATTCTGGGTTAAGAATTTTAATTTAGGAGAGGTGCAGTGGCTCATGCCTGTAATCCCAGTGTTTGGGAGGCTGAGGTGGGTGGATCACTTGAGTCCAGGAGTTTGAGACCAGCCTGGACAACACAGCAAAACCTTGTCTCGCTGGGCGTTGTGACTCACACCTGTAATCCCAGGACTTTGGGAGGCTCAGGTGGGTGGATCACTTGAGGTCAGGAGTTTAAGACCAGCCTGGCCAATATGGTGAAGCCTCCTCTCTACTAAAAGTACAAAATTAGCCAGGCGTGGTGGCACAAGCCTGTAATCCCAGTTACTCAGGAGGCTGAGGCAGGAGAATAGCTTGAACCTGAAAGGCGGAGGTTCCAGTGAGCCAAGATTGTACCACTGCACTCCAGCCTGGGACACAGAGAGACTCTGTCTCAAAACAAAAAAACAAAAACCAAAAAAACAAGATACCCCGTCTCCACAAAAAATACAAAATAAGCTAGGCCTGGTGATGTGTGCCTGTAGTCCCAGCTACTGGGGAGGCTGAGGTGAGAAGACTGTTTGAGCCCAAGAGGTCAAGTCTGCAGTGGGCCATTGTACTCTAGCCTGGGCAACAGTGATACCCTGTTTCAAAAACAAATAAACAAATTTTAATTAAACAAAAAAAAAAACCCTCACAACCGACCACCACCACTCTTTTGGTTTCAGGACTGTCCTTCTGTTTATCTATGGAGTAGGTTTTCACATATCCGTACCTTTGGCTATGTGAACTGTGGTATTTAGCTAGCCTGTAATTCAAGTCTTTAAACAGATGCTCAAGAGCATTTAACTCATATATTAAAACAATATATTCACTCGTAAAACCGAAATGCAAATACTTTTATTTTTTTGAGACGGAGTCTCACTCTGTCACCCAGGCGGGAGTGCAGTGGCCGGATCTCAGTTCACTGCAAGCTCCGCCTCCCATGTTTACGCCATTCTCCTGCCTCAGCCTCCCGAGTAGCTGGGACTACAGGCGCCCGCCACCTCGCCCGGCTAGTTTTTTTGTACTTTTAGTAGAGACGGGATTTCACCGTGTTAGCCAGGATGGTCTTGATCTCCTGACCTCGTGATCCGCCTGCCTCGGCCTCCCAAAGTGCTGGGATTACAGGCGTGAGCCACCGCGCCTGGCCATAAACTCTTTTTGCCTGGCCATAAACTCTTTTTAGACAAAGTCTCACTCTGTCATTCAGGCTGGAGTGCAATGGCATGATCTTGGCTCACTGCAACCTCCACTTCCTGGGTTCAAGCGACTCTCGTCTCAGCCTCCCGAGTAGCTGGGATGACAGGAGTGCGCCATCATGCCTAGCTAATTTTTTATATTTTTAAAAGAGATGGGGTTTCACCATGTTGGCCAGGTAGTCTCGAACTCCTGACCTCAAGTGATCCACTGCCTCGTCCTCCCAAAGTGTTGGGATTACAGGCGTGAGCCACTGTGCCCGGCCTGCAATTCATTATTTAGTGTGATTCAGTGAACTCATATTACATACTAGACACATACTGGAAGTTAAGCAACACTGCAATGCAGAAATTAAAAATATTCTTGCAATGGAAGACCTTAGTGTGTTCAATGGTGGCTATTGGATAAAAGGTGATTTACCAATTAAGCAGGCAAGAAGAGGGTCTTACCTTGCTAGGTTTATCATTCTGAGGGTCAAAAACTTTCTCACAAAGTCTCAGTCCAGTCTCTTGCCTTAGCTGTTGTAAATAGGCTCTCATCACTTCTAAAACAGAACAATTTTAAAAAACTGTATTTGCAAATACATCCCAAATGTACTGGTTGCAGGTCTGTATGCTCACTGTGGTAATACATTTTCATACATTCTAACAGGATATGAAATAGAAATGACAGTCCAAAGAGTTTTATAACTACATTTGTTTTTGTTCAAAAGATTTTCTGCATGTCATCCTTGTTGCCAAGAATTGTTTGTGAGAGTGACTAATAAGATAATGTACTTCCTATGATTTCACTCTCAATCTGTATATGAATCAAGGCAAGAAAAGGAGGGGTGGTAGGAAGTCAAATGGAGAAAATCTTCTTGTGCCATAGAGAGAGGATAGAGACCTGTTCTTACCATCTTCCTGTTTGTTTGCAGGTTTGGCATAAATTGCGTTAAGTGGAAAACCAGGCTCTCCAGGAATGGGAAAATTAGTGATTCCCAATGTATACATTTCTTTCTCACCTTGGCTTTTGGAATTGCACTGAAAAAAAAAAAAAAAATGTATATATAGATACACACACACACACACATTTTACAGGGAAAAGAATTCCATCCTTGGACCCCAGGTTAAGAACCCTTGAGCCAAGGGATTAAAAGGAATTTCTCTGTCAAGATTTCTGTCTTGAGAAAATATATGCAAAGGCTTAAAACATCACTACTTTTATCTTTGTGTCAGTCAATTATACTACAAGTTCAGAGAACTAAATTCAAATTTTTCTCTTAAGTCCATGCTGTAAGTCAGAGGAAATATTTTCTACTTGTCTTTAAAGTCTCAACAAATCCCAGATGACTGGGAGGGTAAATGCCTCTCAGCAATTTGTTTTCCTGATATATAATCATCCAAGTTTAATTACCTTTTGGAGTTTCTTCAGACATTCGGAAATATAGAGAGTTATATATATCAAGGTCCTATCAGCTTCATTCTACAGGGAGAAAAAGAAGACTTAAAAACAGTTATCAAAACATAACAATGATATGCAATGAATGAATTCCATCTTTGTCTTCTGATTATCTACTGGATGCAGTGGTAGGACAGCCACTATCACATCAAAACTCCCATTCTCCAAACGCACAGTCTCCTCAGTCTCCTTTTCCATTTGTCCCTGGGAGGAAGGCACAAGCCCCACTCTGAGCTGTGCGGCTGCTCTTTTTTGTTTTGTTTTGTTTTTTTTGAGACGGAGTCTTGCTCTATTGCCCAGGCTGGAGTGCAGTGGCACAATCTCGGCTCACTGCAACCTCCACCTCCCAGGTTCAAGCAATTTTCCTGCCTCAGCCTCCCAAGTAGCTGGGATTACAGGTGCCCACCACCATGCCTGGCTAATTTTTCTATTTTTAGGAGAGACGGGGTTTCATCATGTTGGCCAGGTTGGTCTCAAACTTCTGACCTCAAGTGATCTGCCCACCTCAGCCTCCCAAAGTGCTGGGATTACAGGCATGAGCCACTACGCTTGTCTGAGTGGCTGCTCTCTCTTGTTTTTCTTGGCTCCCCTTGCCCCGGGGTTCCCAAGGATCTGTGTCAACAGCCCTTCACTGTGTAGGAAGGAGAAGTAACAAGGCTGCCTGGAAAGCCTGAGCTGCTCCATATGGTTGGCTAATCTTTAAAAACCCTTTCACTTCAGGGTCTCTGCTGAGAACAGAAATATTTATTACTCTAAAAGAGGAAGCAACTATTTCACATTTGACTTGCTCCCAAAGAACTCCATATTGTCAATGTCTTGACTTAACCAAAAAGAAAATGTGGAGAAGACAAATGAAAGTTGATCAAATGTGGCATGGACTTTGGGTCAAATTTTACACAAATTTAGGCCAGGTGCAGTGGCTTACACCTGTAATCCCAGCACTTTGGGAGGCTGAGGTGGGTGGATTGCTTGAGCCCAGGAATTTGAGACCAGCCTGGGCAAACACCATCTCTACAAAAAATACAAAAAGTAGCTGGGCATGATGGCGCACACCTGTAGTCCCAGCTACTCAGAGGCTGAGGTGAGGGGATCACCTAAACCCAAGAGGTCAAAGTTGCAGTGAGCTGTGATGGTGCCACTGCACTCCAGCCCGGGTGACAGAGTGAGAACCTGTCTCAAAAACAATTAAAAAAAAAAAAAACAATTTATAGTCAAAAAACTGGCCCCAGGCCAAGGGCAGTGGCTCATGCCTGTAATCCCAGCACTTTGGGAGGCCAAGGTGGGCAGATCATTTGAGGTCAGGAGTTCGAGACCAGCCTGGCCAACATGGCGAAACCCCGTCTCTACTAAAACTACAAAAATTAGCCAGGCATGGTGGCGTGCGCCTGTAATTCCAGCTGCTAGGGAGGCTGAGGCCAGAGAATCGCTTGAACCTAGGAGGCAGAGGTTGCAATGAGTCAAGACTGTACCACTGCACTCCAGCCTGGGCAACAGAGCAAGACTCCGTCTCAAATAAAAAAAAAAAAAGGCTGGGTGCAGTGGCCCACGCCTGTAATCCCAGCACTTTGTAAGGCCAAGGCGGGTGGATCATGAGCTCAGGAGATCGAGACCATCCTGACCAACATGGTGAGACCCTATCTCTACTAAAAAAATACAAAAATTTTGTATTTGGCGTGATGGTGTGTGCCTGTAATCCCAGCTACTCGGGAGGCTGAGGCAGGAGAACCGCTTGAACCCGGGAGTTGAGGGTTGCAGTGAGCCGAGATCACGCCATTGCACTCCAGCCTGGTGACAGAGTGAAGCTCTGTCTCTTTTCTGTTTTTTTTTTTTTTTTTGAGTTGGAGTCTCGCTCTGTGGCCCAGGCTGGAGTGCAGTGTCCGGATCTCAGCTCACTGCAAGCTCCGCCTCGCGGGTTCACGCCATTCTCCC
>NW_012105919.1:1107861-1112040 GCF_000951045.1 Mandrillus leucophaeus
TCAGCCTCCCGAGTAGCTGGGATTACAGGCACGCACTACTACACCTGGCTAATTTTTGTATTTTTGGTAGAGATGGGGTTTCACCTTGTTTGCTGGGCTGGTCTCAAACTCCTGGCATCATGTGATCCACCTGCCTCAGCCTCCCAAGTGTTGGGATTACAGGCGTGAGCCACCATGCACTAATTTTTGTATTTTTTGTAGAGATGGGAGTTTGTCATGTTGCCCAGGCCGGTCTCGAACTCCTGAACTCAAGCGATGTGCCCAGAGAATTATAACATTTATAACTATTACAAACAACCCACACATTAGATATAGAAAACATTCTGTTACCATCACAGAATGTTTAGACTACAATTTGTACACCAAGAGTCTACAATTAAATAATTCACACCCTATTTGATTCCAGAAGTTCAGAGTTTGGCAAGGAGGGGTTGAAATTCCATATTTTAGGGCCAGTAGTGGTGGCTCAATGCCTGTAATCCCAGCACACTGGGAGGCTGAGGTGGGCGGATCGTGAGGTCAGGGTATTAAGACCATTCTGCCCAACACGGTGAAACCCCATCTCTACTAAAAATACAAAAAATTAGCCGGGTGTGGTGCCACATGCCTGTAGTTCCAGCTACTTTGGGAGGTTGAGGCAGGAGAATCGCTTGAACCTGGGAGGCGGAGGTTTCAGTGAGCCGAGATCACGGCACTGCACTCCAGCCTGGGCAACAGCAAGACTCAGTCTCAAAAAAACAAATAAATTCCATATTTTAGAATACCATCAAGGAAATTTGCTGATATTCCTTGTCACTTTCTCACAGCAGGATTGCAGAGAACATTTCTGGTTTTCATTTTCCCATCTCCTTTTTGGTCTCCTGCTTCTACCTTCCCCTGACCATCCTCCTCACAGGAACTAAGAACAGAAGGGGAGAGAGTGGTTCAAGGAAGATTTAAGGTCATTCAAGTGTCTTCATTTCTCTATCTCAGGTCCAGGACACAGAAGTACATAAAAAATAACACAGCACATAGGACTGCTTGGCTGTGGACTTAATCCTAAACAAAAACACAGGGCTTAGCTAGTTGTGGTGGCCCATGCCTGTAATCCCAGCAATTTGGGAGGGCGAGATGCGTAGACTGCTTGAGCTCAGGAGTTCAAGGTAAGCCTGGGCAACATGGTGAAACCGTGTCTCTACAAAAAATTAGCCACGCATGGTGGCACGTGCCTGTAGTTCCAGCTACCTGGGAGACTGAGGCCGGAGGACTGCCTGAGCCCAGGAGGTTGAGGGTATAGTGAGCTGTGATTGTGCCACTGCACTCTAGCCTGGGCGACAGAGCAAGACCCTGTCTCAAAACAAAACAAAACACAGGGCTGGCACATACTAGGTGCTGCTTAACTAATGTTGAATAAATAAAGATATTTCTAGTAAAGGGTTGGCAAACTTTCTCTGTAAAAGGCAGGCAGTATTTTTAGGCTTTGTGGGCCATACAGTCTTTGTCACAACTACTCAATTCTGATGTTTTGGTGTGAAAGTAACTACAGATAATATAGAAACAAATGGTTGTGGCTGTGTACCAATAAAGATTTATTTACAAAAAGGGGCAGTGGTCCAAATGTGGCCCTCAGGTTAGAGTTTGCCAACCCCTGGTATAGAATTTGAAGGAAAAAAAAAGAAACTAATATTTATACAAAAGCTAACATTAAGCACTATTTTCAAATTTAAAAATTACATGCTGATTTCATTTTATTTTCTCCTCACAGCAAGGTTGGTATTATCCCTATGAGATACTTGGATAGCAACCTTAGATAGCAAGGTTGGTATTATCCCTATGAGAAAACTAAGTTAAATATTAAAAGCTCTGCTATTTACCTTAATTTCATAGTTTTTGAAGAAGACATTGGCCTTGAAGTAATAGATGGCTTCATCCACAATATCTGTATCTTTTGCTAAGCAGGACACAAGGGAAGGAGCACAGAGAACATTAGCCAAATACAAAACATAACACCTATAAAAGCCATAAAGGGAAAACACATACAACTGTCAACAGTTGCGGAGTTGAATAAAATAAAATGATCCTATTGGAATATCAAGTTTTTAGAAAATACTTATTTATTTATTTTTTGATACAGAGTCTTGCTCTGTCACCCAGGCTGGAGTGCAGTGGCGCAATCTCGCCTCACTGCAAGCTCTGCCTCCCAGGTTCACACCATTCTCCTGCCTCAGTCTCCCGAGTAGCTGGGACTACAGGCGCCTGCCACCACGCCCGGCTAATTTTTTGTATTTTTAGTAGAGATAGGGTTTCACTGTGTTAGCCAGGATGGTCTTGATCTCCTGACCTCATGATCTGCTCACCTCGGCCTCCCAAAGTGCTGGGATTACAGGCATGAGCCACCGTGCCTGGGTTTTTAGAAAAGATTTATAGAAAAGTAGTACATGGTTTATTTTTACAGCTTTATTGTTTTTGTAAAAGTTACACACGTTTATTAGAAAATGAAATTCAATCAATACAGTTTTCTTTTTTAGAGAGAGATCTTGCTCTGTTACCCAGGCTGGAGTGCAGTGATACAATTATAGCTCACCACAGACTTGAACTCCTGAGCTCAAGCGATCCTCCCATTTCAGCTTCCCAGGTAGCTGGGACTATAGGCATGCACCATGAGGACTGGCTAATTTTTTTCTTTAAAGTTTTTTAGAGATGGCTGGGCATGGTGGCTCACGCCTGTAATCCCAACACTTTGGGAGGCCGACGCAGGTGGATCACCTGAGGTCAGCAGCCTGGCCAACATGGTGAAATCCTGCCTCTACTAAAAATACAAAAATTTAGCCGAGCGTGGTGGCGGCCACCTGTAATCCCAGCTACTTGGGAGGCTGAGGCAGGAGAATCGCTTGAACCCGTGGGTGGAGGTTGCAGTGAGCCAAGATTGCAGCATTGCACTCCAGCCTGGGTGACAAGATCGAAACTCCGTCTCAAAAAAAAAAAAAAAAAAAAAAAAAAATTTTTTTTTTAGAGATGCAGTCTCATTATATTGCCTAGGCTGGTCTCAAACTCCTGGCCTCAAGTGATCCTCCTGCCTCCTGAGTAGCTAAGATTATAGGCATAAGCCATAGCACCGGGCCAAAAAAAATTTTTTTTAATTGTCACCTTAATTCCCACTTCCCCCAAAATAACTACCATTAGCATTTGGTGAACATTATTCATGACGTCTCTAAATGCATTTATAAAAAAACACTGAGACACAGACTAACTTTAACTGTTTCCTAAAAATAAAAAGTATTCGGCCGGGCGCAGTGGCTCACGCCTGTAGTCCCAGCACTTTGGGAGGCCGAGACGGATGGATTTCCTGAGGTCAGGAGTTCGAGACCAGCCTGGCCAACATGGAGAAACCCTGTCTCTACTAAAAATACAAAAACTAGCCGGGCATGGTGGTACGTGCCTGTAATCCCAACTACTCGGGGGCCGAGGCAGGAGAACTGCTTGAACCCAGGAGGCAGAGGCTGCAGTGAGCCAAGATCATGCCGCTGAACTCAATCAAGCCTGGGTGACAGAGCAAGACTCCGTCTCAAAAAAATAAAAATAAAAAAAATACATAAATAAATAAAATAAAAAGTATTCAATATAATTTTATTTGAATTTACATATACAGTTTCAGGAAAAAAACTCAATTATTTAGAACATGTTGGGGTTCAGATACACATCTTTCTTTTTATGAAAACTATGACTTAAAATATACTTGTACAAGCTGTTGTAGGTAGCTCTAGATGGACAAAAACCAGAAATACTGTCTTGACAAAAAAAGATCTCGTGACACAATTTCTTTGGCAATTTTTTGTTTTGTTTTATTTTAAAAAGGTCAAAATCCTTGGGTCTTGATATCTGGCAGCTGGTTTCAGCAGTGCTGAGACAGTTATTTATACTTTTTGTCTATGACTGTTAACATTCTCACACAGCAGAAATGCAAAGTAATCCTGAAGCTTTCATACTCTGCAATTAAGTTGTCTTCATCCCAGCTCACTGCCCTGTGGAAGAATTTCAACAGAACTCTAACTCTAGACTTGTGTTCCTAGCAATCTATTTTTTTTTTTTTTTTTTGAGATAGAGTCTCGCTCTGTCACCCAGGCTGGAGTGCAGTGATGCAATCTCGGCTCACTGCAAGCTCCACCTCCCGGGTTCATGCCATTCTCCTGCCTCAGCCTC
>NW_012105919.1:1112090-1113194 GCF_000951045.1 Mandrillus leucophaeus
TCATGCCATTCTCCTGCCTCAGCCTCCAGAGTAGCTGGGACTACAGGCGCCCGCCACTACGCCTGCCTAATTTTTTGTATTTTTAGTAGAGATGGGGTTTCACTGTGTTAGCCAGGATGGTCTTGATCTCCTGACCTCATGATCCACCTGTCTCGGCCTCCCAAAGTGCTGGGATTACAGGCGTGAGCCACTGCGCCCGGCCCTGTTTTTTTTTGAGATGGAGTCTCACTTTGTTGCCCAGGCTGGAGTGCCATGACACGATCTAGGCCCACTGCAACCTCCGCCTCCTGAGTTCAAGCGATTCTCCTGCGTCATCCTCCTGCGTAGCTGGGACTTCAGGTGCCTGCCACCACAGTCAGCTAATTTTTGTATTTTTAGTAGAGACAGAGTTTCACCACGTTGGCCAGGCTGGTCTCAAACTCCTGACCTGAGGCAATCTGCCCATCTTGGCTTCCCAAAGTGCTGGGATTATAGGCATGAGCCACTGCGCCTGGCTGCAATCTGTTTTCTTATCTGTGAAAGGAAACTTTCTTGGAGGACTCAATATTGTTTACAAAACCAGCTAGTTCTTCTAAATGCAATGACAGGAGGGGGCAAAGGCCAAAGGATTCTGAAATTAGAAGAATACTTGGCACATAAGAGGCATTCTATAGATATTTGTTGAATATAAATGAATTAGTGTGATTAATACTGTTATTTAGCTCACAGCACAGGCCTCCATTCCAATTCAGGTGTTTTTTTTTTTTTTTTTCCCTTTTGAAACAAGAGTTTTGCTCTTGTTGCCCAGGGTGGAGTGCAATGGCATGATCTCAGCTCACTGCAACCTCCACCTCCCAGGTCAGCTCACTGCAACCTCCACCTCCTAGGTTCAAGCGATTCTCCTGCCTCAATCTCCCAAGTAGCTGGGATTACAGGAATGTGCCACCACACCTGGCTAATTTTTTGTATTTTTAGTAGAGACGGGGTTTCTCCACGTTGTTCAGGCTGGTCTCGAACTCCTGAACTCAGGTGATCTATCCACTTCGACCTCTCAAAGTGCTGGGATTAGAGGTGTGAGCCACCACGCCTGGCCTTTGCAGTGTAATTTTTTTTTTTTTTTTTTTT
>NW_012105919.1:1113244-1120003 GCF_000951045.1 Mandrillus leucophaeus
TTTTTTTTTTTTTTTTTGAGATGGAGTCTCACTCTGTCGCCCAGGCTGGAGTGCAGTGGTGCAATCTTGGCTCACTGCAACCTCCACCCACTGTGTTCAAGCAATTCTCCTGTCTCAGCCTCCTGAGTAGCTGGGATCACAGGTGCCCACCACCATGCCTAGCTAATTTTTGTATTTTTAGTAGAGATGGGGTTTTGCCATGTTTGCCAGGCTGGTCTCCAACTCCTGACCTTAAGTGATCCACTTGCCCTGGCCTCCCAAAGTTCTGGGATTACAAGTGTGAGCCACCGCGCCCAGCCCTGTGATTTTCTTTTATGTTATTTTTCTTCTCTCTCAGGCTGTCTTCTTCCTTGTTCCTTTTCCTCAGAATCAAGTAGAGACTGTGGTGACTCACCATATTTATAAAGTTTACTGAGCTTTCAAATGGTGTTGAAAACAAAATTAAGTTAAAAAAAGGTCAAGTCAAACAGTCTGGCAGAGAAATGGGAATTGGATCAGTACCAAATTGGTAATTATAATAATGGTCTTAGAAACCATGAATGGAATTCAGTTCAGGCCCTTGCAGGGTACAGGGAAACCGTGTCTAATATAATACAAATAATACTGTTGGAAGAACATCTCAGAAAGCGTCAGAAGAGTCTCAGACAGTGTCTGAAAAATATTGCAGCTTTCTGAAATAAAACTCAGAAAAGCAGGAATAGACATAAGTAATGTTACATAGTATACTTCAGATTTAAGATTGAGGTATTGCTAAAAATGAAGATCTTGAAGAATGAATAAAGGAAGTAGATTTAGACAGGGAAGAGGTCAAAATATTTGTTGTTTTCTTCCAGGTTGATAACAGAAAGGATGAGCATGTGGCATTCTAGACGTAACAGCATTAGATTTGTTTGAAAGAACTGATAAACAGTGTCCAGAATTAAGCACATTTCCTCCATTTTCTCAAAAGAGTTTCCTGGAGAAGTCAGAAGAAATAATACAATTTCCTATTAAATGCAACATATAACCACTATCTTGAAAGGTCTAGACCACAATATCTACCAAAGTACAAGGACAATTTGAGAGAGAAGACTGAGCTAAGAATTTCCCTGATTTGACCATTTTAGAAGACTGTTAGGCATTTCATGCCAAAATTTGAAAATAATGGGTTTAGACTTACTCTCTCTGGGTGCAGGTCCTTTGAATTGACTTCTAATAGGTAACAGTGCCATGTTTCCGATGAGTTTGGTGTCAGGATCCATGAGAGAAGAGTGGTAAGCCTGTAATGGCAAGCCCAGGAAGAACACAGAAGCAGAAAGAGAGCAAATGTCACTGTGGCAAACAACCTTTCCTTAAAGGAAAAAAAGAGTAACCCACCCAAGATTAATCAGGGGAGGGAGAAGGGATAGCAGCATTGAGGTGCTAGAGCTGGTTCTTTCTGGCTCAAGAAAACCAACTGTTAAATTATGAGGCATTTTTCAAGCTGGTTGTTAAACACAGCTGTTCTCAAAAATCAAATTATATAAACTTACAATTAAGTAAATGATGTTGGCCAGCGCGGTGGCTCACGCCTGTAATCCCAGCACTTTGGGAGGCTGAGGCAGGCGGATTGCCTGAGGTCAGGAGTTCGCGACCAGCCTGGGCAACACAGTGACACCCCATCTCTACTAAAATACAAAAAATTAGCCGGGCGTGGCAGTGTGCGCCTGTAGTCCCAGCTACTTGGGAGGCTAAGCTGGAGAATCACTTGAACCCAGGAGGCGAAGGTTGCAGTGAACCAAGATCATCCCACTGCACTCCAGCCTGGGCAACAGAGCGAGACTCTGTCTCAAAAAAAAAAAAAAAAAGTAAGTGATGTTAAAACCAATGATGCCTAAATATTCATCACTACTTCTTTTTTTTTTTTTTTTGAGAGGGAGTCTCACCATGTTGCCTAAGATGGTCTCGAACTCCTAAGCTCAAGTGATATGCCTGCCTCGGCCTCCCAAAGGGCTGGGACTACAGGCATGAGCCACCTCACCCAGCTACTGCCTACATTTTATTTTTTTGAGATGGAGTTTTGCTCTTGTTGCCCAGGCTGGAGTGCAATGACGTGACCTTGGCCCACTGCAACCTCTGCCTCCCGGGTTCAAGTGATTCTCCTGCCTCAGCCTCCTGAGTAGCTGTGATTACAGGGATGTGCCACCACGCCCAGCTAATTTTGTAGTTTTGGTATAGACGGGGTTTCTCCATTTTGGCCAGGCTGGTGTTGAACTCCTGGCCTCAGGTGATCCGCCCGCCTCGGCCTCCCAAAGTGTTGGGATTACAGGCGTGAGCCACTGCACTGCACTTGGCCTACTTCCTAAATTTTTTTTTTTTTTTTTTTGGCGGAGTCTTTTTTTTTTTTTTTTTTTTTTTTTTTTTGAGACGGAGTCTCGCCCTGTCACCCAGGCTGAAGTGCAGTGGCGCGATCTCTGTTCACTGAAACCTCTGCCTCCTGGGTTCAAGCGATTCTCCCACCCAGCTTCTTGAGTAGCTGGGATTAAGAGGTGCGAGCCACCACGCCCAGCTAATTTTTGTATTTTTAGTAGAGACAGGGTTTCACCATGTTGGTCAGGCTGGTCTCAAACTCCTGACCCCATGATCCGCCCACCTCAGCCTCCCAAAGTGCTGGGATTATAGGCAGGAGCCACCACGCCCGGCAATAACCTAATTTTTAAAAATTACATTTTCCTATTGTCATGTTCTTAAAGTTATTATTACGAAATACTAAATAATGGGGTGCTGCTGTGCATCTCTTCCAATTCTATGTTTGGTGACATCACATTGGTATCTGGTCAAAGTATTTCCACCACAGAAAGGCAAACATCATATAAATCAGGGTACCCAGCCCCCAGCTAAACCAAGACCCAAGCACTATCTTTTCAGCTCTGCCACTTCCTGGCGTTATGCTTTTGACCAAGGCATCATTCTTCTTCTCTTAGCTTGTTTCCAAATTTGTAAAATGAGAAGATATATATTCCCTTCAGTGGGTAAGTGTGAGTTAAAGGAAGGGAGAAAAAAATCACATTTATGAGAGCATTCTGTATGCTGATTCTTAGTTCTGCTTTTTACAAGATGCCTGGCTTTTTATAAGACAGCATGGGTCCCATTCATATATTCATTCATCAAATGATTGCTAAGCACCTTCTATGTGCAAGACACTGTGATATAGTAATATACAAAGTAGTACAGTCCTGGTCCTTGAAGAGTAGAGAAGGTAGACAAAAAATAATCACAGGATGGGACGGGCACGGTGGCTCACGCCTGTAATCCAAACACTTTGGGAGGCCGAGGCGGACAGATCACAAGGCCAAAAGATAGAGACCATCCAGACCAACATGGTGAAACCCCATCTCTACTAAAAATACAAAAATTAGCTGGGCATGGTGGCTCGCACCTCTAATCCCAGCTACTCAAGAAGCTGGGTGGGAGAATCGCTTGAACCCAGGAGGCGGAGCTTTCAGTGAACAGAGATCGCGCCACTGCACTTCAGCCTGGGTGACAGAGCGAGACTCCATCTCAAACCAACCAACCTACCAACCAACCAACCCAGGGTGAATCCAGGGTGCTCTATGTGCAACTGGAGCCAGTACAGGGCTTTAGAGTCCTTTTTTTTGGGAGACAGAGTCTCCTCTCACCCAGGCTGGAGTACAGTGGCATGATCACAGCTCACTGCAGCCTCAAACTCCTGGCTCCAGGTGATCCTCCCACCTCAGCCTCTTGAGAGGCTGGGAGGAGATGCACTACCACATCCAGTTAATTTATTCTTATTTTTGTAGAGGCAGGGTCTCATTATGTTGCCCAGGTTGGTCTCAAACTCCTGGGCTCAAGCGATCCTCCCATCTTGGCCTCCTAAAGTGTTGGGATTACAGGCATAAGCCACTGTACCCAGCCTAGAGTCCTGGCTTAAAATCTGGTTTTACCATTAGTAGGCAACTTTGTCCAAATTAACTTCTCTGAGGTTCCGTTTCCTCTTCTGTAAAATAGGAATCATGGTACCTACTTCACAGGGTCATTATGAGGATTAGATGGGATAATTTATAAAGTGTGTACCCCAGAGCTCAGGAGTCAAATGGTAATTACGGAATTCATAAAATATGTATTTGTGAGGCTGAATGAGGTGGCTCACGCCTGTAATCCCAACACTCAGGGAGGTCGAGGCAGGAGGACTGCTTGAGCCCAGAAGTTTGAGACCAGCCTGGGCAACATGGTGAGACCCTGTCTCTACTGAAAATAGAAAAACTTAGCTGGGCGTGGTGACGTACACCTGTAGTCCCAGCTGCTCAGGAGGCTGAGGTGGGAGGATCACCTGAGCCAAGTTTGTGTCACTGCACTGCAGTCTCAGAGACAGGGTATAACTCTGTCTCAAAAAAAAAAAAAAAAAATCTATCTATCTATATATATCTATATATATATGTATTTGCAACTATGGCTTGCTCCTTTTCATCACAAGTATACTTTATCTAAAGCACCCTCTGCCTTCCCTCTCACCAAACTGTCTTGTTACCTATCTAGTTTCTTTTTTTTGGAGTGGGGGGGTCAGAGTCTCACTCTGTGGCCAGGCTGGAGTGCAGTGGCGCAGTCTTGGCTCACTGCAACCTCCACCTCCTGGGTTCAAGCGATTCTCCTGCCTCAGCCTCCCAAGTAGCTGGGATTACAGGCACGCGCCACTACGCCCAGCTAATTTTTTTATTTTTAGTAGAGATGGAGTTTCACCATGTTGGCCAGGCTGGTCTTGAACTCCTGACCTCGTGATCCATCCGCCTAGGCCTCCCAAAGTGCTGGGATTACAGGCGTGAGCCACCGCGCCTGGCCATCCATCTAGCTTCTTTATAGCATTTGTCACTACCTGACACTACTGTATGTATCTCCTTTATGTTTACACTTTTATTGTCTCGTCTCCCGATTTGAACGTACACTGTTTGAGATTAGGGATTTGTTGAACTTATTTGCTGCTGTAAATAGAGCCTGGCAGGCAGTAGGTGCTCGGTAACGTTTGTCAAAAATAATGTGTGAGCAGGCTGGGCGCGGTGGGTGGCTCATGTCTATAATCCCATCACTTTGGGAGGCCGAGGGGGCGGATCACCTGAGGTCTGGAGTTCCAGCCCAGCCCAGCCCAGCCAACATGGTGAAACCCCTGTCCCTACTAAAATGCAAAAAATTAGCTGGGCGTGGTGGCGCGCGCCTGTAATCCCAGCTACCCAGGAGGCTGAGGCACGAGGACTGCTTGAACCAGGGTGGCGGAGGTTGTAGTGAGCCAAGATCGCCTCACTGCACTCCAGACTGGACGACAGAACGAGACTCTCTCAAAAAACAAACAAAAAAAGTGTGAACAATCACACAATAACCGAACCACCTTTTCCCGAATCTGCAAAATGGAGACCATGATGGTGATAAATCTAGCCCACAGACTGCCTGTCAGAAATTAAGTACAACCAGACCGTCATAGATTTTTACTCCCACTCTGATGCACACGAAAAAGGAAATCTTTGGAAGTCAGGCGCCGACCGAGTCTGTGAGGGCCCTATACCCAGGTGGCTCCGAGGTGGCCGCCGCTGCAGGGAAGTGGGTTCTGACAAATGACAAACAGCAGAGGGAGCCTGCCCCCCGGGGCGGAGGAGGAAGTGGGCCTCACAGAAAAAGGAGAAGCTAGACCCTGGACTTGAAATATGAAAAATAAAAAGGGCAACCCTTGGCTTCGCGCGGTAGTGACGCTTTAGGAACCCTGCTGGAGCCGGAAGGAGTAGACGGAGAGAGAGAGAAGAGGGCCTCCTCACACACCCTGGACCCCTGGACCCCGGGCCCACTCCTGCCGCGCCCCCGCCTCCCACGACTGGCACCCCCGGGCTGTCCCAATTCTTCAGCGACCGGTCCCCTCCCCTCGCCTCCCTCCTTCTCGGGCCCCCGCTTCCTCTCTGCCTTCCGCCGCCCGCTTCTCTCGGCACACCAAGGTTTCTCCCCGCTTTTCGCAATCCCCGCTGTCTCCCCACACCATGGATCGAACCCTCACCGGCATCTTGGCAGCACCCGGGTTCCAACCCAGAGGAGCAGAATCCAGGTAGAGCAGAGCGCTTCCGGTCTGGCAGCCCGGGCGGGGTAAGCGGAAGCGAAACGGAAGGGGCGGGGTGATGACGTGAGCTTCCGGCTTTGTAGTTCCGCCTCTGGTTGCAGCGGCCGCGCGGATCTGAAAGGGGGCGCCAGAGCGCTAGGTAGGGACCCTCAGAGTGGCGCAGCGTGAGGCGCGCGCAGAATGGAGATGGGTCTTGAGGTTCCAGAATCTTCGATCAGTCACCTCTTTTGTGTTTTTTTCAAATTTCACCTTTTCAGGGCCGGGCATAGTGGCTCATGCCTGTAATCCCAGCACTTTGGGAGGCCGAGGCGGGTGGATTACCTCAAGTCAGGAGTCCGAGACCAGCCTGGATGGTGAAATCTCGTCTCTACTAAAAATACAAAAATTAGCTGGGCGTGGTAGCATCCCAGCTACTCGGGAGGCTGAGGCAGAAGAATCGCTTGAACCTGGGAGGCGGAGTTTGCGGTGAGCCAAGATCGTGCCGCTGCACTCTAGCCTGGGTGAGAGTGTGACTCTATCTTAAACAAACAAAACACCTTTCCTGTGAAGCCGCCTCTGGTCATTCTGTTTTCAATTCACCCGACTCCAGCCCCATGCCTTATCCTTCTCTCCCGCTTTTTCCCTTAGTTCTTATGATTCTTGTATTTAGTTTACTCTTAGTGCTTGTCTCCCTATCCTTGTAAATGCCA
>NW_012105919.1:1120053-1123955 GCF_000951045.1 Mandrillus leucophaeus
GGAAGTGGGTTCTGACAAATGACAAACAGCAGAGGGAGCCTGCCCCCCGGGGCGGAGGAGGAAGTGGGCCTCACAGAAAAAGGAGAAGCTAGACCCTGGACTTGAAATATGAAAAATAAAAAGGGCAACCCTTGGCTTCGCGCGGTAGTGACGCTTTAGGAACCCTGCTGGAGCCGGAAGGAGTAGACGGAGAGAGAGAGAAGAGGGCCTCCTCACACACCCTGGACCCCTGGACCCCGGGCCCACTCCTGCCGCGCCCCCGCCTCCCACGACTGGCACCCCCGGGCTGTCCCAATTCTTCAGCGACCGGTCCCCTCCCCTCGCCTCCCTCCTTCTCGGGCCCCCGCTTCCTCTCTGCCTTCCGCCGCCCGCTTCTCTCGGCACACCAAGGTTTCTCCCCGCTTTTCGCAATCCCCGCTGTCTCCCCACACCATGGATCGAACCCTCACCGGCATCTTGGCAGCACCCGGGTTCCAACCCAGAGGAGCAGAATCCAGGTAGAGCAGAGCGCTTCCGGTCTGGCAGCCCGGGCGGGGTAAGCGGAAGCGAAACGGAAGGGGCGGGGTGATGACGTGAGCTTCCGGCTTTGTAGTTCCGCCTCTGGTTGCAGCGGCCGCGCGGATCTGAAAGGGGGCGCCAGAGCGCTAGGTAGGGACCCTCAGAGTGGCGCAGCGTGAGGCGCGCGCAGAATGGAGATGGGTCTTGAGGTTCCAGAATCTTCGATCAGTCACCTCTTTTGTGTTTTTTTCAAATTTCACCTTTTCAGGGCCGGGCATAGTGGCTCATGCCTGTAATCCCAGCACTTTGGGAGGCCGAGGCGGGTGGATTACCTCAAGTCAGGAGTCCGAGACCAGCCTGGATGGTGAAATCTCGTCTCTACTAAAAATACAAAAATTAGCTGGGCGTGGTAGCATCCCAGCTACTCGGGAGGCTGAGGCAGAAGAATCGCTTGAACCTGGGAGGCGGAGTTTGCGGTGAGCCAAGATCGTGCCGCTGCACTCTAGCCTGGGTGAGAGTGTGACTCTATCTTAAACAAACAAAACACCTTTCCTGTGAAGCCGCCTCTGGTCATTCTGTTTTCAATTCACCCGACTCCAGCCCCATGCCTTATCCTTCTCTCCCGCTTTTTCCCTTAGTTCTTATGATTCTTGTATTTAGTTTACTCTTAGTGCTTGTCTCCCTATCCTTGTAAATGCCAGACAGCACTTCGCCCGTTTTGTCCCCTGGCGCCTGTAACAGTGATGGTATGTAGGAAACATCAGTATTTGAGTAAATGAATGAACCCAATGCACTGCATCTAAAAATGGAGAAACTGAAGGGCACTGGAATCTGAATCGCAGCTTCAATACATACTAGCTCTATAATTTTGAGCAAGTTAACTTGCCTCTGTACTTCAGTTCCTCACCTGAAAATGGTAGTAACAGTATTTACCTCATAATTTTGTGACGATGAAATGAATTACATGTAAAATGCTTAGAACTTACATGCTTGGAGCATACCGAAAGCCCAGGAGTTTTTAACCTATTTATTACTAGAAAACTTACGTTAAAAGTCAAGTTCATTGCTACCTGAGAGCCATTTCTTCTGCCAGTTCGCAGCCTGGAATAGAGCCCCATGTTCCCACATCTGATTTCGCATTCAGGTGACTGGGCAAATAGCACCTTTTAGGCAAGGTCTTTTTTGACAAAGAGCCCAAAGTAGCCCCATAGTCACTCTCCATTTCTTTCCTGCTTTCTGTTCTTTCCATCCTCTCTCCGAGGTTTCCTTCCTCATGGTCAGTCTCACAGCCCAGCATGACAGCCCCACGTGAGCAAAGCCCTGCCTGCACTGTGAGTCCCTGTTCTATCCCCAGTACCTGGCATCCATAGAACTTCAGTAAATTTGTGTAAAGAATCATGTCAGCCCTGCCTATGAGACAGTGAAATCCTCGAGGACTGGAATTGTCAGATTCATCTTGGAAACCCTAGTGTCCAGTGGGGAAGGCACTGGAATCGGGTCCTTCACTTTTTCTCCACAGGCACATACCATACTCTCTAGAAGCTAAACCAGGGAGGACCAAGAGGGCAACTGAAAAGCTGCCTCTCCTTTCTTCCCCTCCCATGTGACAATAAAGTTTCTAAGAATTAGCAACCCTGGGAGATCAGACTGTTTCCACACTCTCTATCCTCTAAGGGCCACAGGAAAGTCCCCAGGAAGCCCAGCATATCCCCATGTTGCCCACTCATCATGCTCCTCCCTGACTGGACCATGGTGTAGACACCCGACCCTTCCCTCTAGCCTGGCCCCCCAGGCATAAGCTACCACTGACACCTACAGGTCCTCACATTTTTTTTTTTTTTTTGAGATGGTGTCTCACTGTTGCCCAGGCTGGAGTGCAATGGTGCGATCCTGGCTCACTGCAAGCTCCACCTACTGGATTCAAGGGATTCTCCCACTTCAGCCTCTCAAATAGCTGGAATTACAGGCAGGAGCCACCATGCCCAGCTATTTTTTTTTGTTATTTTTAGTAGAGACAGGCTTTCACCATGCTGGTCTTGAACTCCTGACCTCAGGTGATCCGCCTGCCTCGGCCTCCCAAAGTGCTGGCATTATAGGTGTGAGCCACCATGCTGGGCCACATTTTGCTTCTTTAATTAAAATGAATCAAATTAGACACTGCACTGTACTTGTTATCTAGGCCCAAGAATCATTAAAAACCTTTCTGTTTCTTTTATATATATACATACATATCTCAAAACATAGTTATTTTTACTTTTTAAGTTATATAAATAATATACATTTTCAATATAGGAAAATGGGAAGATACAGATAAGCAATGGTCTTATGTATATACTTGTAGCTTTTTCCCTTCAGACACACATATTTTGTTACAGCAATTCCTGCATCTCAAAAATAATACAAAAAGTGAAAATAAGTTTAGCCTTAACCTTAGCTCAGGTGCTAATTTATATTATATACAAATCTATGTGCCTTCATTTCAATTTTGACTTATAAAATCTAAAGTGATGCTGTTATAACACTAAAAGATTCCACTTTAAACAGCAGCAGTTTCAGAATAATTAAAAACTTGATTCAGGCATGTGGCTGATAAAGAATGAGGTATTACTTTTTTCATTAAAATAAGTAGCTTTCTACTACTGCATCCTTTGAAGAGAAGAATGTTCTACTGGTTTGGCCACAAGCTCTTCATGTATAGATGGTTACTTTTTAGTAAACTCTTCATTCATCCTGGCATTCTTGGAAATATTCGTCAAACATAGAGGAAGACTCATCTTCACGTTCCTGACACAATGGAAACACAAAATAGAAAATATATTTATTTCCCCTCAGTCAAAACTAGTATGTGTAAATATTTTTCAGGTAATACCCTATGTGGAACTAATTACCCAGCACCAGCTCCAGGTGTTGCTTACAGGTAACTGTTAATAGTAAGAAAAGGCATGATTGACAGATTTTTTTCCCAGATATGTAGTAAATTAATGTGCTTCTATCTCAGAAGCATTTCTCATTTTAATTTACATTCATGACGATCCTTGGCTAATTTCCTGTGATAGTGCTTTACTTCCCTGGTAGTCTAGTGGTCAGGAAAATAAAAAATAAAAGAAATTTTAAAAAATGCTTTGCTGACACTATCATTAGTCTTCTTAATGACATATGTGAGGGCAACCCAATTTCACCTCCTCTTTGCACATACACCCAAGCTCTGAATACACAGAAGCTTCATCATACTGCCTCAACAAAAACAGAGTAAAAGTGATACAGCTTGTGGAACACAGTGTTAATTTCAGAGATCACCCAGAAAAGCCCAGTTAACTGCCATCAGTAAGACAAAAAACTAATTTAAGGAGTCTCCTGGATTATGCAAGAGTCCAGTGAGTGCTGGCAAATTTTTTTTTTTTTTT
>NW_012105919.1:1125245-1126202 GCF_000951045.1 Mandrillus leucophaeus
AAAGTCTTACTCTGTTGCCCAGGCTGGACTGCAGTAGCGTGATCTCCACTCACTGCAACCTCCACCACCAGGTTCAACTGATTCTTCTGCCTCAGGCTCCCAAGTACTGGGATTACAAGTGCACACCACCATGTCCAGCTAATTTTTTTTTTGTATTTTTAGTAGAGACAGGGTTTCACCATGTTGGCCAGGCTTGGTCTCGCACTCTTAACCTCAAATGATCAGCCTGCCCTGGCTCCCAAAGTGCTAGGATTACAGGTGTGAGCCACTGCGCCTGGCCTAATTTAAAAATTGTTTTTAGTGACAGAGTTGTTGCCCACGCTGGTCTTGAACTCTTGGACTCAATCTTCCCGCCTTGGTCTGCCAAAGTGCTAGGATTACAGGCATGAGTCACTGCACCTGGCTAAAAAATCCAAACTTTAAAAGCTTACCAGTCCACATATAGCTTTAGTCATTTTCTTGAATTTTTTGCTTCTTAAGTCACTTGTAGAATCTTCTAATAAAGAATACATGTCTGGATCTAAAAACCTTTAAAAGAGAGAAAGACTGATGAATTCAGGAGACTAGGTTTATAAACCAACCAAACTTCCCATCTAAATAAAACAGAAGGTTCATCTCTGCAATTGAGATCTGATAATGGAAGAAGAGTGAACTCACTTCTCAATTTCCTTTTTCGCTTTTTTACTCAGCAGATCCATTTTTGTCATGATGTTGACTTGTGGAATTTCTAGAGAGATCATGGCACTTAGGGCTGCCAAGATGCCAGAAATAAACTGAAGGAGGAGACAGAAAAGGGAAGATGAACTGACTGTTGCCAACAAAGTTACCTGGCCTTTGCATAAAGGGTCTTCTATTCCTCACTGGAACAGAACTGGCCTAAATAAAAGAAATGCAGGCTGGGCATGGTGGCTCACACCTGTAATCCAGCACTTTGGGAGGCCAAGGTGGGCAGATCAC
>NW_012105919.1:1131587-1132974 GCF_000951045.1 Mandrillus leucophaeus
GTGCTGGCAAATACTTTTATCAAAAGCTAACAAACACCCCAAATCAGAAATTACCTTTGGTTCTTTAAATTCTAGGTCTTCTCCATATTGAATGGCAAAATCAATATGCTGCAATACAATGTTCATGCTTTCTTCATCTGACTGATCGTAAGGCAAAAATCGAACCATGCTGTAGTCATCAATCTACAAGTTGCACATTTCAAGAAAAGTTCATTCTGAAGTTGTGCAAAATACATAATTTTCAACTTATATTTGAGTTTTATAACCATTTATACTTCTGAATAAAAACACTGATGTATTTAGGGGAAGAGGAGGAGGAGGGATAGCTAGACACAGAGAGTAAATCATTGATTTTTCTGACTTCTGATTGGCTAGAACACTTGTTAGCTTATTACTTTAACTAGACACTGTTTCATGGCTATTTATCTGAATTCAACAACCACTGGAAATTTCACAGGAGCACAAACAGTCCTGAACTCTCCAAATGGCTAGAAATAATGAGATGTTAGTTAATTTATTGGCCACTACCAATAACTACTTCTAAATTAAACTGCTGACTGACCAGCCCACAGCCCTTTTCCTTCCTCCACTTTGCAGAAAATAGGGATGAACTGTGCTTTTTATAAAGGCGGCAAATGACTGAACACAGGCAAACATTTGACCAGGTGTTTAGGAAAAAAACCCAAAAAACTTCAACTTTTTTTTTTAATCTTTTTTTTTTTTTTTTTTAGAGACAGAGTTTTTTTCTTGTTGCTCAACCTCCGCCTCCCAGGTTCAAGCAATTCTCCTGCCTCAGCCTCCCAAGTAGCTGGGATTACAGGCGTGTGCCACCATGCCTGGCTAATTTTGTATTTTTAGTAGAGACGGTGTTTCACCATGTTGGTCAGCCTGGTCTTGAACTCCTGATTTCAAGTGATCCACCCACCTTGGCCTCCCAAAGCGCTGGGATTATAGGTGTGAGCCACTGCGCGCCTGGCCCCTTTTTTGTTTTTTTGAGATGGGGTCTCTCTGCCACCCAGGCTGGAACACAGTGGCATGATCATGGCTCACTACAGCCTTGACCTCCCAGGCTCAAGGGATCCTCCCACCTCAGCCTCCAGAGTGGAACTACAGGTGTGCAGCATCATGCCTGGCTTGTTTTTTTTTTTTGAGTCTTGCTGTTGTTGGACTGGGCTGTAGTGCAATGGCACTATCTCGGCTCACTGCAACCTCCACCTCCTGGGTTCCAGCAACTCTCCTGCCTCAGCCTCCCAAATAGCTAGGATTACAGGCATGCATCACCATGCCTGGCTAATTTTTGAATTTTTTAGTAGAGACGGGGTTTCACCATGTTGGCCAGGCTGGTCTTGAACTCCTGACCTCAGGTGATCCACCCACCTCAGCCTCC
>NW_012105919.1:1134084-1137820 GCF_000951045.1 Mandrillus leucophaeus
GAATTACTTGAACCCAGGAGGCAGAGGTTGCAGCGAGATGACATGGTGCCACTGCACTCCAGCCTGGGCAGCAGAGACAGACTCTGCCTCAGGGGAAAAAAAAAAAAAAAAATCACCAACAGGAGAGGCTTAAAAAATTCTGGTATGGTTATCTTACTAATTTTTAGGAATCAGTATATAGAATTTTCTACCTTAGGTTTTTACTTATTTTTGTGCTCAAACCTACACTCTCCATTCAAAAAGAATTGAGCTTCATTCACAGACACATTTATACTGACAACACCTTCCTACCCCTCCCCCAGCGATAAATAACAGATAACTGATCCAAATTGGGACAATAAATCTGGCTTTCTTTCTTTTTAGACAGGGTCTCACTCTGCTGCCCAGGCTGGAGCGTAGTGGCATAATCATGGCTCACTGCAACCTTGACCTCGTAGGCTCAAGTGATCCCACCACCTCAGCCTCCTGAGTGCTGGGAATACAGGCGCCTGCCAGCATGCCAGGCTAATTTCTATATTTCTTGTAGAGATGGGGTTTCACCATGCTGCCCAGGCTGGTCTTGAACTCCTGGGCTCAAGCCATCCATCTGCCTTGGCCTCCCAAAGTGCTGGGATTACAGGCATGAGTCACAGTGCCCATCCTAAGTCCTCTTTTTAACTAAGCTAGCTTAGAGTGGTTTCCGTTTGCTGCAACCAAATGGTTCCAAAGTAATCCAATGCTTTTTTTCTCAAAGATAAGCATTTCACATCTCTACCTCTCCCTTCAATCTGCCTTTCCGCAACCTGCTCACTCATTAACAGAAATCAAAAGTTTCTCTTTGCACTTAGTGAGTGCAAAGAGAACGTCCCCAAACCTAAAACGACCTGTCTCCCTCCACAGGAAATGATTATCATACACTCAACAAAGCTGCAAGAGTCACCCTTGATTCCTTACTTTCCTATGCCTTCTTGGTTCAATCCCCCACAAAATGCTATTAATTCAACTTGCAAAATATACTGAATCTGTCAGCTTCCTTATATCTCCACCATGACCACCCTAGTACTGGTGTACACCTGGCTAACTACAACAGCCGCAGTGCAGGTTGTACTTCTTTTTTTAATTTTGAGACAGTTTCGCTCTTGTTGCCCAGGCTGGAGTGCAATGGTGCGATCTTGGCTCACCAGAACCTCTGCCTCCCGGGTTCAAGCGATTCTCTTGCCTCAGCCTCCCGAGTAGCTGGTATTACAGGCATGTGCCACCATGCCCAGCTAATTTTGTATTTTTGGTAGAGACGGGGTTTCTCCATGTTGGTCAGGCTGGTCTCGAACTCCCGACCTCAGGTGACCACCCACCTCGGCCTCCCAAAATGCTGGGATTACAGGCATGAGCCACCGTGCCCAGCCATGCAGGTTGTACTTCTACTGTCAACCCACTAAAGTCCATTTTTCATCTAAGCACCTGAGTTATTTTTTAAAACATAAATCAGGCCAAGTGCGGTGGCTCATGCCTATTATTCCAGCACTTTCAGAAGTCAAGCTGGTGGGTCACTTGAGCCCAGGAGTTCGAGACCAGCCTGGGCAATGAGACCAGCCTGGGCCACATGATGAAACCCCACCTCTACAAATAATACAAAAATTACCCAGGCATGATAGTGTGTGCCTGTAGTCCCAGCTACTTGGGAGACTGAGGTAGGTGGATTGCTTGAGTCTAGAAGGTTGAGACTACAATAAGCTGTGATCAGGCTACTGTACTATAGCCTAGGTGACAGAGTGAGACCTTGTCTCAAAAACAAAGCAACAACAACAACAACAACAACAACAAAGGCCGGATGCAGTGGCTCACACCTCTAATCCCAGCACTTTGGGAGACTGAGGCTGGCAGACTGCTTGAGCTCAGGAGTTTGAGACCAGTCTGGGCAGCATGGTGAAACCCTGTCTCTACAAAAAAAAAAAAAAAAAAAAAGAAAAGAAAAAAGAAAAAAAAAAAAAGAAAATTCACTATTTGGCTTCAGAAGCCATGTGCTATTATCTGTCTCCTACCAGTCACACCTCATGACAGTTGCCTCTTTATTATGCTCCAGCCACATCAGCCTTTTCAGTGCCTTAAAACAGCATTGTTCCTTCCTCCTGGGAGGTGTTCAGCAGGCTGTGCCCTCTGCTTTCCTCAGCCTCCAGCCCAGCTGAAAGGCCGCCTCAGATGCCTCTCTAACCGCCATTATCTGTGTGATGATCTGTACTATTCCTGTGGAATACTCAATGACAACTGAATATTAAATAATCATTTGGATGATATTTCTTTGTACTGTCTTGAGTTCTGCCAAACTCTGAGCTCCATGAGGCCAGAGACCATGGCTATCTGTGCTCTATGGTATTCCCAGTGTACAAATCAAGCACTCAATAGATATACTTTTTTTTGTTTGCTTTTGAGTCAGAGTCTCACTCTGTTGCCCAGGCTGGAATGTAGTGATGCGATTTTGGCTCACTGCAAGCTCCGCCTCCTGGGTTCATGCCATTCTCCTGCCTCAGCCTCCCGAGTAGCTGGGACTACAGGCGCCCGCCACCACGCCCAGCTAATTTTTTGTATTTTTAGTAGAGATGGGTTTCACCATGTTAGCCAGGATGGTCTCCATTTCCTGACTTCGTGATCCACCCACCTCGGCCTCCCAAAGTGCTGGGATTACAAGCATGAGCCACTGCACCCAGCCTCAATAGATAGACTTAATAAGTCACAGCCATTGAATAAGAATAGCTTGGTACTCTACTGCAGTATAGTTTAGAGCTACAAATGCTCACTCTCCCTTCTCCTATTAAGGATGGAACTATCAAGACTTTAAGGAAAGCATTCAAATTGTTGATTCACCTGGACAATCAAAAAGTATATAGTCGTCCTCTACATGGCCAAGACAGTTCTCCAGCCAGTCAAAGTTATTGGCAAAGTACTCCATGCAAAATACCAATCCTCCATTGGGACCAAATCGCAGAGAATCATCCTCCATTACATCATCCACCTCGATCAGTTCCCGGATGTCTGAAAAGGACAAATAGGGCCCAGAATACATGTGTCCCTTCAAAAATTGTTATCCTTACTAGAAATAGAACATAAAAGTTAATAATTACATAAAAAACTCATATGCAGGAAATTATTTATGTACATGGCTTTTCACTGTAGCAGTGTCCATTAATAGAGAAATTAGCAAATAAATTATTGTTCAGCCAGACAATGGAATACTACACAGTCATAAATGGGGAAAATCTCTTTAAGTATTAACAATAATACAACCTCCTAGGCATATTGTTCAGTGAAAAATGCAAGGTACAGAACTGTGTAAGAATGCTATCATTGGTGTTAATAAAAGACAAAAATTCACTACATAGACATAATACATATACATCTTGAATTTTATGTGCACAGGCTATGAAAGAACACACCAGAAACTGGTAACACTGGCTGCTCCTAGGAAGGGGAGCTGATTGCTGGGACGCAGAGCTGAGAGGAAGATGTTTTCCTGTATACTTACTCTTTAGTACTTTTACGTTATGAACCATGTGAATATGTATTACCTATTCCTAAAAAGTACAAAACGAAAAAGAGAAAACTGATTACCATTTCTTTTTTTTTTTTTTTTGAGACGGAGTCTTGCTCTGTGCCCCAGGCTGGAGTGCAGTGGCGCGATGTCGGCTCACTGCAAGCTCCGCCCCCCGGGTTCACGCCATTCTCCTGCCTCAGCCTCCCAAGTAGCTGGGACTACAGGCGCCCA
>NW_012105919.1:1139899-1141867 GCF_000951045.1 Mandrillus leucophaeus
AAAAAAAAAAAAAAAAAAGAAATGCTAGTTCAGAACATGTGGAAAAGGCAAAATTATTGTTTTATTAAAAGAAATGCTAGCCATATAGAAAAAAAAAATGTTCCCTAATCAGATGCTTGACCCTTGGTTCCCAAAGGTGAGGGAAGATATAGATAATATACAGTGATCACAAATCTCAATTTAGACAGCATTTTAATTTCCTTTCCCATCTAATATTCCTTAAGAGCTATTAATAAAAAATTTGATCTAGGTAGTTCATAAACTGGTCAAAAGGTCCTCAGAAAATTAAAAATAGACTTTTATAAAATAGCCATCTGCTTCAGTTTTTTCTCTCCCGCTACCCTGCCCCCTCCTTTTCTTTTGAGACAGAGTCTCACTCTGTCACTCAGGCTGGTGTGCAATGGTGCGATCTTGGCGATCTCGACTCACTGCAACCTCTGCTTCCTGTACTCAAGCAATCCTCCCACTTCAGCTTCCCAAGTAGCTGGGACTACAGGCACGTGCCACAATGCCTAGCTAATTTTTGTATTTGTTGTAGAGACAGGGTCTCACTCTGTTGCCCAAGCAGGTCTGGAACTCCTGGGCTCAAGCAATCCTTCTGCCTTGGCCTCCCAAAGTGCTGAGATTATAGGTGTGAGCCACTTTGCCCAACAACCTCAGTTTTTTCTTGGTAAGCAGTTCCTCTTAAATCTCTATGATATAATAATTTACTATATTTGATTTACAACATATTATAATAATTTAATAACAAAAGGGGTACTAAGTAACTCTGGACTCATTTGTGAAATGTTCAGAATCACACAATAATTAAAGGGAATTGTCATCTGCTTGTACTCATAGTTTAAAAATCTATAAGAGACTTTGGGAGGCCAAGGCAGGTGGATCACTTGATGTTTGAGGTCAGGAGTTTGAGACTAGCCTGGCCAACATGGTAAAACCCCGTCTCTACTAAAAATACAAAAATTAGCCAGGCATGGTGGCACGCACCTGTAATTCCAGCTACTCAGGAGGCTGAGGCACAAGAATCACTTGAACCGGGAGGCAGAGGTTGCAGTGAGTTGAGATCATGCCATTGTGCTCCAGCCTGGGCAACAGAGTAAGACTCTGTCTCAAAAAAAAAAGAAATCCGTCAGAGATTTAGCTTCAGACCTTGAATGACTCCACCATGAACTGAGAATCAACAAGAAAAACTCCACAGACTCGGAACTCCCACTGCTCGAGCTGCTGGACCAGTTGTTTCATCACAGGCAGGTGAGTGTACAACTCAATCTGACCTACATGAAGAGTATTGCAAGAATTTTAGAAACAGCAAATATGTTAAATCATCAAGTTAGAGGAAACAAATTTTCCCCATAAGATGGATAAAAATAAAAGCCAACACATTTTTAAGGGGCCCACAGCCTCTCAAAGCAATCATAAAACCTAAGGTACTGCCACCATAGGACTCCCTATTAAGTTTTATGTAGAAAATGAGGTTCTCTGGTTGGGCAGGGTGGCTCATGCCTGTAATCCCAGCACTTTGGGAGGCTGTGGTGAGTGGATCACTTGGGGCCAGGAATTCAAGACCAGTCTGGCCAACATAGTGAAACCCTGTCTCTACTAAAAACACAAAAAAATTAGCCAGGCGTGGTGGTGCGTGCCTGTGGTCCCAGCTACTCCTTGGGATGCTGAGGCACAAGAATCGCTTAAACCCGGGAGGAGGCGGCTGCAGTGAGCCAAGATCACGCCACTGCACTCCAGCCTGGGCAATAGAGTAAGACTCCGTATTTAAAAAAAAAAAAAAAAAAAGAAAAGAAAAAAGAAAGAAAGAACATGAGGTTCTTCACACTTTAGTTTTCTGCCAATCAATGTGAGTGCTACTGACCAGATACCATGGCTCACACACCTGTAATCCTAGCATTTTGGGAGGCTAAAGTGGGAGGATAGCTTGAGCCCAGGACTTTGAGACCTGCCTGAGCAATACAATAT
>NW_012105919.1:1145257-1161726 GCF_000951045.1 Mandrillus leucophaeus
CCAGCTACTTGGGAGGCTGAGGTGGGAGGATGGCTTCAGCTCAGGAGGCAAAGGTTGTGAAACTGCACTCCAGCCTGCGCAACAGAGCTGGACCCTGTCTCAAAAAAACCAAAAAACCCCCAAAACATATATCAAATGTCAATCCTTTCCTCTTCTTAAAACCCTCTAGTGGCACCCCACTGACAACAGGATAAAATCCCATCTTCTCATGTCCTGTTAGCCTCTACCTACTTCTTTCTTTCAGTGATTACGCTTCAGCTCACTGACATCTTGGCTTTCCTGGAGAACACCAAATCCTTTCTCACCCCTAGGCTATTTATTTATTTTATTTTTCAGAGATGGATCTTGCAATATTGCCCAAGCTGGACTTGAACTCCTGGGCTCAAGTGATCCTCCCACATCAGCCTCCCAAGTAGCTAGGACTACAGGCACATGTCCCTGCACCCAGCTTGGCATATTTAATGATCTAAATGTTCCCTCATTTTGGAAGGCTTTTCCTCAGCCTGAGGAGCATATTACCATCCTTCAGGTCTAGGCTCAAAGATCCCCTCCTCAGAGTCACCATCCTCCCTAACAATCCTAGCTAAAGCAACCTCACCCAATGAGTACTTCTCATGAGCCTGTCTGCAGTCATCACATTCTGTAACATGTTTATCATTTTGTTTACTGCCTATTTCCTAAAGGTTGGTGATGGCAGGGATAATGTCTATATTATTCTCTGCTATAACTCTGGTGTCTGGCATAAAACAGGTGTTCAACAGACACTTGAAAGAACAAATTAAAAGAATTTAAAAAAACAAACCCAGACTCCTGACTTACAGTGATCAGCAATATACCACATGATTCACTACAGCAGGACTAAGGACAAAAGGCACAGAATGAAACGGTGCTGAGGGAAGTGTTCATTTACTTTTTTTTTTTGAGACAGAGTCTCACTCTGTTGCCCAGGCTGGAGTGCAGTGGTGCAATCTCGGCTCACCGCAACGTCCGTCTCCTGGGTTCAGGCAATTCTCCTGAGTAGCTGGGATTACAGGCATGCGCCACCACGCCCAGCTAATTTTTTTGTGTTTTTAGTAGAGACAGGGTTTCACCATGCTGTCTCGAACTCCTGACCTCATGATCTGCCCGCATCAGCCTCCCAAAGTGCTGGGATTACAGGCATGAGCCACTGCGTCCAGCCCCATTTATGTTTAAATCTTACATCAAAGACCAAGAAAGGATACTGTCACACATATCACCATGAACAGATGTGACCAAATGACAAGCTCATGCTATTTACCACAAAACCAGGGACCCAGACTATAAAAAGTAATTTTTCAGCTTCTGTGCTAAGCAGCTAGTACTCACTGCCTCCACAGCCCTTACTGTTCCTGAAGGTGGGGGGAAGCCTCTGCTCAGGACTTACCAGCCATCACGGAGTAGTTGAAGTGTTCTGCTGCTGGATCCAGGTTTATAACTTGGACAGACCGGTTGAGGGCTTCACAGTGCTGGACCATGGTGGCACAGTAGGTGCTCTGTAATGTCACAAGGCATGAGAGGTTAAAGCAACAGGCAGTGTAGTGCTACTTTCCATACTCTGGAATACTATCCACTAAGGTCACAACTATGCCTTCACCAACCAAGAGGCTGACTGAAAACAAGGGAAAAAGATATCTGACTGGGCTGCAGATTCAAACCTGACTTAGACTCATGGGTAACTCTGGGGAATTTACTTCTCCACTCTGCCCCTAAACTTTCTTGTCTCTAACTGGGATGTCCTCCATAATCACTAAGGCTCCTTACTGCTCTAACATGTGACAAGTGGTATTTAAAGGGAAGACTTCTGGTTACATAGTGTAACACCTAACACAGTGTCTCTACCAGGACTTGTACAATCCAAACAAACCTTTAGGTAGGATGGTCAGGGATGACGTCTCTGAGTAGGGGATATCTGAGTATATGACAATGAGCTTGCCATCCTAAGGGGAAGAGCATTCCAAGATGAAGGAATGCCAAGGTCAATAAATAGTTTGGAGGTGGCTATCAGTTTGTAACGTTTGGTTTAGATAATTCTTTATCCCTTATGTTGTTGTTACCATACTATGTTAAAATCTGGGGCTGGGTGCAGTGGTTTACGCCTGTAATCCCAGTACTTTGGGAGGCCGAGGTAGGCGGATCACCTGAGGTCAGGAGTTCAAGACCAGCCTGGCCAACATGGTGAAACCCCGCCTCTACTAAATACACAAAAATTAGCCGGGCGTGGTGGCATATGCCTGTAATCTCAGATCCTCGGGAGGCTGAGGCAGGAGAATCACTTGAACCCAGGAGGCGGAGGTCGCAGTGAACTGAGATCACACACCACTGCACTCCAGCTTGGATGACAGAACAAGACTCCTGGCCCAAAAAAAAAAAAAAAAAAAAATTCTAGGCTACTTGTCTGTGTCATCCGCTGTTTAAAGGCAGAGATGTGTCATTCCGTTTCCCAAGCACAGGGATTAGCACAATACCTACTACATAATAAATACTTGATAATTATTTCTAATTGACTTACTATGTTTAAAGATAAGCTCCACAGGGCAGGGATTTTGTGTGTGCGTTTTTTTCCCCACACAACCTCCAGGGCCCAAAACATGCTTGGGAGAAAGAACATACTCAACAAATGTTTCTGATAGTAGGCATCAAAAGCTTATAAAGATACTTGTTTAACACAATCAGTCCAAAAATTAAAATAGACTATAGAAAAAAAAATCCATCTTGCTGTCCTCTCTGCCTTTACACATACTGTTGTCTCTGTCTGTATCTTTTTTTTTTTTGACAAAGGGTCTCACTCTGTCACCCAGGCTAGAGTGCAGTGGCACCATCATATAGCTCACTGCTGCTTTGACCCAGGCTCAAGCGATTCTCCAGCCTTAGCCCCCCGAGTAGGTGGGACTACAGGCTCTGGCCACCACACCCAGCTAATTTTTGTATTTTTGGTAGAGACAGGGCTTCACCATGTTGCCCAGGCTGACCTTGAACTCCTGGGCTCAAGTGATCTGCTGGCCTCAGCCTCCCAAAGTGCAAGGACTACAGGCTTAAGCCACCACACCTGGCCACATCACATTGTATCTTAACTGACAGGTCATTATTTGTCTTCCCCAAAAGACTACAGACTCTGGGTAAGTTAAAGGTCATCACTCACCACAGCCTCAACCTCCCGGGTTTAGGTAATCCTCCCACCTCAGCCTCCCAAGAAGCTGGGACTACAGGTGCCTGCCACCAGGTCTGGCTAATTTTTGCATTTTTTTGTAAAGACAAGAGTTTCCCCGTATTGCCCAGGCTGGTCCCAAACTCCTGGCTCAGGCGATCCGTCCACCTCCACCTCCCAAAGTGATAGATTACAGGCGTGAGCCACCACGCCTGGCTATGTTTCCCACACATCTGTTATTTGATCCATATCTTCACCATTCCCACTGTATTTGAATGTTCCTAACATTCCCTTAATATTTGTTTACAAGAAAAAATTTTATCCCTACTGTAAACTGAAAACCAGTTATATTTGACATAACGTGAAGTTAGACATAAAATTATATAAAACTTTTAAATGTTCTTAATTTTAGCTAAATACAAGTGCCTATTAAAAGCTCTGAGATTAAGAACTGCTCTCTGAAAAGACCTGAGGATTAAATAAGTGCTGAAGATACACACTAGCACCGAGCACAATTTCTCCTAAATGCGAAGAACTGAAAGAGAAATGAAAAGGCAACAATTTCCTCAATACATGATCTGATGCTCCTTAATGTTGGGTGCATGTACCACCTAAAAGCACCTTAAATACCAAAAGTCCATGTTCCAAGTTCTGAGAAACAGTAATTAACGAGACCCCACTTTACCCTCCTGGGAGCGAGACAGGGCCGGATTCTGGAGTTTAGACAAAACTGGATTTAAATTTTTTTGCTAGGCAAAGAACTTAACCTTTCTGTGTCTCGTTGTCTGCAAAATGAGAATGAGATCTCTCTTACAGGGTTGTTGTAGAAATCAGCAAGGCGTTTAATCTACTGCCTGGGGCTTAAGTATCCAATAAATATTAACAACTACCATTATTTCCCTTTCAAAACAACAACAAAAAACACGAAGCCAGACAGCATAAATGAGTTGCGTGGGGTCTCAGGGTTCCCAACACACATACCCGCCGCCTCGCTCCCTCACGACCCAACCTCCCGCCTCCCATGAACCCCTACTTTTCTCTCCTTGTCCCCTCAGATCCTCACCTTCCCGCTGCCCGCGGGGCCCATGACGAGCTGCGCATACCGAGGCATGTTGGCTCCCGGAGCCGCCCGCCACACTCCCTCAGCCTTCGCGCGACGCCCACTGAGTTCCGGGAAAGTGAAGTCCGAACCAATCGCAATCCACATTCTTTCTACGTCTCCATTTCTACCACACCTTCTTCTACGGGACAGCCCGCGGGCCAAATCCGGTGAGAAACGCATCCTGAGACAAAAGTGGCGGGGTGAAGGAGATGATATGCGCGTGCGCAGAAGTAGTTGTTGGAAATCGGCCGTTGGGATGCAGGCTAAGCTTGGATACCTGGGTAATAACGGATAACAGATAAAACTCCGCATCCTTGAGCCGCGTGCTTCGGTCCGTGGTTTGCGTGCAGACTTTTGACCTGTATGGTGACCCTCGCGATTTGCAAATGTGTTGAGGATGTGGAATACTGAAGTGGAAAGCACCTCTTGTTTTGGGGAGCATGTATATTTCCCTCCTGTGACGCACTGCTTCCACAGAGGTGCAAACGTGCAAACGCTCAGCTACCGCAGCGCTCCTGCCCCTCCCCCACCGTAACTCCGGGGTCGCGGATCTGCCCGCCCCGCTCTCCCGAAGCTCTTCGGGCAGTGTCCGAACGGCTTCGGAGGGGCGAGAAGCCGGCATCGGAACCGCCTCTCCGGAATACCAGCCGCCTGACGCACGCGTGCTGTCAGGGGAGAGACGCTGGGACAGCTGCTCCCGCACACGGCTCGCGGTCTCGGCGCCGCGGAGATGCCGGGCCAGGGTCCTGGGTCCGACTGGACGGAGCGTAGCTCTTCTGCAGAGCCGCCCGCAGTGGCCGGGACCGAGGGTGGCGGCGGCGGGTGAGGTTGGGGGCCCCGGGGCAAGGGGTGGCAGCGTGGGGCCCCCGGGTCGTGAGCCCCGTGAGGAGGGCTGCGGCCGGCCGTGCGTCTCGGGCTGGCTCCGGTGCCCTCAAGTGAGAGGCGGGGAACAGTTGTGTTGTGGACGGGAGGGAAGAGGGGAGGACTGCCTCGCGGTTGAGGGAGGGCCTCTGAGGGAAGCCTCGGAGGAGCGTTTGGTGCAGTGGCCACGAGGTGACTGCGACAGTCGCCCGCGTGCATCTCTCTGCCCCGAGGGGGCGCTGCGAGCCCTACTGGGACATTTGCTGTCTGGCACAGGACGGTGTGTCCACCGAAAGGCGAGGCGGCGGGAACAGAGGAGGAAGATGTCCCCCAGTTCAGCTGGGGGCGTCCAGGCCCATAAACCAGTTCCTTCCCTCTTGTGACATGAGCCACCTTTCTGTCAAACGGGGATTTCTTTCTTTTTGTTTTCTTTCTTTTCTTTTCTTTCTTTTTGAGTGTGAGACAGAGTCTCGCTCTGTTGCCCAGGCTGGAGTGCAGTGGTGCGATCTCGGCTCACTGCAACCTCAGCCTCCCAGGTTCAAGTGATTCTCCTACCTCAGCCTCCCGAGTAGCTGGGATTACAGGCGCCTGCCACCACTCCCGGCTAATTTTTGTATTTTTAGTAGAGACTCGGTTTCACCATGTTGGCCAGGCTTGTGCCGAACCTCTGACCTCAAGTGAGCCGCCCGCCTCGGCCTCCCAAAGTGCTGGGATTACAGGGTGAACCATTGCGCCCGACCTCAAATGAGAGTTTCTAATCGCCAGTGAGACCAATGACTGAATATCCAAGGTGCCCTGATCTTGACATTTTTCTTCACACACTGAAGTTCCTTTTTTCACAAATCTATTTCGTTTTGAGCAGGTTTTTACACCTATTTCCTGGATAGTGAAGACAATGAGCTGTTGAAGTCACTGTTGGAGACTCTACCTCCTCTTCCTCTCCCTCCTTTATTTCCTAAAAGCAAGAACTGCGATATGTTTGCCGTTCAGTACAACCCACAGTCAGGGCCCCTGTTGCACCCGTGGCCATCCTTTTTTGTTTTTGAGACGGAGTCTCGCTCTGTCGCCCAGGCTGGAGGGCAGTGGTGCGATCTTGGCTCACTGCAAGCTCTGCCTCCTGGGTTCACGCCATTCTCCTCCCTCAGCCTCCCGAGTAGCTGGTATTACAGGCGCCCACCACCACGCCCGGCTAATTTTTTGTATTTTTAGTAGAGACAGGGCTTCACCGTGTTAGCCAGGATGGTCTCCATCTGACCTCGTGATCCACCCGCATGGCCATCCTTTTTGTATCTGGTGCTACTGAAGACTTCTTAAAGATGGGATGGAGTCTTCTTGGGTTTCTTTTCTGTTCTTCATAATCCTTGGCCGACTGCTGGATCCTAGTGTATCAGGAGATACATTAACTTTTTTTCTTTTTTTTGAGACGGAGTCTCCCTCTGTCACCCAGGCTGGAGTGCAATGCCACAATCTCAACTCACTGCAACCTCCGCCTCCTGGGTTCAAGTGGTTCTCCTGCCTCATCCTCCCGAGTAGCTTAGACTAGAGGTGTGCGCCACCACACCCGGCTAATTTTTGTATTTTTCGTAGAGATGGGTTTCGCCATGTTGGCCCAGGCTGGTCTTGAACTCCTGGGCTCAAGCGATCTGTCTGCCTTGGCCTCCCAAAGTACTGGGATTACAGGCATGAGCCACTGTGCCCAGCCAAGTCCTAGAAGCTTTTATTATGATCCCCACTTTATGGATGACAAAACAGGCACAAAGAGGTTGTTTGTCCTCTTCTTTTATCTCCCCCTGTCGTTCATCTCCATGCCACCTTTAGTTTATCCAAACTCTTAAAAATACAATTGAAAGACTTTCAGTTTGGTTTAAGGAACCTCATTAAAAAACACAAACCAAGATTAATTTATGAAAAGCTATATTCCCAGAAATACAAAATACAACTTTCAGACTAGAATCAGGTTTATTATGCCACATCATACAATTTTGGCATGGCAGGGGTCTTAAAAATCATCCATTCCAGTCATATTTACTAATCTGAAAGGGGAAGTAATCTGCCAAAAATCCCGTTATTAACTAATGGGAACTCCAGAACTCCTTACTTTTTTTTTTTTTTGAGACGGAGTCTCGCTCTGCCACCCAGGGTGGAGTGCAGTGGTGTGATCTTGGCTCACTGCAACCTCTGCCTCCCAGGTTCAAGCGATTCTCCTGCCTCAGCCTCCCAAGTAGCTGGGACTACAGGCATGTGCCACCATGCCTGGCTAATTTTTTGCATTTTTAGTAGAGACGGGGTTTCACCGTGTTAGCCAGGATGGTCTAGATCTCCTGACCTCGTGATCCACCCGCCTTGGCCTCCCAAAGTGCTGGGATTACAGGCAGGAGCCACTGCGCCCGGCACTTCTTTTTCTTTAAAAGTCAGGTTTATTGAGACATGATTTACACAAAGTAAAGTCTTACTTTTTCATGTATAATATGATGGGTTTTGACAAATGCACATGGCTGTGTAAGCCCTGCCATGCTGAAGATACAGAGTGGCTCTATCACTCCTTCAAAACTCCCTCATGCCCTATAAAGTCAACCTTTGAGAAAGGAAGTCACAAGAAGGTTGCCAGCAGAGAAGTGATGTGATCTTACTTCTCTTAAAAAGGATCGCGCTGGTTGCTAGTTGGAGAATAAACTGGAAAGAGCAAGGGTAGAATTAGGAATGTGAAATACAAGAAAATGATATGGTGGCTTGGAATAAAATAGCAGAGGTAATGGCGGTGAAAAGTTCATAACAAAAACTTTATAAACTTGGCGCCTGCCCCATGAACTCTTGGTCACTGAATAAATTGCAGGATGAGGGAAGGAAGGTTGTTTTAAGTTTAGAATTTCTTTTTTAAAAAAAGAATTTGTACGAAATTAGAAACATTACAGACCAACTTACCAATTCTAGCACACCTTAATTACTATTCAAAGAACAGTCTTTCGGCATGGCATGGTGGCTCACGCCTGTAATCCCGGCACTTTGGGAGGCTGAGGCGGTGGATCACTTGAGGTCAGGAGTTTGAGACCAGCCTGGCCAACATGGCGAAACCTTGTCTCTACTAAAAATGCAAAAATTAGCCCGGCGTGGTGGCGGGCACCTATAATCCCAGCTTCTGGGAGGCTGAGGTGGGAGAATTGCTTGGACCTGGAAGGCAGAGGTTGCAGTGAGCCGAAATCACGCCATTGCACTCCAGCCTGGGCAACAGAGCAAGACTCCACCTCACAAAAGAAAAAAAAAAAAAAAAAAGAACAGTCTTTTCAATACCCAAATCACTTCATTAAAAATAGAGACAGCAAGATAATAACATGGATAGCCCAGGAGCCCCAACTACTTTATTGAGCTCACTGTAGGAATGAGATTAGGAAGCTATAAAATTAAGACCCGGGACAGGTATGGTGGCTCATATCTGTACAAAAATTAGCCAGGCGTTGTGGCACACGCCTGTGGTCGTGGCCACTTGAGAGGCTGAGGATTGTTTGAGCCCAGGATTTTGAGGCTGCGGTGAGCTATGATCCCGGCACTGCACTCTAGCCTGGGTGAAGGAGGGTGACCCCATCTCTAAAAAAGGAAAGAAAAAAATCTTGGAGCCATTAGGATGTAACCAGAATTATAGAAAAAAATTTGCAAGACATTTCTGACGGAAACATGAAAAGTAAAAATAATATGCAACACTGTCCTTTTTTAAAATTTGAAATATGTTGGTTGGGTGCAGTGGCTCATGCCTTTAATCCACCACTTTGGGAGGCTGAGGCAGGCAGATCACCTGAGGTCGGGAGTTTGAGACCAGCCTGGCCAATATGGTGAAACTGTCTCTACTAAAAATACAAAAATTAGCTGGGCGTAGCAGCACTGGTCCCAGCTACCTGGGAGGCTGAGGTGGGAGAATCGCTTGAGACTGGGAGGCAGAGGTTCCAATGACCCGAGATAATACCACTGCACTCCAACCTGGGAGACAAAGTGAGACCCTGTCTCAAAAAAAATAAAATAAAATAAAATTGAAATACGTTGTTCAGTGCTTATAACATTGTAATATTACATATTATTTATATGCTTTTTTTTTTTCAACAGATCAGCTGGACACTCTTGTTATCAGAATTCTAAAGGTTCTGGTGAGTAGTGCATATAAAGCAGATAATACTTACAAGTAACATGGTTCTGAGAAGCCTATTTGTCTGTAACTACTTACATAATAGAATTTTTTTCTTTTTTCTTTTCTTTTTTTGAGACGGAGTCTCACTCTGTTGTCCAGGCTGCAGTTCAGTGGTGCGATCTGTGCTCACTGCAACCTCTGCCTCCTGGGTTCAAGTGATTCTTCTGCCTCAGCCTCCTGAGTGGCTGAGACTACAGGTATGTGCCACCACGCCTGGCTAATTTTTGTATTTTTAGTAGAGACAGGGTTTCACCATGTTGGCCACACTGGTCTCGAACTCCTGACCTCAGGTGATCCAACTGCCTCTGCCTCCCCAAGTGCTGGGATTACAGGCATGAGCCACCACACCCAGCCCACAACAGAGTTAAAAATAGATTGTATTAGCATCCCTGGTGAACTTAGTCTTTAAGATTTCAAAGAGCAATTAGGAAGGTTTTTTCTTGTCTATTGGTACAGTATATTTTACATCAAGCATTTTTAAAATTAGCAGTGAATCCTAAAAGAACTGTATTTATAACTGATGTTGGTTGAAAAGCACAGAGCACAGCCTGGGGTTTATACATGGATAGAAGAAAAAAATTCTAAATTGAATAGCTTCAAAGAATATAAAATATTTCTCAGTGCTGATGTTTTCCTCTCACTTGAAATAAAGGATAGAGCTTTCAAAGTACTCACCTCTTCTCTGCTGAAGTTAAGAGAGTAAGTAAGACAAGATCCCAAAGGTCTCTCACTAATTGCTTTTTTTCCCCTGGGAGAGGAGCTGGAATTAACTGACTTTAGGAGTGTGTGTGTATGCATATATTTTAAGTATAGTAGTTATGATAGGTTTTAAATGTTTCATTTAAATTCAGTGATATATAAACCTGGGTTCACTTTGCTTCTCCTTGGTGAATATATAGTCATTACAGTTACCTAGGAAAAAAATATACAGACATATATGTGTACATATATACATATATAAATAAATAATATGATCATTTAAAAAATGTGTTGCAGTCTGGGTTCATTAGATTCCTCACCAAAATTCTTACTGAATTATAGTTAAATGTAAAAAACAAACACAAAACAATTATTAATAATATATTCCAGATGTGGAGGGAAATAAAAGAAGAAATATTAACAATTATCAGTATATTAGATTGACTCAGTTATATAAAAGAAAAATTTCTAAACAAATATATGCCTAGCAAAAACTCTGAAAGGCAATATATCAAAGTGTTTTAAAATAATTACTACTAGGCCGGGCACGGTGGCTCACACCTGTAATCCCAGCACTTTGGGAGGCCGAGGTAGGTGGATCACCTGAGGTCAGGAGTTCGAGACCAGCCTGACCAACATGGTGAAACCCCGTCTCTACTAAATATACAAAAAAATTAGCCAGGTGTGGTGTTGCACGTCCATAGTCCCAGTTACTCGGAAGGCTGAGGCAGGAAAATCACTTGAACTCAGGAGGCGGAGGCTGCAGTTAGCTGAGATCACGCCAGTGCACTCGAGCCTGGGTGACAGAGCGAGACTCCGTCTCAAAAAAAAAAAAAATAGGAGGCTGAGGCGGGCACATCACCTGAGGTCAGAAGTTCAAGACCAGCCTGACCAACACAGAGAAACCCCGTCTCTACTAAAATACAAAAAGATTAATCGGGCATGGTGGCTCATCCCTATAATCCCAGCTACTCAGGAGGCTGAGGCAGGAAAATCGATTGAACCTGGGAGGTGGAGGTTGTGGTGAGCCGAGATCACACCATTGCACTCCAGCCTGGGTAACAAGAGTGAAACTCCATCTCAAAAAAAATTAATTAATTAAAAAAAAATTACTACTAGATTGTGGGATTAAAGGTTTTTATTTTCTTTTTATACACTTAGTTTACTTCACTAATCTGTAGTGAAGAATGTGTATTGCTGTTTATAATTGGAGGGGAAGAGGGCCAGTATTCAGCAAGTGCTTGATTGTCTTTCTCTATAGCTGAACTTAAGGATTCATATTTAAAATAAACACTATAGTCAACTACTGGCAGTGACTCTAGATATTATTGTTATTATTATTTTTGAGACGGAGTCTCACTCTTTCCCCCAGGCTGGAGTGCAGTGGTGTAATCTTGGCTTATTGCAACCTCGGTCTCTCAGGTTCAAGCGATTCTCATGCCTCAGCCTCCCAAGTAGGTGGGATTACAGGCACACGCCACCATGCCTGGCTAATTTTTGTATTTTTAGTGGAGACGGGGTTTCACCACGTTGGCCAGGCTGATCTTTAACTCCTAACCTCAGGTGATCTGCCTGCCTTGGCCTCCCAAAGTGCTGGGCAGGCATGAGCCACGGCACCTGGCCCTCTTTTTTCTTAAATACTTTCATGTATGTATTTCCTTTATTTATTTATTTTAAGACAAGGTTTCACTTTGTCTCCCAGGCTGGAGTGCAGTGGTGCAATCTCAGCTAACTGCAGCCTCGACCTCCCTGGCTCAAGTCATCCTCTCGCCTTAGCCTCCCAAGTAACTGGGACTTCGCCCCGCAAAAAACAAAAAAAGTGGGGGTATTTATCTTAGCTCTATTTTTTACTCTATCCCCCAGGCAGGAGTGCAGGGGTACAATCATGGCTCACTGCAGCCTCCACCTCCTGGGCTCGAGTGATCCTCCCACCTTACCTTCCAGAGTAACTGGGACCACAGGCGTGCACCACCACACCCAGCTAATTTTTATATATGTATATATACACACACATACACACACACACACACACACATATTTTTTTTTTTTTGAGACAGAGTCTCGCTCTGTCGCCCAGGCTGGAGTGCGGTGGTGATCTTGGCTCACTGCAAGCTCCATCTCCCAGGATCACGCCATTGTCCTGCCTCAGCCTCCCCAGTAGCTGGGACTACAGGTGCCCACCACCACGCCCAACTGATTTTTTGTACTTTTAGTAGAGACAGGGTTTCACTGTGTTAGCTAGGATGGTCTCAATCTCCTGACCTTGTGATCCGCCCACCTCAGCCTCCCAGAGTGCTGGGATTACAGGCGTGAGCCACCACGTCTGGCCTAATTTTTATATTTTTAGTAGAGATGGGGGTCTCGCAAAGTTGCCCAGGCTGGTCTTGAACTCCTGGGCTCAAGCAATCAGCAAACCTCAGCCTCCCAAAGTCCTGGGATTACAGGCATGAGCCACCACGCCTGGCCTATCTTAACTACATTTGTTTATCTCACAAAATAACTATCAAAATCAAGAACTTGAAATACTGGTTTTTTTTTTTTTTTTTTTTGAGATTGCAGTGGTGCAATCTCAGCTCATAGCAAGCTCTGTCTCCCACGTTCACGCCATTCTCCTGCCTCAGCCTCCCGAGTAGCTGGGACTACAGGCGCCTGCCACCACGCCTGGCTAATTTTTTTGTAGTTTTTTAGTAGAGATGGGGTTTCAACGTGTTAGCCAGGATGGTGTCGATCTCCTGACCTTGTGATCCACCTGCCTCGGCCTCCCAAAGTGCTGGGATTACAGGCATGAGCCACCGTACCCAGCCGTGTCATCCATTCTTGACTAAATCCTTTATTATTAAGACGGCTAGAAATATGTGCTTTTTCTTTTTTCTTTTTTTTTTTTGAGACGTTGTCTCGCTCTGTTGCCCAGGCTGGATTGCAGTGACGTGATCTTGGCTCACTGCAAGCTCCACCTCCCGGGTTCATGCCATTCTTCTTCCTCAGCCTCCTGAGTAGCTGGAACCACAGGCGTCTGCCACCATGCCCGGCTAATTTTTTGTATTTTCAGTAGAGATGGGGTTTCCCCATGTTAGCCAGGATGGTCTCGATCTCCTGACCTTGTGATCCGCCTACCTCGGCCTCCCAAAGTGCTAGGATTACAGGCGTGAGCTACCACGCCTGGTCATATGTGCTTTTTCTCATTCCATCATTGATTCTACATTTTTCAGATGACTTTCTAATGAAGAGCTGCCCTTTCTCTACCATTTTTCAATTTATGTATTTATTATATAATTGTCAACACATGCATTCTTATACCAGTCAATAGGTTAAATCCTTTACTTTAAATCTGTTACTTATTTTGATGCTCAAATTATCCCAGATTTGGCCAGTGGGAGCCCTTTAAAGATGGCTCTTGTTCTCTGTCTTCATTGTCTTTGAACATTTTATCCTTTAGCACAAAATGTTGTACTGTCCCTGTTCTACCCTTGATGTTAGCCATTTCTCCAAAGAGCGTGTGGTAGGCAGCATGGTCCCCAAAGATGTCCACACTCTAATCTCTCTAACCTGCAAATATGTTATGTTACATAGCAGGAGCAATTTTCCAGGTAAAATTAAGTTATAACCCTCAAAAGAGATGTTATCCTGAATTATCTGGGTTGGCCCAGCCTAGCCACATGAGCCCTTAAAAGCAGAGCAGTTTGTCTGGCTGAAGTCAGACAGATGTGGGGGAGGAGCAGTTAGATGTGAAAGGAGATATCTTAACACTCCATTGTTGGCTTGAAGATGAAGAGAGCCACATGTCAAGGAAATAGGGACTTTGGTTTTGTAGGGAACTGAATTCTGCCAACAACCTTAATGAACCACTACAGGCTCCAGATGGTAGCCTAGGCACTCTGATGGCTTGATTTTGGCCTTGTGAAGATTCTAAGCAGAGAACCCAGTGAATTCATGTTATACTCAGTCTTTTGAGTTATAGAACTATGAGATAATAAGTGAGTGTTGTTTTAAGCCACTAAAGTGTTGTTATGGCAGCAAAATAAAACTAATATAGAGCCCTGTTTTTTTTTTTTTTTTCCTAATTTTATATATTTAAAGTAGAGAAGAGTACATAGAAACCAAGATCTGGGTGCTAGGTGTGCTTATTTATAATATATTATCATTGCTTCTAGATCCTCTCCAAGGACAGTGCTGGGAAAGAAATGTGTGTACATTTACCTGTGAGCACATACATACCCATACATATCTATCTCAATATTTCTACTTAACTCCAAATTCCCATCCAACAAACAGGGTTTATTCTGTGCTTTCCTCTTTCCACATTAATAGGTGACTCCTGTCTCCAAAAGTGTGAGACCTGACTCTCATTAACTACAATATATTATTTGCTTAGTCCTAAGATGCATAAAAAAGTAGTTTCTGAAGTGCTAAAAAAAAAAAAAAAAAAGCCTAGTGTGCCAGGTGCCGTGACTCACGCCTGTAATTCCAGCACTTTGGGAGGCTGAGGTGGGTGGATACAAGGTCAGGAGATTGAGACCATTCTGGCCAACATGATGAAACCCAGTCTCTACTAAAAATACAAAAAATTAGCTGGCCGTGGTGGCGCGTGCCTGTAATCCCAGCTACTTGGGAGACTGAGGCAGGAAAATTACTTGAACCAGGGAGTTGGAGGTTGCAGTGAGCAGAGATCGCGCCACCGCACTCCAGCCTGGTAACAAAGCGAGACTCCATCTAAAAAAAACAAAAAAACTAAAAAACAAAAAAGAAAAGAACAAAAAAAGCCTAGTAATTAATTAGAGATCAGTATTTGCTTAGAGTTGTTTCTGTTTGAGGGCATATAGTCCAAGCAGTATATTCCAAAGTTCTTGGGTTGGTTAACTATTTATTTGTGGTAAAATATACATAATATAAAACTTACCATTTTAATTTTTTTTTTTTTTTTTTGAGATGGAATTTCACTCTTGTTGCCCAGGCTGGAGTGCAATAGCATGATCTCGGCTCACTGCAACTGCCGCCTCCTGAGTTCAAGCGATTCTCCTGCCTCAGCCTCCTGAGTAGCTGGGATTACAGGTGGCCCCCCACTACCCACCACACCCAGCTAATTTTTTGTATTTTTAGTAGAGATGTGGTTTCACCATGTAGGCCAGGCTGGTCTCAAACTCCTGGACTCAAGTGATCCGCCCAACTCAGCCTCCCAAAGTTCTGGGATTACAGGCATGAGCCACCGCACCTGGCCCATTTTAATCATTTTTAAGTGTACATTTCAGTGGCATTAAGTATATTCACACTGTTGTGCAACCACTGCCACCATCCATCTCCAGAAAGTTTTCATCTTCCCAAACTAAAACTCCATACCCATAAAACACTAACTCTCAGGTGGGTGCAGTGGCTCGTGCACATAATCCCAGCACTTTGGGAGGCCAGGGCTGGTGGATCGCTGGAGCCCAGGAGTTTGAGACCAGCCTGGGCAACATAAAATTAACTTTAATTTTTTTTGTCTCTAAAAGAAAATTAAAAAACAAAATAAAAAACCTCTAACTCCCTATATACCTCCTTTCCCCTGGCCTCTTGTAACCACCATTCTTTCACTCTGTGTATATTTGATTCTAGGTATCTCATAAAAGTTAAATCATACAATATTTGTCCTTTGTGACTGGCTTATTTCACTTAGCATGTCTTCAGGGTTCATCCATATTATACCATGTGTCAGAATTCTCTTGTTTTTTTAAGGCTAAATAATATTCCATTGTTTGTATATACCACATTTTGTTTATATATTCATCTGTTGATGGATACTTGGGTTTCTTCCACTTTTTGACTATTATAAAGTAATGCTGCTATGAGCATGGATAAACAATCTGTTTGAGTCCCGGCTTTCAGTTCTTTTGGAACTGCTGGATCAGAAGTGGAATTATTAGATTATATGGCAATTCTGTGTTTAAATGTTTGAGGCACTGCCGTACTATTTTTCTTTTTCTTTCTTTTTCAAGTCAGAGTCTCAACTCTGTCACCCAGGCTGGAGTGCAGTTGCAGTGACTCAGCTCACTGCAACCTCCGCCTCCTGGGTTCAAGTGATTCTTCTGCCTCAGCCTCCCAAGTAGCTGGGATTACAGGGGTGTGACACTATGCCCAACTAAGTATTTTGTGTGTGTGGTTTTTTTTTTTTTAAGTAGAGACAGGTTTCACTATGTTGCCCAGGCTGGTCTCGACTCCCAACCTCAGGTGATCTGCCTGCCTCAGCCTCCCAAACTGCTGGGGTTACAGGCGTGAGTCACCATGCCCAGCCTATTTATTTTTAAGTGCTTCGTTTTCTGTAAAGAAATGTTATCAAGCTATTGAGAAATTAAGTATTAGTCCAAAATATAATATGCATCTCAGAAATATTGTTTAGTAAGGACACAAGACATATTCTTTTTTTTTTTTTTTTTCCTGAGATGAAGTCTTGCTCTGTTGCCCAGGCTGGAGTGCAGTGGCTGGATCTCAGCTCA
>NW_012105919.1:1162581-1165236 GCF_000951045.1 Mandrillus leucophaeus
AGAGACAGGGTTTCGCCGTGTTGGCCAGGCTGGTCTTGAACTCCTTACCTCAAGTGATCTGCCTGCTTCAGCCTCCCAAAGTGCTGGGATTACAGGCATGGGCTACCACACCTGGCCACAGACTTTTAACTTAAAATGTGTCTTTCCAGTTTTATTTGTAATAGACAAAAAGTGGAAACCACCCAAATGTCTATCAATAGGTACATAATCAAATAACAGTGTAAACATATATGCAATAGAAGATAACCCAGTGGGCCGGGCGCAGTGGCTCACGCCTGTAATCCCAACACTTTGGGAGGCTGAGGCGGGTGGATCACAAGCTCAGGAGATCGAGACCATCCTGGCTAACATGGTGAAACCCCGTCCCTACATAAGTTAGCCGGGTGCGGTGGCGGGCGCCTGTAGTCCCAGCTATTCGGGAGGCTGAGGCAGGAGAATGGCATGAACCCGGGAGGCGGAGCTTGCAGTGAGCCGAGATGGCGCCACTGCACTCCCCAGCCTGGGCAGTAGAGTGAGACTCCGTCTCAAAAAAAAAAAAAAGATAACCCAATGATAAAAATAAATGAACTATTTGTTGCATGTGACATGAGTGGATCTCAAAATCATTGAGTGAAAGAAACCAGACAAAAAATGAATACTGTGTATTCCTATTTATATCAAACTCAAGAAAATGCAAATGAATCTATAGTAATAGAAATCACATCAGTGGTTGCCTGGAGAAGGGAGTGTGCAGGGAAGAGGGAAGTATTATTATAAAAAGAGGCATTTCATGATTTGTCAGATACTGTTTTTCCCCAAACTGCTAATGAAGCTTATACTTTAAATTACTAGTCTCAGTATGTCTGAAACTGAAAACCAGTTCCCATTCTTCTGGGAATACGTTTCAACTTTTATTTTTTACTAAAAAGTTATTCTTTTATGCTGTCCACAACTGTTTTAAAACAATGAAATAGGCGGGGCGTGGTGGCTCATGCCTGTAATCCCAGCACTTATGGGAGGCCAAGGTAGGTGGATCACCTGAGGTCAGGAGTTTGAGACCAGCCTAGCCATCATGGTAAAACCCCGTCTCTACTAAAAATACAAAAATTAGCTGGTGGTGCATGCTTGTAATCCCAGCTACTTGGGGGACTGAGGCAGGAGAATCACTTGAACCTGGGAGGTGGAGGTTGCAGTAAGCTGAGATCGTGCCAGCACTCGAGCCTGGGCAATAAAGTGAGACCCCGTCTCAAAAACAAAATAACTAACAAAAATCAACAACAAAAAATGAAATAACTGAAACTATGTAAAAATAAATTTTGATAAATTTCTGCAGTCTTTCATGTTAACACTACATCTCCAAAGGGATAACATTTGTGTTACTCTAGTCTAATACAGAATAGAATTTTAAGGCCGGGTGCAGTGGCTCACACATGTCAGCTACTTGGGAGGCACAGGCAGGAGAATCGCTTGAGCCCAGGAGTTTGAGGCTGCAGTGAGCTGTGATTATGCCACTGCACTTCAGCCTGGGCGTCAGAGCAAGATCCCATCTCTTAAAAAAAGATTTAAAAAACTATATACTAAAGTTAGGCCGGGCGCAGTGGCTCAAGCCTGTAATCCCAACACTTTGGGAGGCCGAGGTCAGGAGATTGAGACCATCCTGGCTGACATGGTAAAACCCTGTCTCTACTAAAAATACAAAAAATTAGCCAGGCATGCTGGCGGGTGCCTGTAGTCCCAGCTACTCGGGAGGCTGAGGCAGAAAAATGGTGTGAACCCAGGAGGCAGAACTTGCAGTGAGCCGAGATCGTGCTACTGCACTCCAGCCTGGGGGACAGAGCGAGACTCTGTCTCAAAAAACAAACAAACAAAAAAAACAACAAAAAAAACTATATACTAAAGTTAAATAATAATTACTGTAAATTGCTAAAGCACAAATCCTGCATGTATATTTTCTCTTTAGTATGTTTCTGACATGTTAAAGTTACTGTCAACACTTTGTATCTCAGCTGAGTTCAAAATAATGTATTATATATAAAATATTTACAAGTATTTTTGATGTTGTTTGTGTGCTGTAAAACCAAATGTCATATCATACAGTCTCTTCAAATTTAAGTCTGAGTTAAAATATTCAATACTACTCCAGGATAACCACTGACACATGTCAATATCTAGATCTTAATAATTCAATTTGTTGAACTGATCTTTGCCTCTGAAATTCACATGATGTCTTTGCCTACAGAGAGAATCAAAGATGGATACAAAGTGAACTCACACACAGCTAAGCTGCAAGAGTTATGGAAAACTCCCCAAAATCAAACAATCCACCTCCCTAAATCAATGATGGATGCGTCCTTTTTCAAGGTATGCTAACAGGGACATATTTAAATACCAATGCTCTTTGTATTCAGAGCCAAACTTTTTACTGAAGATGAGCTGCTTAGAGGGCGAAGTACTGCAGATGACAAGGCATATGCAGTATAATTGTCTAGGAGTCAATAAATGTCTTTGGGTAAACTCATGAATGAATGTAAGGATTATACATTCTTTATCATAAGAGTTCTTTCGCCAGGCGCGGTGGCTGAAGCCTGTAATCCCAGCACTTTGGGAGGCCGAGACGCGTGGATCACGAGGTCAGGAGATCGAGACCATCCTGGCTAACACGGTGAAACCCCGTCT
>NW_012105919.1:1166182-1171145 GCF_000951045.1 Mandrillus leucophaeus
GCGTGAACCACCGCGCTCGGCCATGGAATCTTACATCTTAAGTGAGCATTAACTTCTAAAATCAGCAAGTACACTGAAAATCTCAAGTCAAAATTAGAGACGAACATACTATCCCTCAGAATGTCCAACATAGTCAGTTATTCTTCTGGTGCTGGAAAAGAATGTTTCTTCCGTTGAGACTAAGTAGAGTAATTGGGTTGCTTTTAGGTACCATGTTATACCTCAAAAATCATTTTGAGAAGGCAAGATGCCCACACAGAGGCGCACAGCAAGTACCACTCGACAGAACAGCAGATTCATTCCTTCCTTGTTCATCTAGAGCAGTGGCTTCTCAGACTTCAGAGGGCATCTGAATCACCTGAGTGGAATGGCAAGCAGAGCCACTTGCACTGTTTAAATGGCCATTTGTTTTTCTTTTGTCAAGTTAACGTAGTTGAATTTGCTTAAGTAAAATGCAGTTGGCACAACTCTCCTGAACATTCATCTCTTCAGATAAGGAATATTGCCAACTTCTCTTCTACAATGCAGAGTATAAATCCTCTTATTCTGTCTTTTAGCATCCAGACCTCACCACAGGCCAGAAGCGTTACCTGTGCAGCATTGCTAAAATCTATAATGCGAACTATCTGAAGATGTTAATGAAGAGGCAGTACATGCATGTACTTCAGCACGGCTCACAAAAGCCAGGCAGGTGCACCTCCAGTTGGCTTTTCACTAGTTTTTACAATTAGTGAGAGGGTCTTTTAACAGAGGTGATTTGTATCACAGGTGTCCTCACTCATCACAGAAGCCGCCTTAGCTCTCGTTACTCACAGAAACAGCATTACCCTTGCACTACATGGCGACACCAACTGGAGAGAGAGGACTCGGGGCCTTCTGATATCGCAGCTGCATCTGCACCTGAAATGCTCATACAGCATTCCCTTTGGCGGCCAGTGAGAAACAAAGAAGGGTCTGTTTCTTAGTGTGTAAAATGAGGGAAATGCATCTCAGTTTAATTTTAATTTTTTTTTCTGAGACAGGGTCTTGTTCTCTCACCCAGGCTGGAGTGTAGTGGTGTGATATAGTTTACTGTATCCTCAAACTCCTAGGCTCAAGCAATGCTCCTGCCTCAGACTCCCAAGTAGCTAAGGTGAAAGGCACAAACCACCATCCCCTGCTAATTTTTAAAAAATTTTTGTAGAGAAAGCATCTCAGTATGTTGGCCAGGCTACTCTCACCTCCGCCTCCCAAAGCACTGGGATTACAAGTGTGAGCTACTGTGCCCAGCCTTCTCCATCTCTTTTGAACGGTAGCTAAGTGATATTAATGCTTGTGTTCCCTAATATGTTTACTTTGCTAAATTCAGAATAGGCTGGACTTTTAAAAAGCAGAGGGAGATACTTTCTTTTTTTTTTTTTTTTGACCGAGTTTCGCTCTTGTTGCCCAGGCTAGAGTGCAGTGGTGTGGTCTCGGCTCACTGCAACCTCCACTGCCCGGGTTCAAGTGATTCTCCTGCCTCAGCCTCCTGAGTAGCTGGGATTACAGGTATGCGCCACCATGCCCAGCTAATTTTGTATTTTTAGTAGAGACGGGGTTTCTCCATGTTGGTCAGGCTGGTCTTGAACTCCCAACCTCAGATGATCCGCCCGCTTCGGCCTCCCAAAGTGCTGGGATTACAGGTGTGAGCCACCATACCCGGCCGAGAGAGATTTTCATACTTATCCTTTACTGCACTGATAAGAATATGCCACTTCTTTTAGAATATATTTTGTGGAATTATAAAAATTTAATCATCAGATAGAGTTATGGATGACTCCCCTTTTCAATGTGATTCCCACTCAACCTCAAAATAATGCAAATACTTTTAAAAGGAGAAGCATATGGTTGGTTTTGCACAGGGGAATACTATATAACAGGGAGAGAAAGAAGATTAAGAAGCATGAGTATTGAAATTGCACTGCAGCAGCTTTACATGTCAGGGTTAAGAAATTACAGGATAATTTGGGTGCTGAAAGGGTTTGTTTTGGTGATGTTGGCAGTTAATAAAATGAATTTGTGTGGTCTTCCACATGCCGTAGGCAGCTGTTCACCTTGCTGGCTTCAACTAAGATACTTCCCTTTCTTATAGGATAAAAACTGGATATGCATCTAAAACAAGATGTAAGTCACTGAAGATTTTTAGAAGACCAAGGAAACTGTTCATGCAAACAGGTAAATGTGGAAATTTAACAATATGCATTTTTTAAGATCTTATGCTTAAAAATACTATACCAAATACAATTTCATTTCTATTATGAAGATATTAACAAATTTAGAATATGATTTGCTTTTATTGTCACAAATAAAAAACCAAAAATAAAATATAGTTTACACTTGCAATTAAAAGAACATACTGGGCTGGGCGCCACGGCTCACGCCTGTAATCCCAGCACTTCGGGAGGCCGAGGCAGGCAGATCACCTGAGGTTAGGAGTTCGAGACCCGCCTGGCCTGGCGAAACTCCCATCTCTACTAAAAATACAAAACTTAGCTGGATGTGATGGCAGGCGCCTGTAATCCCAGCTACTCAGGAGACTGAGGCAGGAGAATCGCTTGAACCTGGGAGGCAGAGGTGGGAGTAAGCCGAGATGGTGCGATTGCACTCCAGCCTTGGTGACACAGTGAGACACCGTCTCAAAAAAAAAAAAGAAAAAAAGAACGTACTGCTCAAAGGAGTAAGATTCAAGGTATTTCTAATGCTAAAGATATTTACAATGTCAAGGTCAGAGACTTAGTAGAGAATGAATTTGTCAGAACCCAGAACCACAAACATGACTTTCTCAAGCAATAGCACTTCTTTTATGAGTTAGTGCTATTTTTTGATGAACAGCATATTTTGTATAGCATCTATTAGTTTACAAAGGGCTATATCTCTTATAGTAGGCCCTTCTTATCCATGGGGAATATGTTCCAAGACCCCCAGTGGATGGCTAAAATCTTGGATACTACTGAACCCTATATATACTTTGTTATTTCCTGTAAATACATATCTATGATAAAGTTGTAATAGGCATATAGATTAACAACAATAAATAGAACAATTTTATACCAATATACTGTAATAAAAGTTATGTGAATGTGGTCTCTCTCAAAATATCTTATACTGTACCTTGGAAAGCAAAACTGTGGATAAGGAGGGACTTCTGTATACCATTTTGTTTGATATTCAACAAAACAGTGGAGGCAAGCCAAGCAGGTGATATTATCAAAATTTTACAGCTGCAACTCAAACAAATCCAGACTTTGGAAGGATCAGCATAAAAGATCCTTCTACCACAAGAACAAAATACTGCAAAATGAAAAAGGGAAGACAGACTGAATGATCAGAAGTGTTCCTGAGAACTAATAATGTTAAACCATGTTAAGTAGTTTCCTAGTTATCAACATAGTGAAGTAGGGAGGTGGGTAAGAAGTAGGGAAGTTGGCCAGGCACAGTGGCTCACGCCTGTAATCTCAGCACTTGGGAGTCCAAGGCCGGCAGATCACCTGAGGTCAGGAGTTCGAGACCAACCTGACCAACATGGAGAAACCCCATCTCTACTAAAAACACAAAATTAGCCGGGCGTGGTAGCACATGCCTGTAATCCCAGCTACTCGGGAGGCTGAGGCAGGAGAATGGCATGAACCCGGGAGGCGGAGCTTACAGTGAGCTGAGATTGTGCCACTGCACTCCAGTCTCCAAAAAAAACCCCAAAAAATAACAAAACAGAAGTAGGGAAGTTAGGCCTTCTGAATTGACATCCTATCACTGTATGAGTGTTAGCCAGCTCTGCTGTAAATATCGTACCATGCCTATCCAAGAAATGAGGGAAAGGGCAGGTTCCAAAAGGAACAGTTAGTGGAAACTGTAGGGGGAAAGTCCCTGTGGTCCCCAGCGTAAGAGAAAATGCGGAGATTCTGAAGATGTAACTGACCACTTTAATTTCCCCCAACCAAAAGATTTTGAAAATCAATGGTAATATAGGACTTAGTAACAAGAGAATTTGGTGTACAGTAACTTGGTTAGAATACAGTACTGGGCATCTTAAAGAGTAAGAAACTTGGGGGAAGGGTGAGGTGACTAAAAGCCTTGAAAATTTCAGTCAATTTGTCTTTACTACAGGCTTATTAATAAGCCACGTCATTTTGAAAGTTGTACTTAGAGCTTTATTTCCAAAACAGACAATTGTAGATTCTTATTTTTCCTTCAGTTTCTTCAAATGATTCTGAATCATACATGAGTGAAGAAAAAAAGGAAGAAGATTTACTAAATAAGTTTATGCAATCAATGTCAATTGAAGAACAGGGAGAACATCTGATGTTAACTTGACAGTCTTGTCTTGTGGATTGAATTCGTACCAAAGGTGAGGGTAAGGGGTTGTGGGTTGTGTCCTGTATGTTTAGGATGGTATTGTTATTCATTAAATCATTAAGTAATTTTGGTTTGTTCAGAAACTTAAAACAATGTAATTGGTCTGATGTAGTTCCATGTACCAATGATATTTATGTAAGAAAATTTACATGTAACATATACTTGTACTTCTAGCTAGATACAATTAAAATTTTTCTTGCATTCAATATTGAATTACTTTTCTTTAAATCTGACAAATGCATCATATTTCTTTCTCTGTTCACAGTAAGTCCTAAAACAGCAATATTAGAATATCCTACAAGGGCCAGGTGTGGTGGCTCATGCCTGTAATCCCAGCACTCTGGGAGGCTGAGGCGGGTGGATCATGAGGTCAGAAGTTTGAGACCAGTCTGGCCAACATGGTGAAACCCCGTCCCTACTGAAAATACAAAAATTAGCTGGGCATGGTGGTGCGTGTCTATAGTCCCAGCTACTTGGGAGGTTGAGGCAGAAGAATTAGAATTGCTTGAACCCAGAGGCGGAGGCTGCAGTGAACTGAGATCACACCACTGCACTCTAGCCTGGCAACAGAGTGAGACTCCGTCTCAAAAAA
>NW_012105919.1:1171685-1176127 GCF_000951045.1 Mandrillus leucophaeus
GGTTCACGCCATTCTCCTGCCTCAGCCTCCCGAGTAGCTGGGACTACAGGCGCCCGCCACCTCGCCCGGCTAGTTTTTTGTACTTTTTAGTAGAGACGGGGTTTCATCGGGTTAGCCAGGATGGTCTTGATCTTCTAACCTCGTGATCCACCCGTCTCGGCCTCCCAAAGTGCTGGGATTACAGGCTTGAGCCACCGCGCCTGGCCAGGATTCAAGTGATTCTACTGCCTCAGCCTCCCGAGTAGCTGGGATTACAGGCATGTACCACCATGCCTGGCTAATTCTGTATTTTTTGTATAGACAGGATTTCACCATGTTGGCCAGGCTGGTCTCGAGCTCCTGACCTCAGGTGATCCACCTGCCTCAGCCTCCCAAAGTGCTGGGATTAGGGTGTGAGCCACTGTGCCCGGCCCCTAAACTTGTATTTTTAAAACTTTTATTAAACCTTGAAAAATGGAAATAGCAACAGTTTTAAGAATCACTGTTAATTTAATGTCAATATGGTATATTATTTAGCAAATAAAATCTGAGTCCAACATTATGACACAATATAAGAGAAGAGCTCTGAAAGGTCATCTCGTCCACTTCACTTTAATATTTATATGCGTAGTTTCACTTGGTTCCTCATTTTTATGTTTTTTAAAATTAAATACAGGTTATCAAGAAAGTATAAATGAAAGGTAATTGTTTATTACTAGAGAAGAGAAAAATGTATACAAGATAGTCTAGATTCTTTCTCCACATGCACTACTTTTGGAATAAAGTTCCAAATATCAACTTTGAAGATATTTACAAGGATAAATTTTTCTTAACAAGTGACCAATTACTGTGTTGTGGACATTTTTTCACAGAATCCATATACTGTAAACTAAATATATTCTTATAGTTTACAGGAAGCTTAGAGCAATTATGTATTAACAGAGAAGATGGTATTATATTTTACTGCAAAATATTATAAAAGTGATACAATTTTGTGGCTCTTAAATGTTTAATTACTTGATTTCAATAGGACAATGAAAAAAAAAATCATCAAGACAGGCCTGGCTTTAAGATTTTTTGTATTCAATTCGTTCTACTTTCACATCATCTCCAATTAGCTGATACACATAGGTGACCACTGTAGAAGCCTGGATATCCATCAACACAAATGATGGAATAATGTTTCTAGAAGAAAAAATAAATAATGTCAGTGTTTGTAGCACAAAGCAGCAGCACTATAAATTTCAATTTAAGATGACTATTTGGATTCAAAGAGAAATCTGTTACAGGTCACATGAACAGTTACCAAAGATTGCCAAAATGGCTAGATTTATTTAAATGGTCACATGTGGCCGGGCACGGTGGCTCACGTCTGTAACCCCAGCACTTTGGGAGGCTGAGGTGGGCGGATCACCTGAGGTCAGGAGTTCGAGACCAGCCTGGCTAACATGGTGAAACCCTGTCTCTACTAAAAATACAAGAATTAGCTAGGCATAGTTGTGGGTACCTATAATCCCGGCTACTTGGGAGACTGAGGCACGAGAATCACTTGAACACGGGAGACAGAGGTTGCAGTGAGCCACTACACTCCAGCCTAGGTGACAGAGCAAGACTCTGTCTCAAAAAAAAAAAAAAAGAGGGTGGGGCACATTTTTATGTATGTATGTATGTATGTATGTTTTGAGTCTCATTCTGTCACCCTGGCTGGAGTACAGAGCCTTAAACATGGCTCACTGCAGTCTCAACCTCCTGGGCTCAAGGGATCATCTCACCTCAGCCTCCTGTGTAGCTGGGATCACAGGTATGCACCACCACACCCAGCTAATTTTTAAATTTTTTTTGTAGAGACAGGGTCTCAAATTCCTGGGCTCAAGCAACCCGCCCTGGCCTCCCAAAGTGCTGGTATTACAGGCATAAGCCACTGTGCCCAGCCACATTTCTTTTATGAAATGTCACACATGCAATTATTCTACTAAAGTCCCCAAATTCCCAAATTCTGTACTACTCACGTTTCCAAGGCATTATATGCCCCAGTGGCAGAACCTGGATTAATGTAGAATTTATTTTCATGCTCAAATGCTTCAAATTTGTGTGTGTGTCCCGAGATAAGAATGTCCACATCAAACTGCCTCTGCAACAGGGCTAAGCTGGCCATATCTCCCCATGGAATAACTTGATGTCCATGGATCAGACCAATTTTGAACTGTCCAACAGTCACAACTTTCTGTTCTGGATAATTCAGATTCTAATATAAGAAAGAGACATAAGAAAATACGTATTTTAGAGATACTGATGTTTAAAAAAATCAGTTTGCTTAAATATTCAATCTCATGTGGATGTTTTGATGTAGTACCCCACAACACACACATCTATACATTTTTTTTTTTTGAGACGGAGTCTTGCTATGTTGCCCAGGCTGCAGTGCAGTGGTACCATCTTGGCTCACTAGGTAACCTCCGCCTACCAAGTTCAAGCAATTCTCCTGCCTCCGCCTCCCAAGTGGCTGGGATTACAGGCACCCGCCACCATGCCCGCCCAATTTTTTTGTATTTTTTAGTAGAGATGGAGTCTCACCACGTTGGCCAGGCTGGTTTCAAACTCCTGACCTCAAGTGATCCACCTGCCTTGGCTTCCCAAAGCACTAGAATTACAGGCTTGAGCCACTGTGCCCGGCCCACATTTATAAATATTTTATTTCTTCTCAGTTTCTAAGGCTGCAACTATATTTAAAACATACCTTAATATAAACTGGAATTTATCATGCTATCCCTTTGTGTTTATTCCTATAGAATATGGGTTCTTTTGTGCATGTTGTAAATAATTATTCACCCCAAACTTGTGATTTTCCTTTACCTAAGGCATGTAAGTTAGGGTATGTTCAAATTATAGCTTAATATAGCCTTAATACTTTCATAGATGGCTTAAAATAATGAGAGCTAACACTTATATAGTACTTAGCATGAGCCAGGCACTACTGTAGAAGTTTTACAAATATCAACTTAATTAATACAAGTGATCCTAGGTTATATTATGATCCCCAGTTTATGGATGATGAAACAGGCACACAGAGGTTGTTTGTCCTTTCATCTCCCCATCTTTCACCTCCATGCCACCTTTAGTTTCTCCAAACTCTTTTTAAAACACAATAAAAAGACAGTATGCCCTTCAGTTTGGTTTAAAGAACCCCATTAAATAACACAAACCAACATTAATTTATGAAAAGCTTATATTCCCAGAAATACAATATATATGTGTGTGTGTGTGTGTATATATATACACACACACTTTTTTTTTTTTTTTGAGACGGAGTCTTGCTCTGTCACCCAGGCTGGAGTGCAGTGGCGCCATCTCAGCTCACTGCAAGCTCCACCTCCCGGGTTCACGCCATTCTTCTGCCTCAGCCTCCCGAGTCGCTGGGACTGCGGCGCCCGCCACCATGCCTGGCTAATTTTTTTTTGTATTTTTAGTAGAGACAGGGTTTCACCCTGTTAGCCAGGATGGTCTCAATCTCCTGACCTCGTGATCCGCCGTCCTCCCAAAGTGCTGGGTTACAGGTGTGAGCCACTGCACCCGGCCCAAAATAAAATTTTCAAACTAGAATCAAGTTTATTATGCTACACCATACAATGTTGGCACTGGCAGGGGTCTTAAAAATCATCCATTCCAGTCATATTTACTAAGGATCAGAAGGGGGAAGTAATCTGCCAAAAACCCCATTATTAACTAATGGGAACTCCAGACAGAACTCCTTACTTTTTTTTTTTTTTTTGAGACTGAGTTCCGCTCTGTGGCCCAGGCTGGAGTGCAGTGGCACAATATCAGCTCACTGCTAGCTCCGCCTCCCAGGTTCATGCCATTCTCCTGCCTCAGCCTCCCGAGTAACTGGGACTACAGGCACCCAGTACCACGCCTGGCTAATTTTTTTGTATTTTTAGTAGAGATGGGGTTTCACCATGTTAGCCAGGATGGTCTCGATCTCCTGACCTCATGATTCGCCCACCTAGGCCTCCCAAAGTGCTGGGATTACAGGCGTGAGCCACCGTACCCGGCCCAGAACTCCTTACTTGTTTTCTTTAAAGTCAGGTTTATTGAGACATGATTTACAAAGTAAAATCTTACTTTTTCATGTGTAATGATGGGTTTTGACAAATGCACATGGCTGTGTAAGCACTGCTACACTAAAGATACAGAGCAGCTCTATCACTCCTTCAAAACTCCCTGATGCCCTATAAAGTCAACCTTTGAGAAAGGAAGCCACAGGTGGGTTGCTAGCAGAGAAGTAATGTGAGCTTACTTCACTTAAAAAGGATCAAGCTGGTTGCTAGTTGGAGAATAAACTTGTTGGAGAAGGAGCAAGAGTAGAATTAGGGCCGGGCGTGGTGGCTCAAGCCTGTAATCCCAGCACTTTGGGAGGCCGAGACGGGCGGATCACGAGGTCAGGAGATGGAGACCATCCTGGCTAA
>NW_012105919.1:1176177-1176782 GCF_000951045.1 Mandrillus leucophaeus
TTCAGTTTGGTTTAAAGAACCCCATTAAATAACACAAACCAACATTAATTTATGAAAAGCTTATATTCCCAGAAATACAATATATATGTGTGTGTGTGTGTGTATATATATACACACACACTTTTTTTTTTTTTTTGAGACGGAGTCTTGCTCTGTCACCCAGGCTGGAGTGCAGTGGCGCCATCTCAGCTCACTGCAAGCTCCACCTCCCGGGTTCACGCCATTCTTCTGCCTCAGCCTCCCGAGTCGCTGGGACTGCGGCGCCCGCCACCATGCCTGGCTAATTTTTTTTTGTATTTTTAGTAGAGACAGGGTTTCACCCTGTTAGCCAGGATGGTCTCAATCTCCTGACCTCGTGATCCGCCGTCCTCCCAAAGTGCTGGGTTACAGGTGTGAGCCACTGCACCCGGCCCAAAATAAAATTTTCAAACTAGAATCAAGTTTATTATGCTACACCATACAATGTTGGCACTGGCAGGGGTCTTAAAAATCATCCATTCCAGTCATATTTACTAAGGATCAGAAGGGGGAAGTAATCTGCCAAAAACCCCATTATTAACTAATGGGAACTCCAGACAGAACTCCTTACTTTTTTTTTTTTTTTT
>NW_012105919.1:1177913-1188521 GCF_000951045.1 Mandrillus leucophaeus
GCCGGGCATGGTGGCGGGCACCTGTAGTCCCAGCAACTCTGGAGGCTGAGGCAGGAGAATGGCGTGAACCTGGGAGGCGGAGCTTGCAGTGAGCTGAGATCCGGCCACTGCACTCCAGCCTGGGTGACAGAGCAAGACTCTGTCTCAGAAAAAAAAAAATAGCTGGGTGTAGTGGTGTGCGCCTGTATTCTCAGCTACTTGGGAGGTTAGGCAGGAGAATTGCTTGAACTTGAGAGGCAGAGGTAGCAGTGAGCCAAGATCGTGCCACTGCATTCGAGCCTGGGCGACAGAGTAAGACTCCATCTCAAAACAAACAAACAAAAAAAAAACTTTATAAACTAAATGACAGCAAAAAACAGTTACAAAGCCACTTTTATTCAGTATCTATTTAGTTAGAATAAGTATTTAATGTTTACTAGGTGATCTAAATCGGTGATTTCAAACAGTAAGGGAGGGGCATGATGTATATGTATAGTAATTTTACATTTGGAAAAGAAAAAGGAAAAAAAAAAAAAAAAGACCTTACCAGTTGAGAAACCCTGTTCTAAAGATAAAGCTTATGTAAGTAAGAATCAAGAAAGGGAGATATTTGAGAAGGGAAAGGGAAATACATCACCTCATCGAAGTCTCCTCTCACAATATGAACATCACCAGCCAGAGTCTTCAGATAGTCATAACTCTCTTTGGTGCAAAGGTTTCCTGTGCAGAGAATGTGCTGAATTTTTCCTGGCACCAGGAGTTTTTTGAATTTAGCTGGCAAACTGTTGCACCGGTGTGGGATGTGCAGATCTCCTAATACCAACACCAACTTTAAAGTGTCAAGGGGAGATAAAGCATAATGTTAAACATAATGTCAAAACAAAATAGTCTCCTCCTGTAAGCCCCTTTTAAGTCTCATAAGAGATCCCGAATCCCAGAAATTATTCATAGAGTTCCTATCATGACTATTTATTTAATATCAGAAGCTGAATCTGTAGGTATTTTTCTTCAGGTCATCAGCTTTGGGATAGGTTTCATCATTGATTGTATAATGACAATTTAAACAGACATACTTATGGTAATGTACTTTTTCTAAATCAATCTTATTTTGGTTGTAAACAGTTGTGTATATAAAATGTAGGCAATCATTCTATTTACCAAGAGTGAAATCGAGCATTCTAAAGTGATTCGATTTAGAGACCTATAAATACACTGAATTTTAAAAATTACAAAATATAAAGTATACTACTGGGCCCTACAGAATTTGGCATTTTTAAAGACTGATATGGTAATTCATATTTTTGCAGTTGTAACATGAAATATTAATCCCAGAAACATTAAAATAAATTGTTAATAGAGAAAAATTAATTCTGTAATTTATCTGTACTAGACTGACAACTATTTGCAAGCATAGTAGCCAAAATTTGGCATTTTTGTTACTTCAAACTATTAGGCATACGTTACAGAGACACACAAACAGCCTGTGTTTCAGTTTCATCGAGTAAACGTGTGCTTTTGAATTATAATCTTTAATATCTTCACTTTCCTTCATTATTAGAAGTCCTCACTGTCATACTTTTTTGGTCTGGATTAAATTGCATATATACCCTCGGTATAGTTCCCCAACTTAAAAAAAAATTTTTTTTTCCACAATCTTTCATGTATATTAGAGCATTAAAACAAAAAAGAGATCAGCTAAACAAGTGATAAATTTAGCATAAGGTGGTTTAGAGCTGCAACACAGATGACAAAAGGAAATTTTGCTTTTAAATATACAAGAATATAAACCCCAATCCTGTAAAATTTTAATTTAAAAATTTCAAGATTTCAGAAACATTAATTTAGTCATTTAACGGAATACTGTTAGAAAGATCATTTAAAAATAGTATCTGTCTGGCTCAGTGCGGTGGCTTACGCCTGTAATCCCAGCACTTTGGGAGGCCGAGGCGGGCAGAATACTTGAGGTCAGGAGGTCGAGACCAGTCTGGCCAACATGGTAAAACCCCGTCTTTACTAAAAAGAAAAATACAAAAGTTAGCCAGGCGTGGTGGCAGGCACCTGTAATCCCAGCTAATTGGGAGGTTGAGGCAGAAGAATTGGTTGAACTCAGAAGGCGGAGGTTGCGGTGAGCTGAGACGGCGCCACTGGCACTCTAGCCTGGGCAACAGCGTGAGACTCTGTCTCAAAACAAACATACAAACAAAAAAAATAGTATCTGTCCTCCAAAGGACAACAGAATCAATTTCTTTTTTTTTTTTTTTTTTTTTTGAGACAGAATTTTGTTCTTGTTGCCCAGGCTAGAGTGCAATGGTGTGATCTCAGCTCACTGCCACTCTGCTTCCCAGGTTCACGCAATTCTCCTGCTTCAGCCTCCCGTGTAGCTAGGATTATAAGCACTCGCCACCACGCCCAGCTAATTTTTGTATTTTTAGTAGAAACAGGGTTTCACCACCTGACCTCAGGTGATCCACCCGCCCTAGCCTCCCAAAGTGCTAGGATTATAGGCGTGAGCCATTGCACCCGGCCCAACAGAATCAATTTCTTCACAATGATCAGTATAAGCACCTTCATTCTATACAAAATGTTTTCCTTTACAGATATTCCATGCATAAATGTAGATGCCCTTTAACTGCTTTTAAAGGCATGATTATTCTTTAATATTAAAACATTAAATAGCTAATAGGATAAAACAGTTTTGCCACTGCAGACTTTGTAAATGAAAATTAATCAAAAAAAACCCAAAATGTGTGAAATTAAAATGATTACCAAAAGAAGCTTGATTCATCTTGCAACAAAAATTAAAATTTTGCAAAGAAAAGGAACTGTTATCAGGACACAGAGTTATCAGGACATAGTTTGTAATCTCAAAGTAACACAAGGTTATGAAATTAGCACACTTTAAATTGTTAAATAAGATTCTTCTTTATAAAGACTAGTTTCAGCAAGTATTTGTTCTATGACCTATATTAATTATTTCAATGCAGATCTCAGTAGACAAAACATCTGTAAAACTAAAAACCACTGAATTTTCCACCCTCACTGGTAAGCAACATAAAAGTACCTGGGTATAGAACAATCCTCATTTTAGAAGGGGATTCCTTCTGATGTGGATTGAAGTACATAGTTAGTATGGGAATCTCGCTTTGAGAAAAAGGTAAAAATAATAGATTTCTATATTTAAAAGAAGAAGAAGAAAAACAACCACAACAACCCCAAACTCATAAAAGGGTATATGTCTACAACAGGTTGAAATGTTTGGTACTAATAATGAATGAGCTGTTTAATCTGAATGTACCAGAAAGAACATTAGTAAGACATGCTACTTTATAATGATTGATGACCTAATTCTATAAAGTACTGTGGATTATCCCCAAGACTCAAGACTATTAGCAGTCTAAAGATATAACTGTATGAATGACCACACAATGATTTCAAATTAGTAGGGATCCTTACTAGGACAGAATCCTCTGGTTTCCTGCTGATGACAAAGTTATGGGGAAATAGTGTTACATAACACGTGTCATACTTTGAAACATGTTCCTGCCCAAATTCCACACGTTGACAAATCGGGATAGACATAGATTATAGAGTCCTTTAAGAAAGCAAAAGATCCTGGAAATGGCAGTCTTATAACCAACCCAATAAAAGCGTGGGAATTTGATTACTTCCTTTCAACAGACCTTAAAAGGGTGAGAAATCCAGTCAGTAAACAGCCACCCAACCACCATTGTTAGTAGGAGCTAAGTGAAGAAACTTACTCTGTGCCCAGCCTTAGTGGAATGAAGAAGTTGATTGCAGACAGGGGGGATGAAAAAAAAAAAAAGGGTGAAACATGACCAATGTTAAAAGAAAGCAACAAAAAAATCAAAAAAAGGAGAACAAAAAACCCATACCAAATGAGCAAACAATTGTTAATGATTTCTGAGTGTTATGAAAGAAAATGTTAAAAATCAGCTGTGCTCAAAACAATACCAAAAGAAACATTTGCTTTATTTTTGAACATGACAAACACACTTTTTAATAAATTTGTCTTGTCAATTTTTTCTATTTTTCTTAATCTTGTTCTGTACATTGACTTCCATCTCTGTTTTCCATTCTGTTTAGATTTTTATAAGGTTTTATAAAATAATGAATTTAGATTTCTACAAGACATTGTGGAAAATTTATCATCAGTAATAGCTTAAAGGCTAACATTTTCTGGATTCTTAGGGTCTAATTGTTCAAGTATACGGATTTTAATTATCTTACATTCAAAATTCTAGTAGCTGGAAAATTATGCTGCAGCTAGGTGATCTTTTGTAGCTGATGCAACACAGCACCATGAATACATTATCAAGTGATGAACAAATCAACTAAAGGTGAAGACAAAATAATAAAAACAAATACATTTATCCAGGTAAAACTGGACCTTTCCCACACCTGAATTTGCTGCCCACAGAGTCTGGACACTGTACTGAGTGTTGAACGTCTGCATCCTTTGCCAAATAAAATGCTTTTAATCATTAAAGAACTGGCTAATGCTAAATTTTTCCCAGTTCTATTTCATACGAAAAATGATGTTCCAGTACAACTACCCTAAATAAGAGGGCTCACCTTTCAAACAACTTAAGAAACATTAATATTTTGAAACCATGGCAAGTAATTATGTCTTCTCCCATGGATAGGTGTCTCGAAATTACTGTAAACTGGATTACTTTAAATTGGAGTCTGTTTAGAAGCAAAAATTATAAGCGAGATTAAAGATTTTAAAGACGCATGCACCATAAATCTTTGGCTGCCACGTCTGTAAGTCCCCTCTTGAAAAGGCTGCTTGTCATGCAATAGTAATAATCTTAAAAATGCATGGTTTCTTTGGTTTCCTTGTAAAAATAAAGAAGAATGTAATAAATGTCTATAAGAGGTAGACGTCCCTTTACAGCCAACCTCCATCAACACAAATATGAAGATAATCACAGCTCCATTTCAAACAACTGACTTTTTAAGAGTCAAAGGCACCTTTGAAAATATGATTACAGGCCGGGCACGGTGGCTCACGCCTGTAACCCAGCACTTTGGGAGGCCAAGGCGGGTGGATCACCTGAGGTCGGGAGTTCGAGACCAGCCTGACCAACATGGTGAAACCCCGTCTCTACTAAAAATACAAAAATTTAGCCGGGCATGGTGGTGGGCGCCTGTAATCCCAGCTACTCGGGAGACTGAGGCAGGAGCTGAGGCTTTAATCTGGGCAGCAGAGGTTGCAGTGAGCCGAGATCGCGGCACTGCACTCTAGCCTGGGCGACAGAGCGAGACTCCATCTCAAAAAAAAAAAGAAGAAAAATACGATTACAGCTATAAGCCCTCTCTAGTAGAGGCCCCCAATTTTTATGTAGGAAGGTCTGAGGGGCACCAACCTACTGGGAGTGAAGGGGTGATTGCTTGAAGGTGGCTGGAGACTAGGCAAGTCTCCAACACCGGCATTCTCCCCAGAAAAAAATGTATATATTCATAAAAATTTCCTAACAATTTCAAGGAGTTCACACATCATTAAGGAATCCTACCCTAAAGGGGCGTAGCAACCCGTGGAAAGAAGTAGCTCCAGCAATTGCAAGCGCCAAATCCCGCCCTCTGAGCGCACACCTGTTCATTTCAATGGCAGCTGGATGTTATTTCAGGGGCGAAAAGGGTCGTTTATTCCCTTTCCCTAGATGGGAAACTTAAACGGGTACGAAATTCTGCTCGCTACTTCCCGTTCTGCATTCGAGAGGCCAGCTTCCACCACTACACCCCAACCAGCGGGAGATGCTTTTTGCGGGAAAGGAGTAGGAAACGTCTGGAAACAGAGGAGGACCGTGCCCCTATCCCCGGAACACTCGAGGTATAGAATCAATGGCCTTCCCTGGCTCGGGAGTGCGGGTCTCGTGACAGGTCGGGCAGCTTAGATGGGCCTTTTTACTCCTTGGATGGCCTCTGGCCCCTTGGGGCCGGGATACGAGACCTAGGCCAGCCGCACCCAGAGGTGGCCGCTCCCTTCCTTCCCTAGCGCTCTTCCTGGGCCTTTCCCAGGCCAGCGCGTGGGCCCTGACGCCGAGGCCTCCGGGATTTCCCAATCCCTCCTCCTGGGACTCCCCACAGCTCCCAACAACGCAGCACCCCAGCCGAGAGCCAGGCCTCTGTCGCCACAGCTGCAGCCCTCACCATCCTGTCACCGGGCTCCGCTCAGTCACCACCACCGCCGCCGCCGCCCTCTTCCTCAGGCCCCTCGGCGACCCGCCTACTTAACCGCAACCAATGAGCACAGAGGGCGACAGAAACTGCCGTACGGAGGCCCGCACGGGCCCTTCTCCGCTGTAAAGCAGTTTGGGAACTTGTGGAGGCGGGGTGGTGGAGTGCAGAGACAAGATCGCGAAGCTTCGAAAAGCGCGGGCAACATCCGGGCACCTGGGCCGTCGAGCTGAGGCGCGCCTTCCGGGCCTGCTTTTTAGAGCGTATGGCAGCTATGCTGAAGTGCGTGATGAGTGGCAGTCAGGTGAAAGGTGGAGCGGCCTTTGTTGTCTTCCCATTTAGCAGAGGGAAAAGCAGACGTTAATAGGTCGTCCCTACCGTCGTCTAATTTTTCCTCTTTGCCTTTATGTGCAAGGACTGAGGAAGCACGCCCTGGCCACAGTCCCACCCACTTAAGGTCCTGTTAGCTTCTGAGGGGAGCATGAGGACCCATCTCGTGTTACTTAAAGGCAGATGTAATATGGGTGGTATCCGGGAAATGGGGTTGTACCATGGGGCCACAAACTCGGGAAGCTGAGGACTGCATGGGGAGGAGTTGAGATAAAAAAATAATGCTTGGACAGTAAAAGTATTTTTGGTGCCAAGAGAAAAGCATTAACCTGTTTGTTTTTTTTTCCCCAAGATTCTACCATTTTTTAAAATGTTTGACCTTGGAAAAGTCACTAAATCTCTTTGGGGCTCCGTCTCTAAAACCGAAACGGGGGTAATGAGCACCTTCGTCACAGAGTTTGTTTGGAGTCAGTGAAATGGAAATGCATGTAAAGAGCCCAGTAATAGCTGGAATGTACAAAAACTATTAGTATTGTAAACGGCGCTTTCAAAATGGAAATTAGGCGGGGCGCCTTGGCTCACGCCTGTAATCCCAGCACTTTGGGAGACCAAAGCAGGTGAATCACCTTAGGTCGGGAGTTCGAGACCATCCTGGCTAAGACGATGAAACCCCGTCTCTACTAAAAATACAAAAATTAGCCGGGTACGGGGTAGGCTCCTGTAATCCCAGCTACTTGGAAGGCTGAGGTGAGAGGATCGATTGAGCCTGGGAGGTCGAGGCCTGCTGTGAGTTGAGCTCGCGCCACTGCACTCCAGCCTGGGTGTCAAGAGTGAGACTCTCTCAAAAAAAAAAAAAAAAAATGAACATTAACAGTGTCATACGGGATCAGACTAGTGTGTTTTCCCGCCCTAAATGTGTTTTGTGGTGGGGAAGTCTGGCTACCCTCAAACATCAGAGATGTATGTTGAATACCCCTGATTTCTCACTCATGACTTGTTGTGACTTCGATATCAAGCTATTAAAACCTCTTCAGATTATCTTCTCCATGCACTGTTTTCACAGTTTTTGGGGGAGTCAAATACATTTATCTAAATCAACTTGTAAAATATATTAGCATGGAAACTGGTTTGCCACAGTAGCTCCATGTAACACTGTAAACATATAGAAGGATGAATTTCGGTCAGTTTTATCATTTCACATACTACAAATTTATTGAGCCCTTTCTATGTGTCTGGCATTTTGCCAAGGGTATACTGTATAAAAGTAATATAGCATTAGTCTATAAGATACTGTTCTTTTTGAATTTCTCCAGTCCTCTGAATGCTGAACTAGTCTTGTGATTTGTTTTCATTGTTAGAGGGAAAGAATATAAGCATCACCTTTCTTTTTCTCCATAGTATTTGGGAAAGCAGTTCAAGCTCTATCACGAATTAGTGACGAGCTCTGGCTAGACCCATCTAAAAAAGGTGTAAGTAAGAAAGTTAATAGATCATGTATTAAGGCAAGAGGAGGTGTTTAAAGATCCCAGTCCAGATTGAATGTTAACTGGGAAATCCAGAAGTTGTAATTATCCCTTTCACTGTTTATCTTTATTTTACATATCCGAATATACTTAGAGCATAGTAAAGTTGAAAATATGTGGATAAGCTTGATTAATTTAAACTGGAAGTCACAAGCTGGTAGTCAAGAGACTGGCTACGGTCTGCAGGAATGTTTGTTGGCCTGTACTGTTTTCGTTTTTGTTTTTTTTTTTAATTTGAAATAATTTCCAACATTTAAAAATTGAGGCCGGGCGCAGTGGCTCACGCCTGTAATCTCAGCACTTTGGGAGGCCGAGGTGGGTGGATTACCTGAGGTCAGGAGTTCGAGACTAGCCTAGCCCACATGGTGAAACTCCGTCTCTACTAAAAATATAAAAATTAGTCTGGCATGGTGGTGGGCACCTGTAATCCCAGATACTCGGGAGGCTGAGGTGGGAGAATTGCTTGAACCCAGCAGATGGAGGTTGCAGTGAGTGAACTGACATGGTGCCACTGCACTCCAGCCTGGGCAACAGAGTGAGACTCTGTCCCCCCTCTCAAAAAAATGAGAGAGTCCAATTTTTCCTGCTTCTCGTGAAAATTCAGAAGACCTGACAGTTTTGGGACTGCATTCATTCCCAAGTGGAAGTAGTTGGCTGAAACTGAATAATGGTTTCCTCCCTTAGACAAGGTGTGAGACCACCAATATGCTGTAACTCCCTTATGTATTGCCTTCTGCCATTTCACACATTAAGGTTAAGGCCCATGACTGGGTGTGGTAGTTCACAAATGTAATTCCAGCACTTTGGGAGGCCGAGATGGGAGGATCACTTGAGCCCAGGAGTTCGAGACCAGCCTGAGCAACAAAGCAAGACCTTACCTGTCTCTACAAAAAATTTTTAAAAATTAGTCCGGTGAGGTGTTGTGTGCCTGTAGTCCCAGCTACTTGGGAGGCTGAGAGGAGGGAGGATTGGTTGAGGTCAGGTGTTTGGAGGCTGCAGTGGTACCATTGCACTCCAGCCTGGCCAACAGGCAATTTTTTTTTTTTTTGAAAAAGTAAAAAAATTAAAAGAAAGTTAAGGCCACTGTAGGCATTTACTATTTTATGTTTTCAACATGCAAACTTTTAGATTTAACACGTATATGTATTCAATATAACAGATATACATATATGTATACACCTATATATACATATGTAGATATATATACATGTATGTACACCTATATATGTATATATAGGTGTATAATAAATGAACAGACTTGTCCTGAATGTCATTTAAACTATCAAGTATATAATATAGGTTATGTCCTGTATATATATAGGTGTACATGTATGTATATATATGCAAATTCAATACAGACTGTATAGGGCAGTCCATAATTAACATCCCATGTTCTTATTTGAACATGTTTAACTGTGATGTTAAACATAATGAAATTTTCTGAATCAAGCTATTATTTAAAGAAAGTTTATTTTCTCCTAAATTTTTTTAAAATAAAAAAATAGAGGTGAGGTCTTGCCCTGTTGTCCAGGCTGGTCTCAGACTCCTGGCTTCAAGCCATCCTCCTGCCTTGGCTTCCCAAAGTGCTCGGATTACAGGTTCATGGGAGCCACCGTGCCCAACCTCTCCTAAATAGTTTTTATCTTATTTTTCTAGCTTGCTCTACGATGTGTGAATTCTTCTCGGTCAGCATATGGATGTGTCCTGTTCTCTCCTGTGTTTTTTCAACATTATCAATGGTCAGCTTTAGTGAAAATGAGTGAAAATGAACTTGACACAACACTGAATTTAAAATGCAAATTAGGAATGAAGGTAAATATAAGTGGCCCTGATTTTCTCTTATTCTGTAGAAATATTCATTATATAGGACATAATCTGTGTTATACTTAATAGTTTAAATGGCATTCAGGACAAATCTGTTCATTATTACTATTATTTTTGAGACAGAGTCTCACTTTGTTACCTAGGCTGGAGTGCAGTCGTGCAATCTTGGCTCACTGCAACCTCCTCCTCCCAGTTTCAAGTGATTCTCGTGCCTCAGCCTCCCGAGTAGCTGGGATTATAGGCTTGCACCACCATGCCACGCTAATTTTTGTATTTTTAATAGAGATGAGGGTTTCGCCATGTTGGCCAGGCTGGTCTTGAACTCCTGACCTCAAGTGATCTGCCCACCTTGGCCTCCCAAAGTGCTGGGATTACAGGCGTGAGCCACCGCACCTGGCCAAGTCTGTTCATTTATGAATGCGTATACTTTTGTTTTTAAAATGAATCAACGGTGTTAAGTATGTGTTTAATATGTATATTTCTGTTACAGTCAATTTTGCCCATCTTTAGATGTCTGAATTCCCTTGAAAGAAATATAGAGAAGTGCAAAATATTCACCAGATCTGACAAATGCAAAGTAGTTATTCAATTCTTCTACAGACATGGTAGGTATAATTAAAAGTGGTTTAAAATACTGTGTTTTTTTCTCAATAGTTTTCATGTTTAGAACATTGATATTTCATGTCAAGACTTCTCATTACATTATTGCTTAGAGTGTGTGTAGTTAAGTGGTAGGGCAGTTTGAAGTATT
>NW_012105919.1:1189853-1206190 GCF_000951045.1 Mandrillus leucophaeus
CCCAAAGTGCTGGGATTACAGGCTTGAGCCACAGCGCCCGGCCTCTTAATTTAATCTTACATTTATTATAATACATTTTTATTTCAGCATTTATTTATAGTCTTTAAATTTTTTCCTATAAAATACTAATAATTTAACATTATTTTTTTCTTTTTTGAACTTCAGTTCATTTAATAGCAGAATGATTCAAAGAGCATAATTAAAAGCATAGCAAACCTTGACATCACAAAGATGCGGGTGTAAATTCTTCTCCACTTCTTATTAGCTTTGGGACTGTGCATAAGCTCTCTGAATCTTCATTCCTTACTGTGAAGTGGAGATGATCTTGCCTACCCACAAGTTACAGAGTGATTGTGAGGATGAAGTGAGATCACATATGTAAAGTACATACCGCAGTACCTTCCCCGGAGGAGTACTTGATAGTGACCACTGTTACTATAATTATCCTCTTCCCTTATCTCCAACTAGATTTTAGACAACCAAGTATTCAGTTTCTGGAAGTATCTCTCAAGTAGCTTGAATCATGTCCAATAAGTATTTGTGATTGGTTAATTATTTAATAGTTTTCGTAGGGTAGTTATATGATACTATGCTTTAGGTTACAAGTAACAGAAATAAAAACAGACGGTCCAACTCAAACTAGCTTAAAAAATAAGAAGTATTGGCTCATGTAAACAAGAAATTCAAAATTAGGTCACAGGCATTTTTTTTGTTTGTTTTTGTTCTTAATTTTTGTAGAGTCAGGGTCTCATCATGTTGCCTAGGCTGGTCTCAAACTCCTGGGCTCAAGCAATTCTCCTGCCTTGGCCTCCCAGAGTGCTGGAATTACAGGCATGAGCCATGGCCATGGTTTAATCCAGGGTGCAGCTTCTTTTCTTTTCTTTTCTTTGTTTTTTTTTTTAAACAAAGTCTCACTCTGTCACCCAGGATGGAGCAGGATGAAGTGCAGTGGCGTGATCTTGGCTTACTACAGCCTTGACTTCCCAGACTCAGGTGATCCTCCTACTTCAGCCTCCTGAGTGGCTGGGATCACAGGAGTGTGCCACCATGCCTGGCTAATTTTTTTGTTTGTTTGTTTGTTTTTTTGGGACGGAGTCTCGCTCTGTTGCCTAGGCTGGAGTGCAGTGGCGCCATCTGGGCTCACTGCAAGCTCTGCCTCCCAGGTTCATGCCATTCTCCTGCCTCAGCCTCCAGAGTAGCTGGGACTACAGGCACCCAGTACCACGCCTGGCTAATTTTTTTGTATTTTTAGTAGAGATGGGGTTTCACCATGTTAGCCAGGATGGTCTCGATCTCCTGACCTCGTGATCTGCCCGCTTCGGCCTTCCAAAGTGCTGGAATTACAGGCATAAGTCACTATGCCCAGCCCTAATTTTTTATATTGTTTGTAGAGACACGGTTTCACCATGTTGCCCAGGCTGGTCTTGAACTCCTGGGCTCAAGCGGTCTGCTTGCCTCAGTCTCCCAAATTCTGGGATTACAGGAGTGAGCAAGTGCACCCACCACACCTGGCTAATTTTTTGTTTTCACACCTGGTTAATTTTTAAAAAAATGTTAGTAGATACAAAGTCTCACTATGTTTCTGAAGCTGGTCTCAAACTCCTGAGCCAGGCAGTCCTCCTGCCTCAGCCTCCTAATGTGCTGGAATTACCAGTGTGAGTCATCATGCCCAGCCTGGGAAGGCAGTCTAAGAGGAAGGAACAGTGTGAAAAAATACAGGTTGAGGGTGTCTAGTGTGTGTTTATAAGAAAAAGGGAAGAAAGCAAGAAGCAAGAATGGAGCATTGGGGATGACAAAGAAAAGACACTTCTCAGCTTGTACATCCTCAGCAATACCAATATTCACTTGATTCAAATATTTGTTATACAGGTATAAACACACTTATATATGCATAGGTTATTTCTAAAGAGCACCTAAGAAACTGGTAGCAGTAGTTGCTTCTGTGGAGGTTTTGGGGTGGCAGGAGTCAGGGATGGAGGGTGACTCACTTTCACTGTTCTTTTATATCTTTTGCATTTTGTCCTATGTGCATCTATTACCTATTCCACCAAAAGTAACTTGAAAATATTTTTTAAATAGGTAAAATATGTCATCTTTTGAGCTTTGTGTCTTGCCAAAACAGCAGTCACAGCGATCCCTTTAAAATAGGTCATATTATGTCAGTTCAGTGCTCAGAACTCTCCAGTAGCTCCCCATTTTACCCAGGGTAAAAGTCAAAGATCTCAGAATGGCCTATAAGGTCCTCCATGATTCAGAAGCCCTGGCATGTTTCCTCCTCAGAGTGTATGCCCTGCTGCCTTGCCTATTGTTTTAGTCATTAATTTTCTTGCTATCTATCTCCCCTCTGTAAAATGTTAGCCCTGTGAAGACAGATTTTTGTCTGATTTGTTCTCTGCCAGTTCCAGCTCCTAAAATAGTTCCTTATATGGTAGATCACACACACAAAAAAATTGTCACAGATTATCTGCAGCCCCTCCCTTCAATACCTGGAGTATGTTTTCTCATTTTGAATTTCGGCCGGCCTTAGATTTGCTTTGATACCAGTAGAATGCACTGTAAGTGATATGTTTGAGTTCCAAGCTGAGTCCTGTCAGCTTCCACTGTTGCCCTAAGAACCTTTCCACCAGCATGAGAACAAGCATGGAATGGCTTTCTGGAGGATGAAAAAAACAGGTGACAGGCCTTAGCCGTTTCAGTTGTCCCAGTTGAGGCCCCAGACATGAAAGTGAGGCCATCCTAGCTACCCCATAGGGATACTGTGAGGATCAGAGAGAATGTATGTAATATGTATGCGACAGTTCCTGGCACATAGGTTCATTCTCATTATTGCTACCGCTCCTCTTCCTTTAAAAGGAAAATAATTCAGCCTGGGCAACATGGAGAAACCCTGTCTCTACCAAAAATACAAAAATTAGCTGGGTGTGGTAGAGTGTGCCTGTAGTCCCAGCCACTAGGGAGGCTGAGACGGGAGGATCACTTGAGCCTGGGAGTTGGAGGTTGCACTGAGTTGAGATCACACCGCAACAGTCGAGACCCTGTCAAAAAAAAAAAAAAAAAAAAAAAAAAGAAAGGAGGAAGGGAGGGAGGGAGGGAGGGAAAAGAAGGGAAGGAAAAGAAAATAGAATAGAATTAACAAACCAGATGTTGAAATCTGTCAAAAGTCCTTTTCAGAAATACCAGTCCTGGATGGAAGGTACTAAAAGAGAGTAATAGAGATATGATCTGTAGTCTGTAGTGATCTGCAATCACTATTTCACACACAATTTAAGAAACTACCTGTATTTTGGAGATTTCTCAAAAAACTAAAAATAGAACTACCATACGGTACAGCAGTCCCACTACTGAGTATTTATCCAAAGGAAAAATAAATAAATATATCAAAGAAATACCTACATCCCTGTGTTTATTGCAGCACCATTTATAATAGCAAAGCTATGGAATCAACCTAAGTGTCTATTAGTGGACTAATGGATAAAGAAAATGTAGTATGTATACACAATGGAATACTATTTGGCCATAAAAATAATGAAATCTTGCCATTTGCAGCAATGTGGATGGAACTAGAGGTCATTATGTTAAGTGAAATGAGCCAGGCATAGAAAGACAAGTATTGCATGTTCTCACAATGTGGACACTAAAAAAGTTATTCTCATGGAGGTAGAGAGTAGAATGGTAGATACCAGAGGCTGGGAATGGTGTGTGGGTGAGTATGAAGAGAGGTTGGTTAGTGGGTACAAACATACAGTCAGGTAGAAGTAATGAGTTCTAATGTTGGGTAGCAGAGTAGGGTGACTATAAGTTAGCATCAGTGTATTCTGTGTTTCAGCATAGCTAGGACAGAGGACTTAAGATGTTCTTAACACATAGAAATGGTAAATATTTGAGGTGATGCACACCCCAAATATCCTGGCTTGATAATTACACAGTCTATGCATGTAACCAAATATCTGTCACATGTACCCCATACATTTTTTCTTTTTTCTTTTTTTTTATTTTGAGACAGAGTCTCGCTGTGTTGCCAGGCTGGAGTGCAGTGGTGCGATCTCAGCTCACTGCAACTTCTGCCTCCCGGGTTCAAGTGATTCTCCTGCCTCAGCCTCCTGAATAGCTGGGATTACAGGCACGTGCCACCACGCCTGACTAGTTTTTTGTATTTTAGTAGAGATGGCGTTTCACCATGTTGGCCAGGATGGTCTCTATCTCCTGACCTCATGATCCACCCACCTCAGCCTCCCAAAGTGCTGGGATTACGTGCGTGAGCCACCGCGACTGGCCCTTTTTGTTTTGTTTTGTTTTTCTTTTTGAGACAGAGCCGCACTCCACCCAGGCTGGAGTGTACAGTGGCATGATCTTGGCCCACGGCAACCTCCACCTCCCAGGTGCAAGCAATTCTTGTGCCTCAGCCTCCCAGGTAGCTGGGATTGCAGGCATGCACCACCATGCCTGACTGATTTTTGTATTTTTAGTAGAGACAGGGTTATGCCATGTTGACCAGGCTGGTTTTGAACTCCTGGCCTCAATTGATCCACCCGCCTTGGCCTCCCAAAGTGCTGGGATTACAGGCATGAACCAACGTGCCTGGCCACATGTACCCCATAAATATTTTAAAATACCATGTATCAATAAAAATATACTAACAACAACAAAAAAAAGGAGGAGGAGGAGGGAACTGCCTGTATTTCAAAGGAATTTGGGAACTCTCCTGCCTGATTGGTCAGAAGGTATGACATATTGCTAGGTGTCCACTAGGGAGCGATAAACACATTTAATTAAGGAATAGTGCTTCTCCAAGGTATATGCACTTGCCAGATGGTAGATGTTACTTTATTACTGTAATTCGGCTGTGAAACTTAAAGACTTCTTTAATTTGTTAATTTTGTACTTAAAGTTATTAAGAGATGGCTTTATTCTTTTTAAGGTATTAAAAGGACTCATAATATATGTTTTCAAGAAAGTCAGCCTTTGCAAGTTATTTTTGACAAGAATGTTTGTACTAATACACTAATGATTCAACCAAGGTAATGAGTTCTCTGTTGTCAATTTTTTTTCCCCTGAATACAGTATGATCATGGAGTGAAGAATCAGTGCCCTAGAGCTTTTCAGTCAGTAAATTTTTTTTTTTTGGATACGGAGTCTCCCTCTGTCGCCCAGGCTGCAGTTCAGTGGTGTGATCTCGGCTCATTGCAAGCTCCGCCTCCCAGGTTCACGCCAGTCTCCTGCCTCAGCCTCCTGAGTAGCTGGGACTACAGGCACCCGCCACCGCGCCCAGCTAATTTTTTTGTATTTTTAGTAGAGACGGGGTTTCACCATGTTAGCCAGGATGGTCTTGATCTCCTGACCTCGTGATCCACCTGCCTCGGCCCCTCAAAGTGCTAGGATTGCAGGCGTGATCCCACCACCACGCCCGGCCAGAACATTTTTTTTTTTAAGCTAAAGTTTGACTTGGAGAAATCACCATACAGGGACAAGAGGAAACTTTGATAAAGATAATAGTGGATAATAACTAATGGTAGCAATAATAATTTAGCGACCCAAGAAAGTTCTAAAAACACCCCATCAGTGACTTTCTGTATCAAGTTGCATTTATATGATTCCTTTCTGAATCTTAGAACACAGAACTTGAGGAAATTTTAACATTTTTTATGTGAAATGATTTTGGCCCTAAGTATTAATAGTTTTTTCCTCTAGATAGTGTGGCATATTTGTCTTGAAATTTGAAAATTGGAACTTGTTATTTGAAAGTGCATCCAGTTTTCAGTTTAGCTGTAGCATTAAACATTAACATTACTTTGTGAGCCAAAATATATTTTATCCATATTGTTTTAAAATTATTATTATTATTATTGAGACAAAGTCTCCCTCTGTCACCCAGGCTGGAGTGCAGTGATGTGATCTTGGCTCACTGTAACCTCCACCTCCTGGGTTTAAACAATTCTTGTGCCTCAGCTTCCTGAGTAGCTGGGACTACAAGTGCGAGCCACCATGCCCGGCTAAATTTTGTATTTTTTGTAGAGACAGGGTTTCGCCATGATGCTCAGGCTGATTGAGACAAAATTCTGAGTTCAAGTGATCCACCTGCCTTAGCCTCCCAAAGTACTGGGATTACAGGTGTGAGCTACCCCACCTGGTCCTTCCTCCCTTCATGTTGTCATTTTTTTGTATCAGATTATTTGGTATCTTCTATAACTGCCCCCGCTTAACACTGGAAAAGTTCCCAAATGAATTTTGTAGGTGTTCCTGACATTTTGATATCAAGAAACACTGCGAAACCAATGTCTAACATCAGATTAACACCAAGATTACATAAATTCTAAGAATTTTATTTTTATCTTAATAATACTTAAATGTCAAAAGGAGTGCAGAACTTCTAATACAATAATAAAAAGACAACCCAGCTATAAAAAATAAGTAAAGAATTTTAATAGTCATTTCTTCAAAGAAAATGGCAATAAGCACTTGAAAAGATGCCCAACATCATTAGTCATTAGGGAAATGCAAATCAGTTTTCAATCTGTGAATTATGTCATATGGGAATTATATCTCAATAAAACTGTTTTGAAAAAAGGAGCCAGAATAAAAGGGCGTTTGGGATGTCAAGAGAAGCTTGAAAGCAATGGGTAACAGTCAAGGAAAGGAACAGAGGGAAAGAATATAGACAGCAGGCTGCCTAGAAACCTCTGCCCCCTCATCTAGGTCTCCAGCATAATTCACCTGAATTGTTTTTGAACAGCTTCACTTTGCAATATCTCCCTTTACAGTATGAGCTGGGGCGTAAGTGACTGGGCATACAAAAACATAGAATTAAAGATATTTTATTCTGGAATTTTGTTTGTACTGCAGCGTTCATGTGTTTTATTAAGGATATATTTTGCTATTCTCTTGGCCTTCAAATGAAGTTATAATTTTAAAATAAGCTGAAAATATAGCAGCTTATGTATAAGAAAGAAGATAGGAGTTTGGGTAAATTTTTGTAAACCCAGGCCACGTAATTATTTATTTCCAGATTAGAGATTTGAGTCCCAGTTAATAAGTTATGTCTTTCTGTTTGTTTTTCAAATAATGTTATACTTTTGTTTACATTTTATAGATTGCTTGCTGATGCCATTGTTCTTTTTACATCAAGTCAAGAGGAAGTTACTCTTGCTGTTACTCCACTGAATTTTTGCCTCAAGAGTTCTAATGAGGAATCAATGGGTAAGGATTGTATCTGAAATGGTGTTTTGATGGGTTATTACTTTCTTTCTCTTGATTACTAACCATACTGCAAATATTAGTGGCATAATTTTATTCCTGTCTAAAAAGCAGTAAGATGTAGAAAGGTTGGAAAAAGTTTTAAGAGATCCAACAAGTTTAACACAATCAGCAATTAAAATATTTGGCTTTGAAATTCAGGTCATTTTAAAATTAGGAGAATGGGGCCAGATGCTGTGGCTCCCGCCTGTAATCCTAGCACTTTGGGAGGCTGAGGTGGGTGGATTACCTGAGGTCAGGAGTTCAAGACCAGCCTGGCCAACATGGCGAAAACCAATCTCTACTAAAAATAAAAAAATTAGCTGGGCGTGGTGGCTCGGGCCTGTAATCCCAGCTATTCAGGAGGCTGAGGCGGGAGAATTGCTTGAATCTGGGAGGTGGAGGTTGCAATGAACCGAGATTGCACCACTGCACTCCATTGCCTGGGCGACAGAGACTCTGTCTCAAATAAAATAAAAAAGAAAATTTGCTAGGGTCTTTTGGCACAACAAGCTGTTTGAGACTCTCTGACCTTAGATAATATGTTTTTGGTGACAGCAGTAAGGAGAGGATACAAAGGAAAGAACTATTATTTTAAAGTGAAAAACCAGTAGAACCAGGGCTTAAGTTGGGTCACATGACTTTTGTAGTGTTTAGTTTGTGCCAGGTTCTGTGCTAAATAGTTTACATTTATGAAGTCATTTGATCTTCATAATAACTCTAAGATGTATGTAGGTACTATTATTATCCCCAGTACATATGAAGAAAGTACATATAAAGCACATACGAAGCAGTTAGACACTTTGGGAGGCTGAGGCAGGAGGATCACTTGAGGGGACTTACCAGCCTTGGCAACATAGTGACACCTCATCTTTACAAAACATAAGAAAAATAGCCAGGCATGGTGGTGCACACCTGTAGTCTCAGCTACTTGGTAGGCTGCAGTGGAAGGATTGCTTGAGCCATGATTGTGCCACTGCACTCCAGCCCAGGCAACACAGCAAGATCCTGTCTCAAAAACAAAAACAAAAACAATTTGAAGCACAGAGAAACTGGCTTGCCTGGTGTCGCAAATTGCCTAGTGAAAGGGTCTGTTTTATGCACCATGATGCCATCTCTGAATAAAAATGGCCATTTAGTAACCAGGAGAAATTGTCCCTTGTGAGTAGCTTTCTAATGAAGTTATAGTTACAGTTGACTGGCAATCTAGTTGTTTAATCTTATTATTAAACTTCTTCTGTGCTAGTATATTGGGAGTGACATGAGCCTTCTTGTTGGAGATGAATGTATATTTAAGACATTGTTTGGCTCACGCCTGTCATCCCAGCACTTCGGGAGGCTGAGGCAGGTGGATCACAAGGTCAGGAGATCGAGACCATCCTGACCAACATGGTGAAACCCCGTCTCTACTGAAATACAAAAAATTAGCGGGGCATGGTGGTGTGCACCTATAGTCCCAGCTACTTGGGATGCTGAGGCAGGGGAATCGCTTGAACCCAGGAGGCAGAGGTTGCAGTGAGCCGAGATCACACCACTGCACTCCAGCCTGGTGACAGAGCAAGACTCTGTCTAAAATAATAATAATAATAATAAATATATATATGTCACTCAATCTTTGTTCTTATTACTTCAACAGTTGATATTCATTGAAGAAAATTAAAAATACAAAAAAAAATTTTTAAGTCACCTGATATCCCGCTATACAGAGATAAGCACTTTTAATAGTTGGGTGTATTTCCTTCTATACTCTAGATCTCACAACAGTAGATTGAGTGAAGATAATTAAATACTATGAAACTATTAAAAGTAACATTGGCCAGGTGCAATGGCTTACCCCTGTAATCCCAGTGCTTTGGGAAGCTGAGGCAGGGTTGCCTGAGGCCAGGAGTTCAGACCAGCCTGGGCAACATAGCAAGATCCCATCTCTACAAAAATTAAAAATTAGCCAGGTATGGTGGCATGTACCTGCAGTCCGTGCTGTAGCAGCTGAGGCAAGAGGATCACTTGAGCTCAAGATTTCAAGGTTGCAAGTGAGCTATGATCATGCCACTGTATTCCAGCCTGGGCAACACAGTGAGACCCTGTCTCAAAAAAAATTAATGGGCCGGGCACAGTGGCTTATGCCTGTAATCCCAGAACTTTGGGAAGCCAAAGAAGGCCGATCACCTGAGGTCAGGGGTTTGAGTCCAGCCTGGCCAACATGGTGAAACTCTTTCTCTACTAAAAATACAAAATTAGCTGGACATGGTGGTGTGTGTCTGTAGTCCCAGTTACTCAGGGGACTGAGGCAGGATAATTGCTTGAACCTGAGAGGCAGAGCTTTCAGTGAGTCGAGATCACACCACTGGACTCCAGCTTGGGCAACAGAGTGAGACTCCATCTCAAAAAAAAAAAAAATAATAATAATAAAATTAAAGTAATGTTATATGTGTATGTATAAATACATCCCTCTCTCTCTGAAAGTATATATCAGAGAGGTTTAATGAAGCAGTTTTATAGTGGAAAGCACAAAACATTGACACACACACAAAAATAATTATAAAAATATGCTTATTGACATGGAAAAATAGGATATATGGTTGGGTAGATTATAAAATGGTATGTAGGGTAAGATCATACTTTCATTTAAAAATGTGCATGTAAGTGGCACATGTCTGTAGTCCTGGCTATTCAGAAGGCTGAGGCAGAGGATCGCTAGAGCCCAGGATGTCAAGGCTGCAGTGAGCTGTGATCATGCCACTGCACTACAGTCTGGGCAATACAGCAAGACCCTGTCTCAAAAAGAAGAAAACAAAAAATTAACTAACTTAGATAAGAAATCTGATATTTAAACATAAACAGTTTGATTTATGTGAAATGGATTTATAGACCCTAAATCATTGGGGAGTTTAAGAGAAATGTAAAATATTAAATTTCTGTTTGAACAAAGGCATTTAAAAATAGCATACAGATATCAGGTTGGGGAGTTAGGGTAGGTAGGGTAGGAGGAAATGGGATGGGATTTGGGAGACCAAAAAATTTCTTTTTTCCTCTGAATTCATCTCTGGAACTAATTTTATTCTTTATTTTCCCGTAATGTTAAACAGATTTGAGCAATGCTGTGTACAGTGAGATGTTTGTTGGCTCAGATGAGTTTGACTTCTTTCAAATTGGAATGGACACTGAGATAACGTTTTGTTTCAAAGAATTGAAGGTAAAGATTTGTATCAAATTAAAATTCAAATTTTCACTGTAAGTTTTTAATAAAGATTTCAAGTTTTTTTCTGCTTTTCTTTTTTCAGGGAATACTGACATTTTCAGAAGCTACACATGCTCCTATATCCATTTATTTTGACTTTCCTGGGAAGTAGGTCCTTCAGAATTTTTCTGAGTTTGTTTCATATCAATAACAAAACCCTTTGGATCACTTTGAAATTAATTAACACCTCAGGAATACCTAAACTTTACTATTAATACTTATCAAACTAAAATTTTGAAAGATGCTGAAACATGGTATTTTTAATTTTCTTTTTTCTTTTCTCAGACGGGAGTTTCGCTCTGTCGCCCAGGCTGGAGTACAGTGGCATGATCTTGGCTCACTGCAGTCTCCACCTCCCGGGTTCAAGCAATTCTCCTGCCTCAGCCTCCCAAGTAGCTGGGATTACAGGCATCTACCACGCCTGGCTCATTTTTGTATTTTTGGTAGAGACGGGCTTTCACCATGTTGGCCAGGCTGGCCTCGAACTCCTGACTTCAAGAGATCCACCGGCCTCGGCCTCCCAAAGTGCTGGGATTACAAGCGTGAGCCACCGCACCCGGCCTTACTGTTTCTTTTTTTTTTTTTTTTTTTTGAGACTGAGTTTCACTTTTGTTGCTCAGGCTGGAGTGCAATGGTGCAATCTTGGCTCACTGCAACCTCCGCCTCCCAGGTTCAAGTGATTCTCCTGCCTCAGCCTCCCGAGTAGCTGGAATTACAGGCATGTGTCATCATGCCCGGCTAATTTTTTTTGTGTGTGTGTGTGTGTTTTTAGTAAAGACGGGGTTTCTCCATGTTGGTCAGGCTGGTCTCAAACTCGCGACCTCAGGTGATCTGCCTGCCTCAGCCTCCCCTGTTTCTTTTTAGTCCAGAATTAAGTATCATTTCTAATGTGTTTCTAATGTCCATCAGAAAATGAGTATCACTGTTGCTCTGACTTGGCTTTTTTAGACCTCTGGCTTTAAGTATTGATGATATGTTAGTGGAAGCTAACTTTATTTTGGCCACATTAGCTGATGAGTCAAGTAGAGCATCTTCACCACAGTCACTGTGTCTTTCACAGAAACGAAAAAGGTAAGACCGTGTTTTAACTTCTTTATTAATTGGGATAAGCCATCATAATCGTATTCTGAAGTAATTCACTGGCATTCGCTCAGGAAACAATTGAGGAGTGAAATATTAGATAACAAATTTTGGCTGAATACGGAAGAGCTGTAGTGAAGCTTACCTGTAGCATAGAAACATCACCAATCTTGTGTCAGATATTTGCTTTTTTTCTTCTGATCAGAATTGAACAGGACTGTCTGGTTTATCTGTGTTGTGTCCCAGAACACAATTCCAATTTTTAGGTTTTTATTTGTTGTTGTTGTTGTTGTTGTTATTGTTTTTTTTTTTTTTTGAGACGGAGTCTCGCTGTGTCACCCAGGGTGGAGTGCGGTGGCCGGATCTCAGCTCACTGCAAGCTCCGCCTCCCGGGTTTTTACGCCATTCTCCTGCCTCAGCCTCCCGAGTAGCCGGGACTACAGGCGCCCGCCACCTCGCCCGGCTAGTTTTTTGTATTTTTTAGTAGAGACGGGGTTTCACCGTGTTAGCCAGGATGGTCTCGATCTCCTGACCTCGTGATCCGCCCGTCTCGGCCTCCCAAAGTGCTGGGATTACAGGCTTGAGCCACCGCGCCCGGCCCAGTTATTATTGTTTTAGACAAGGTCTCACTCCCGTTGCCCAGGCTTGAGTGCTGTGGCGCAAACTCGAGTCACTGCAGCCTCCATTTCCCTGGCTCAAGTGATCCTCCCACCTCAGCCTCCCAAGTAGCTGGTACCATAGGCATGTGCCACCACACCCAGTTAATTTTTTGTAGTTTTTTTTTTTGGTAGAGACAGGTTTCACCATGTTGCCCAGGCTGGTCTCAAACTTCTGGGCTCAAGGCATCCACCTGCTTCAGCCTCCCAAAGTGCTGGGTTTACAGGTGTGAGTCACCACATTGGGCCTTTAGTTGTTTTTTTTTTTAATAGTAACATAGTGTTTTCATAGGAAAGTCTATATTCACTTCCTAGAACTTTTGCTCAGATATAGGGATAGCCATTGCTTGCTTGCTTGCTTGCTTGCTTGCTTGCTTGCTTTCTCTTTCTTTCTTTCGTCTTTCTGTCTTTCTGTCTCTTTCTTTCTTTCTGTCTTTTTTTCTCTCTCTCTTTCTTTTCTTTTCTTTTCTTTCTGTCTTTCTGTCTTTCTTTCGAGACAGAGTCTCACTCTGTTGCCCAGGCTGGAGTGCAGTGGCATGATCTCAGCTCACTGAAACCTCCACCCACTGGGTTCAAGCAATTCTCCTGTCTCAGCCTCCCTAGTAGCTGGGTTGACAGGTGTGCACTACCACGCCTGGCTAATTTTTGTATTTTTAGTAGAGACGGGGTTTCACTATGTTGGTCAGGGTGGTCTTGAACTCCTGACCTCGTGATCCACCACCTCAGCCTCCCAAAGCACTGGGATTACAGGTGTGAGCCACTGCACCTGACTTTTTTTTCTTTCTTAATTTCTTTTGGGGGAAGAAGGATGCTTTATTGTAAAAGTTATTTCGGGAAATTTGGGAAATAGAGAAAAGTACAAAGAAGAAAATAAAACTTACTCATAATTGTATCACCCAGAGATAGCCACTGTTAACATTCTGGCTCACTGCATTTTCTTTCAGACTTAATTTTGTGTATACTTGTATTTTCAAATTTTTAAAAAAATTTTTTGAGACAGGGTCTCACTCTGTCACCCAGGCTGGAGTGCAGTAGCATAATCATGGCTCACCTTAGTCTCAACCTCCCAGGCTCAAGCATTCCACCTTAGCCTCCTAAGTAACCAGGACTACAGGCACCTGCCACCATACCCAGCTAATTTTTGTGTTTTTTGTAGAGATTGGGTTTTACCATGTTGCCCAGACTGGTCTCTTAACTCCTGGGCTCAAGCAGTCTTCCTCCTCGGCCTCCCAAAGTGCTAGGATTACAGATGTGAGTGAGCCACTTCCCCCAGTCTATACTTGTATTTTAAAACAAGATTAGGATCATAGAGCATATGTGGTTTTGGTATTGCGGGTATGTTTCAATATCACTGATAATGACTTGAAAACATGATTTTTCTTTTTTTTTTTTTTTTGAGTCAGAGTCTTACTTTGTCACCCAGGCTGGAGTGCAGTTGCAGCATCTCAGCTCATTGCAACCTCCGCCTCGCCCAGCTAATTTTTTTGCATTTTTAGTAGAGACGAGGTTTCACCATCTTGGCTTTGCTGGTCTTGGACTCCTGGCCTCATGATCCACCCACCTTGGCTTCCCAAAGTGTTGGGATTACAGGCGTGAGCCTCTGTGCCCGGCCGAAAACATGATTCTCAATGACTGTACACAATTTTATCATATAGATGTATAGTAATTTGCTTGACTTTTACTGTAACTTGTTCCTGTTACCATATCACAAGATATTCTATGCACAGTGAGTTGCTTTACTGAAAGATTTGTCTGTCAAGAGAACTTACAAATCATCATATATATAAATTTTAACCAGCAACAATTTAGTTCCATGCATTTCAATGTATTCCCTAATCCAGTGCTGTCATTGTCATCCCACATTGTCCATTAGTTATATAAAAAATATATTTCACAATAAACAGTTCATTCATTTAATGCCTATTAATACCTCAGGTCAGATCTGATTAAGAAAAAGGCTGGCAAAAATATAACCGGCCAGGCCCTGGAATGTATTTCAAGAAAAGCAGCACCAAGAAGGCTTTATCCTAAGGAGACTCTCACAAACATCTCTGCATTGGAAAACTGTGGAAGCCCTGCAATGAAAAGAGCGAATGGAGATGTCAGTGAAGTATCAGAAAACAGTGTCAGCAACACAGAGGAAGTGCCAGGGTCTCTGTGTCTCAGAAAGGTAAAATAAAAGCATTGAGATTCAACCACATCTCAGTCAAGAATTCTCATGTGTCTCCCTTTGCAGTCTTCTTCCCCAATCCCCACCCAGCCATGTTCTGAAAATTTATTTTCTTATGTTTTGATAGGGGAAAAGTGAAGCTAGTCTGAATTATAGACTGAAGAAAAGTCTGATAGAGAAAAGTCTGATTTACGGAATGTCAATAGAAAATAGTTAAATTGTTCAGTCAGTAATTTCTAATAAAGCATATTCAAGTAGAGATTTGGGTCGCTTGTTTCCAATAATAAATTATGATTATTTATGGTATATTCTATCTTGAATAACAATAATATGTTGAGGTCATGTAATTTGTTTCCTAAAATGTTTCCTTCTAATTTTACTTTTCAAATTTGTTTGGTAAAGCTTGTATTCATAATAGTACAAATGTAAATTTCATCCCAACAAATATCACAAATTCCTTCCTAATGGAGTCCCAGTTAATAACATCTTATTCTATAAGATAGATGATAAGCTTCACAGAATGCTGTAGTGTTAAACCTTATGAAATCTACTGAAGGGAAGCAATGTATAAGAAACTGAAGTATCTCAAATATTGATAATCCTAATTTTACCTGTTTAATGTTTTGTTCAAGATTGTTTTGCTCTTGTTATTGTTGGTTTGGAAATAAGAGTTTCTTAGTTAGAATTAGAAATTTGAAAGCAGAAATAATATTTTTGGAAGTTATCATCACCATCTTGGCTGGGTACAGTGGCTCACGCCTGTAACCCCAGCCCTTTGGAAGGCCAAAGAGGGAAGATCTCTTGAGGCCACGAGTTCAAGAACAGCCTGAGCGACAGAGTGAGACCCCATCTCCACAGAAATTTAAATAGTAGCCAGATGTGGTGGCTGTAGACCTAGCTGCTGAGGAGGCTGAAGTGGGAGGATCTCTTGAGCCCAGTAGTTCAAGGCTTTAGTGAGCTATGATCGTACAATTGCACTCCAGCCCTGGCAACAGAGTGAGACCCTGTCTCTTAAAAAAATAAAAAATTCACCATATTACGCTGTATATGACTTTTACGGCAGAATTTGATTAGTAAACTGGACTTACTCAGTTTGATACCATAGGTGTTTTACTGAGTACTTGTTATATGCCCAAAACTTAGGGCAATTTTCTCTTCCTGTATGTTACTAAGTTGGCCATAAAGTGAAAACTAAAATCTGTGTTCTCATTGTCCAAAATCACTGTCCCCTCGTATTTTTCTAGTCACACATATTGTGCTTACTTTTTCACAGGCAACAACAGAAATCATTTTCCTGCTGCTTCAGGTCCCTGAAATTCACTAAGATTGCCAGTTTCTTTGCTAGAGAAAATGACATTTAGAACTTTAAGCTCCATGAGCACCATTACAGCACTCTTTACTCCAAATTTCCTATTGTGTCACCAAATTCTTGAAAGAAGGCTCTATTTTTAAAGGGAATTATTTGCCTTAATGTGGCAAACTCCTGCAAAGCTGAAATTACATTATGGGTAAATGATGTAGACCCTTGTCATGTTCTGCCTGAACTTCCATGGGCTTCCTGCCGTCCTCTGTGCCTCTGTTCTCCTTCACCCTGCTTCTCTTCGACAGTGTACTCATAGATTTTTGTCCAAACCTGAGGTCTACATTGAGTCCCAGGGATTCAGAGCCCTGGCTGTAGAGTTCCCATTCCAAGGTTCAAACCTCTCTCTTACCACGTATTAACTGTAACTTGGACAAGTTATTTATTTTGCCCTCAGTTTCCTTAGTAAAATGGGGATAATAATAATAATGTCCACTAAATGGAATTGTAAAAATTGAGCTAAAGGTGTAACAGGCACATGGTCAGTGCTTGATAAAATTTAGTTACTGGCTGGGCACAGTGTCTCACACCTGTAATACCAGCACTTTGGGAGGCAGAGACGGGCGGATCACGAGGGCAGGAGTTCAAGACCAGCCTGGCCAA
>NW_012105919.1:1210840-1212296 GCF_000951045.1 Mandrillus leucophaeus
CCTCAGCCTCCCGAGTAGCTGGGACTACAGGCGCCCGCCACCTCGCCCGGCTAGTTTTTTTGCATTTTCTAGTAGAGACGGGGTTTCACTGTGTTAGTCAGGATGGTCTCGATCTCCTGACCTCGTGATCCGCCCGTCTCGGCCTCCCAAAGTGCTGGGATTACAGGCTTGAGCCACTTTTTTTTTGAGAGGAGTCTCGCTCTGTTTCCCAGGCTGGAGTGCAGTGGCATGATCTCGGCTCACTGCAACCTCTGCCACCCAGGTTCAAGTGATTCTCCTGCCTCAGCCTCTTGAGTAGCTGGAATTACAGGCACCTGCCACCACGCCTGGCTAACTTTTGTAGTTTTCAGTAGAGATGGGGTTTCACCATCTTGGCCAGGCTGGTCTTGAACTCCTGGCCTTGTGATCCACCCGCCTTGGCCTCCCAAAGTGCTGGGATTACAGGTGTCAGCCACTGCACCCGGCCTGTTTTTTGTTTTTTAAGTGTCTATTGATGCTTGTTTGTCAGAAAGTTATTATTGTGATGTTTACAAAACAGTGATTTTTCTATTTTTTTGTGTATTTATTAGATGGAAACCCACTTTAAGAAAGAACTTTGTGGGCCAGGCGCAGTGGCTGATGCCTATAATCCTAGCACTTTAAGAGGCCAAGGCGGGCAGATTACCTGAGGTCAGGAGTTTGAGACCAACCTGACCGACATGGAGAAGCCCCATCTCTACTAAAAATACAAAATTTGCTGGGCGTGGTGGCACATGCATGTAATCCCAGCTACTAGGGAGGCTGAGGCAGGAGCATCACTTGAACCTGGGAGGCGGAGGTTGCAGTGAGCCGAGATTGGTCCATTGCACTCCAGCCTGGGCAACAAGAGTGAAACTCTTTTCAAAAAAAAAAAAAAAAAGAACTTTGTCTTCTCCCCTGTGTGTTACTCAGTGATTTATATCACTGTGTACTCTTGGACCTTCATTTTATTCTATGGGTTGTAATCTACTCATTTTGTTGCTCAAAGTGCACCGTATTTGGCCACTGAGAGCCTCTTCAAGTTGGGCCTGTGTCCCTTTGACATGTCTCCAACATTTATGAGCACTTCCTTACCCTTTTGGAACCTTCAGGTATTCCTGGCTTATTATGTCCTTCCCCTGCCCCAGCTCTGGAATCAGCTGTTTCTCCCAGGAACCCTGGTTCCTTTTGTTGGAGGTGGTATATAGAGACCAATTTCTGGGTGCTAAGTGTGCTCTTTTGTATGAGGGTTTCATTGCTTCTGGGCCCTCTCAGGTGGCAGAGCTAGGAATTATATGTATGCATTAACATGTATACATATATTGAGTTGTTGTTATATCTATTTATATACATTCATTAAAACCTGTGAATTCGGCCGGGCGCGGTGGCTCATGCCTGTAATCCCAGCACTTTGGGAGGCCGAGGCGGGCGGATCACAAGGTCAGGAGATCGAGACCAC
>NW_012105919.1:1212346-1213465 GCF_000951045.1 Mandrillus leucophaeus
GCGTGGTGGCTGATGTCTGTAATCCCAGCATTTTGGGAGGCCAAGGTAGGCAGATCATAAGGTCAAGAGATCAAGACCATCCTGGCCAACATGGTGAAACCCTGTCTCTACTGAGAATACAAAAATTAGCCGGATATGGTTGGCCAGGCTGGTCTCAAACTTCTGACCTCAAATGATCTGCCTGCCTCGGCCTTCCAGAGTGCTGGGATTACAGGCATGAGTCACTGCGCCTGGCCTCAACATTTAATATTCAGTATAACAGTACAGTGATCATTTCATTGAACAAAAATCAGAAAATACAAGTAAGAGATAATCACTTCAAATATTTTGATTATTACTCTTCCTTTAAGACACTCTTCTTCTTTTTTTTTTTTTTTTAAGACGGAGTTTCGCTCTTTTGCCCAGGCTGGATTGCAATGATGCAATCTCGGGTTCACTGCAACCTCCACCTCCCAGGTTCAAGCAATTCTCCTGCCTCAGCCTCCTGAGTAGCTGGGAATACAGGTACTTGCCACCACGCCCAGCTAATTTTTTTGTATTTTTTTAGTAGAGACGGGGTTTCACCGTGTTAACTTGGTCTCCCTACCTTGGGTGATCCGCCCGCCTTGACCTCCCAAAGTGCTGGGATTACAGGCATGAGCCACTGTGTCCGGCCAATTTTTGTTTTTTTAGTAGAGACAGGGTTTCACCATGTTGGCCAGGCTGGTCTCAAACTCCTGACCTCAAGTGATCCACCTTCCTTGGCTTCCCAAAGTGCTGGGCTTACAGGTGTGAGCCACCATGCCCAGCCTGCTTTGTCCTTCTTTACCTTGACATTTTAGTAGAATGTCCTAACTTTGGTTTTTTTCTGTGTTTCCTCATGATTTAATTTTAACTATGTATTTTTGGTAAGAATTCAACAGAGTAATAATGTTGGGTTCTCTTTGTACATCATATCTGGAGGAACAGGTTTTTTCTCCGTATTGGTGGTGGTAATTTCTATCATATGGTCAAGGTGGTGTCTGCCAGCTCTCTACTATAAAGTTACTGTTTTTCTGTTAGTAACTAGTAAGTATTTTGTGGAGAGATACTTTGATACTATGTAAATATCCTGGTTTTCATCATACTTTTTTTTTTTTT
>NW_012105919.1:1215245-1273520 GCF_000951045.1 Mandrillus leucophaeus
AAAAAAAAAAACAAAAAAAAAAACCTGTGAATTCATATTGATTCCTCCGATTCCATTCCAGCACCATAGGGTTCATGCTATTCTCCCCCTTATTTGAAACTCTTTGACAATGAGAAACTTACCTCTTATCCACTAGATATTAACTTAGTGTAAATCCCAGAATGCATAATTTCAGAAGTTCTAACTCATACGCCTGTGAAAAATCTACAACTAAAAGTACAATTTTTGTGAACATTCTTGTCTTTAGTCTTAAAGTATTCAAAATATGTTTTTCAAAGTTACTTAGCTTAGTTCTTTTCTTCCCCCACTCAGATTTCAGTATGGTGATGTTAATCATTTGTAATATAGTTAGCTTCATTTGTTTGTTTGTCTTCCATTTTGGTTCTCCCCAAATCCTTGTTGATTGTATTTATTTGCTGCTTTGAGTGCTGAACCATTAACATGGTCCTAAAAGTCAGAACTATACAAAGCAGTGTTACTTCCTCTCTCTTTTCTACTCTGTGCTACAGCCCCTTGTAGAGAATAAATCTCATTAGTTTCTTTTCTTTTCTTTTTTTTTTTTTTTAAGATGGAGTCTTGCTGTTTTGCCCAGGCTGGAGTGCAGTGGTGTGATCTGGGCTCACTGCAACATCTGCCTCCCAGGTTCAAACAATTCTCATGCCTCAGCCTCCCGAGTAGCTAGGATTACAATTGTGCACCACCACGCCCAGCTAATTTTTGTAGACACGTGGGTTCATCATTTTGGCCAGGCTGATCTCGAACTCTTGACCTCAGGTGATCCATCTGCCTCAGCCTCGCAAAGTGCTAGCTAGGATTATAGGCGTGAGCCACCATGCCCGCCCTAGTTTCTCATTTATCATTTCTATGTTTCTTTTACACAAATGTATGTACACAGATACATACACATTCTTCTTTTTTTTTACACTATAAATTCAGTTTTCCACTTTGCTTTTTGTACCTGAGAGCGTATACTAGAAATCACTCCATCCTGGGTTTTTTTTTTCCCCTAACAGCTGCATTGTGTTTCACATGTGAATATACCATAGTTAATTCAACCATTCTCCCATATCTGGGCATTTAGATTCCTTCACCAGTATTTTATTTACATTTACAAACAAAGCCGCAATGAATAACCTTTTACATATATATTTTTATATCGTCAGAAGTGTCTTTTCAAGGTAAATTCCTAAAAGTGGGACCACTGGTTCACAAGGTGAGTGCAGATGTAGTTCTGTGAGGTTCTGCCAGATTCCAGTTATGCCAGTTTGCCTTGCCTGCAGTAGTGGAGTGCCCATTTCCCCACAGCCTGGCAAGCAGCATGTGTTGTCCAACTTTAATTTTTTTTTTTTTTTTTGCCAAGCTGATATTTGAGAAATGGTTATCTCAGTATGGTTTTAATTTGCATTTCTCTAATTGTGAGTAAGGTTGAACATCTTTTCATGTGTTTAAAGACCATTTTATAATTTTGTGAATTGTTTATTCATGTCTCTTCCCATTTTTCTGTTGAGTTTTTATAAGCATTCTTTATATAGATAGGAATACTAGTCCTGTATCTGTGATAAATGGTGCATTTATTTTTTCCCTCTTTATCAGTTGTAAGGTTTTTTTTTGCCATGCAAAAATTTTTCATTTTTTTTCTTCAAATTTTTCATTTTATGTAGTCCAATTTATACTGTTTAAAGATTGTCAATGGAGTTTTGAGTCAGTAATTAGAAAGCAAGCTTTTCCCTACATGGAGTTAAAAGAGGAATTTACCCATGTTTTCTTCTAGAACTTATGGGATTTCATTTTTTCATATTTACATCCTGAGCCATTTGGAGTTTCTCTTCTTATGCATGGCATAAAATACAGATCTAATTCTATCTTTTTCAAAATGACTTCCCAGCTATCCCAGAACCACTTATTATGAAGTCTGCCTTTGCCCTAGTGATTTGAAGGTCCTGTTTATCATATATTAAATTTCTTTTTCTATTTTGAGTCACTTGTGGACTTTATTTTCTGTTCTTCTGATCCATTTGTCTCTTCATGTGTCTGGACCACACTTTACATAGGCTTCAGAGTATGTTTTGGTGTCTGGTATGGTTCGTCTTTGTGGCAGTGTTCTCTTGGCTGTTCTTGAAGGTTTGTTTGTTTGTTTGTTTATTTAGAGACAGAGTCTCACTCTGTTGCCTAGGCTGGAGTGCAGTAGTGCAATCTTGGCTCACTGCAACCTCCGCCTCCCGGGTTCAAGTGATTCTCCTGCCTCAGACTCCTGGGTAGCAGGGATTACAGGCGCGTGCCACCACACCCAGTTAATTTTTGTATTTTCAGTAGAGACACAGTTTCACCATGTTGGCCAGGCTGGTCTTGAACTCCTGGCCTCAGGTGATCTGCCTGCCTCGGCCTCCCAAAGTTCTGGGGTTACAGCCGTGAGCCACCGCACCCAGCCAGGTTTATTTTAAATTTGAACTTTAATATCAACTTATCTTTTCTATAAAAAATTTATTCAAATTTTCAGGCTGGGTACTGTGGCTTACGCCTGTAATCCCAGCACTTTGGGAGGCCGAGGAGGGCGGATCACTTGAGTTTGAGACCAGCCTGGCCAACATGGTGAAACCCTGTCTCTACTGAAAATACAAAAATTAGCCAGGCATGGTGGTGTGCGCCTGTAATCCCAGCTACCCAGAAGTCGGAGACAGGAGAATCACTTGAATTCCGGAGGCAGAGGTTGCAGTGAGCCAAGATTGTGCCACTGAATTCTGGCCTGGGTGACAGATCAAGACTCTGTCTCAAAACAAACAAAATTATTCACATTTTCTTAAATTTGTTAACTTAGGGAAAACTGACATTTTCATTCTTTCCAGAAATAGGCAATGTGTTTCCATTTGTTTAAGTCTACTTTTGTCTTTCAGGAGTGTTTTAACGTTCCCCTTGTATAGGTTTTGTATATTTACTTTTTTATCTTATTTATTTTTTGAGACAGGGTCTTGCTCTGTCATCCAGGCTGGAGTGCAGTGGTGTGATCTCAGCCCACTGCAGCCTCCACTTTCCAAGCTCAAGTGATCCACCTTATCTTCCCAAGGAGCTGGGACTACAGGCACACACCACCACACCCAGCTAATTTTTTTTTTTTTTTTTTTTTGCAGAGACAGGATTTTGCCATGTTTTCCAGGCTAGTCTCCAACTCCTGGGTACAGGCAATCCTCCTGCCTTGGCCTCCCAAAGTGCTGGAATTACAAGTGTGAGCCACTGTGCCTGGCCTGTGTATTTATTACTAAGTTTATTCCTAAATAATCTCTGTTGCTACTATACATGGAGTTTTCTCTACCATTATTTTCTCTGCCTATTATGTATGTGAAGACTATTTTTGTGTGTGTTAATTTTATACCCTGCTACCTTGCTGAATTATGTTATTGTTTCCATTAATCATTAATTGTCTCAGGTTTTCTAGGCATACTATCATTTTATATAGAAATTGTTTTATTCTTTAATGCCTCCAGTTTATCTCTTCAGCTGCATTAAGTACGATGCTGCGTAGCAGTGGAATGAGGGAGCTCCTTTTTTAGTTCCTGATCCTAGTGGAAAGGTGTGGCACACACTTTTGTGTTTTACTTTTGCTCCTGCTGTTGTTCCTACACCCTGGGGTGATCATATTTCTTTCTTCTCTACCTTTCAAACTTTTAATTTTATTTTTTACCCACACTACACAGATGTAGCCCTTTCAAACTTTTATCCACCCTTCAAGGCCTGGCTCAAATGACACTTCTCCTTTTGAAGCCTTCTAATTCTAGTCAGAACGTTTTGTTCATCCTATTCCTTCGTTATTTTTTAATTTTTTATTTTTTTTTAAATGGAGTTTCACTCTGTCGCCCAGGCTGGAGTGCGGTGGTGCTGTCTTGGCTCACTGCAACCTCTGCCTCCCAGGTTCAAGCAATTCTCTTGCCTCAGCCTCCTGAATAGCTGGGATTGCGGGCGCCTGCCACCACACCCAGCTAATTTTTGTATTTTTAGTAGAGACAGGGTTTTACCACGTTGGCCAGGCTGCCCTTGAACTCCTTACCTCAGGTGATCCGCTCTCCTCAGCCTCCCAGCGTGTTGGGATTACAGGCGTGAGCCACCGCCTGGCCCTATTCATTCGTTATTATGCCACACGATAATTCTTTATGTGTACTTTTACACCACTAGGCAGAGTAGGAGCTGCCCAAGAGCAGGCCTGAATCTTACCTCTGTGTTCCTAGTGCAGAGCCAGGAATTGGCACAGCTTCTGCTCTGCCTTGGGATATCTTCGGGTGATATCACAGAATTCCAAAATGAAATCAATTTTAATTGAGTTTATTTTAAAAAAGAAGTATATGCGAGGTGTGCTACTTTAGAAAAAAGAATTTTCAAAATTAAATTATGATAGATATCGCCATATTCTAAACAATGACCAGTGGCTTTTTCTGCTGTGGATTTTTTTTTTCTTTTCTATTTGAGTCAGAATCTTACTCTGTCACCCAGGCTGGAGTGCAGTGGCATAATCTTGGCTCACTGCAACCTCCACCTCCTGAGTTCAAGCGATTCTCCTGCATCAGCCTCCCAAGTAGCTAGGATTACAGGCATATGCCACCACTCCCAGCTAATTTTTTTATTTTTTGGTAGAGGTGGAGTTTTACTGTTGCCCAGGCTTGTCTCAAACTCCTGACCTCAAGTGATCTGCCCACCTTGGCCTCCCAAAGTGCTGGGATTATAGGCATGAGCCACCACACCTGGCCATGCCCAACTAATTTTTGTATTTTTTGATAGAGCCAGGGTTTCACTGTGTTGGCCAGGCTGGTCCCGGACTCCTGACCTCAGGTGATCCACCTGTCTTGGCGTCCCAAAGTCTGGGATTATAGGCATGAGCCACCGTGCCTGACCCACTGTGGATTTTTCATTAAGTTTAAACCAGAAGTTATACACGGCTCTTGGGGGCATCAAAATAGGGACAATATGTATATTAGTAAAAAAAAAAAAAAAAGGATTTTATAACTCTCTTCTTACCCAACTCATATTGGATTTGAGGTTAATTTCTGGTTGCATGGGTGTTCTCAAGGTTCCTCCATTAGATTACTAGACATGGAGAAGGGCCCCATTATCCAGCCATATGAGACTCACAGGCTGAAGGTGGGGACAAGGGAGGGTAGCAAATAGTGTTTAAGCCAGTAGCAAATTCAGGGCAGCTCTCAAAGATTAAAGAAAACCTCAGCTTTCGAGTCTCATACAGCACCACAAACATTATCAAGAGCTCTTTGCATGTGATGATGTACATGGGCAGACACAGGTGCTATATTTAGGTCTTTTCTAGCCTTAGGATCTTGACCTTGGTGAAGACTAGACTCTTTAGAGGCAATTGAAACCATGCCTCCAATTGGCCGGACACGGTGGCTCATGCCTGTAATCCCAGCACTTTGGGAGGCCAAGGCAGGCGGATCACAAGGTCAGGAGATCGAGACTATCCTGGCTAACACGGTGAAACCCCATCTCTACTAAAAATACAAAAAATTAGCTGGGTGTGGTGGTGGGCACCTGTAGTCCCAGCTACTCGAGAGGCTGAGGCAGGAGAATGGCATGAATCCGGGAGGCGGAGCTTGCAGTGAGCTGAGATCGCGCCACTGCACTCTAGCCTGGGTGACAGAGCGAAAAAAAAAAAAAAAAAGAAAAACCATGCCTCCCATTATGGCCAGATCAGTATGCTAGTTTCCCAATGACCCTCTAACAAATTGCCACAAATTTAGTGGCTTGAAACAACGTGAATTGAGTATCTTACAGTTCTGAAAGTCAGAAGTCCTAATTGGGTCTCACTGGGCTAAAATCAAGGTGTCATCAGAGCTGTGTTCCCTTCAGGAGACTTTGGGGGAGAATCTGCTTTCTTGCCCTTTCCAGCTTCTAGAGGCCACTTCCATTCTTTGCTTTGTAGTTCCTTTCCAGCTTCAAAATCAGCAACGGCTGGTTTTTTCCACACAGCCGCACTCTGACCTTAACTCTTCTGTCTCCCTCTTCCATTTCTAAGGATCTCTGTGATTACACTGGGCCCACTTGGCTATTCCGCATCAGCAATTAGAAACCTTAATTCCAATTGCTACCTTAATTCCTCTTTGCAGTGTGACATAACATCTTCAGAGGTTCATGGGCTTAGTATATGGACCTCTTTAGGAACCATTATCTTGCCCACCACAGCTTATATCACAGCTGTCTGGGGAGCAGGTTCAACAGCTGCAAGGCAAGCCTTGCAGAGGGCATCTTCACCTTCTGAGACGTGAGGATGACCCAAGAACAGGGCTCATTCATTTGTTCTCTTGTGGTACCATGCAGCTCCAAATATTTCTTGAGAGCTGTGTCCTAGACAGCCATGCTAGGGATACTACAGTGAACAAAATAAACAAGCTTCCTCAACTTAGAGACTAGAATGGGTATCAGGTATCAGGACTAGGGTATAGGTATAACATAGTCACATGACTAAATATATAATTTTTAAAAAGCTGTGTTTAGTTCAATAAAGGAGAAGTTCAGGGTGCTTGGAGAAGACTTAATGGTATGTACTGCCTTAATCCAGGTCAGAACGTCTTCCCCTTGAAACTGGTGTTTGAGCGGAGCTGGAAAGGATGAGGGCATGGGGGTGGGGGTAGAGCTCAGGGAGGGCGGCCTGTGCAAAGGCCCTGGCAGGGGAAGGAGCCTGGGGACTTGAAGGAGCTGAGGGATGGCCACTGTGGTTGGAGATCAGAGCCAGAGGGAGACGGTGGCACAAGGGGAGGCTAGAGCGCTTGGTAAGAGCCCAGATCATGTTGGAGAGTCCTGGAAGCTGTGCAAACGGCCAAAGTACCTGGGTATTTAAAATATTTGAATGGCTTTATCTGGGAGGGCTGACAGAGCTGAATGTTGACCAGATGACTTTAGCCGCTAGTGTTATATGAAAAACGGGCTTCAGTGAGGCAATAGTCACCCAATTGTAGCATCTGAGAGACAGTGATTACTTAGATGAGAAGTGGAGATAGTTCATTTAGGAGCCAAAACTAGCAAGACTTGGTGATGGATTGGTTATGGGGGTTAAGGAAAAAGGTCTTAGGTTTGGAGAAGTAGATTCAGGGCTTAGTAGGACCATGAATTCAGTTTTGGATATGTTAAGGGAATGCTACTTGCATGTAAGCGAGTAAAGACCCACAGTGCCGCCCATCATCTTCCTCCCTGCAGGAGAGCTCTACCCCAGACTCATAAGGCCTCAGATGGCCACAGCGCTGAAGTTAAGAAACCCAAGTTCAGTGGCTGCTTAGAAGAGGGCAAGCCAGCTAAGAGCAGCCAGGAGAGTACAGCATGAGAAAGATGTGTCAGAGTGAATATCAAGTGGGGAGGACTGAAAATGGGTCCTGACTTTAAGGATGTGGTAAATTCTAGGGGGGTTTCTGTGATATGGGGGTCAGTGAGGGAGAAGTTTTGTTTTTTTAAGACAGTCTTGCTCTGTTGCCCAGGCTGGAGTGCAGGGGCGCGATCTCGGCTCACTACAACCTTTACCTCCCGGGTTCAAGTGATTCTTATGCCTCAGCCTCCTAAGTAGCTGGGATTACAGGCATACATCACTACCCAGCTAATTTTTTTGTATTTTAGTAGACAGGGTTTCCCAGGCTGGTCTCGAACTCCTGAGCTCAGGTGATCCACCCGCCTTGGCCTCCCAAAGTGCTGGGATTACAGGTGTGAGCTACTGTGCCTGACCTAGAGAAGCTTTTTTAAAGTAGAGTTAAAGAGTAGGAGAATGAGAAGATGGAGACAGTGGGTGTAGACAGGTCTACAAGTAGAGATAAAGCGGTAACTGAAGGAAATGGGATAAGGTTAGGCTATTTGTTTGTTTATTTATTTATTTATTTAGAGACAGAGTTTCACTCTTGTTGCCCAGGCTGGCAGTGACTCAATCTCAGCTCACTGCAACCTCCGCCTCCCAGGTTCAAGTGATTCTCCTGCCCCAGCCTCCCTAGTAGCTGGGATTACAGGCACCCGCCACCACGCCCAGCTAATTTTTTATATTTTTAGTAGAGACAGGGTTTCACTATGTTGACCAGGCTGGTCTCGAACTCCTGAGGTCTCGAGCTCAGGCGATCCACCTGCCTCAGCCTCCTAAAAGTGCTGGGATTACAGGCATGAGTCACTGTGCCTGGCTATTTCTGTATTTTAAAGATAAGAAGACTGGGCCCAGTGGCTCATGCCTGTAATTCTAGCACTTTGGGAGGCCAAGGCGGGAGGATTGCTTAAAGCCAGGAGTTTGAGACCAACCTGGGCCACATAGCAAGACCCCGTCTTTATGAGGGGAAAAAAAACCAAAACTGTGCATAGTGGTGCATGCCTGTAGTTACAGCTACTCCAGAGGCTGAGGTGGGAGGATTGCCCAGGAGTTTGAGGCTGTGGTGAGCTGTGATCACACAGCTGCACTGCAACCTGGGCAATAGGGCAAGACCTGATCACAAATAAAAAAGTAAAGATGAGAGGCATTTGAGCATTTGAAAATGCTAATATTCTGAGGGGGCTGGGATGCGGAGATAGGGAATGACTGGCTTTAACCTGGAAGGGTGGCTTCTGCTGTAGCAGGAGAGGAAGGAAAGATGGATGAATTCATCCAGTGGCCTACAGAGGCTTCCTTGACCTCTGCCTTTCACAGTCCTGGTGGAAGCTTTGATGGCTCAGGAGGGGAGTCAGCAGCAGACCATTGATCCCAAACTGAAGATTGTCGTGTGCCTTTGAAGTCAGGGAAAGGTATAGTTTTAGGACTTGTTGGACCAATAATGAAGGTTCTGGGTGTTCTGTGAACCATCACCAGCAAAGAGGGATATAATACTGGTCAGATTTCTGAAGAGGACTGTCACCTGGAGCATTTAATGAGCAAACTTTCTCTTTGGAATCAACAGTGCAGTTCCTTTTTTCCCTCCAGTTTTCTTGCATGTTCTTTGGAGCAGTTTCTTCTGACCAGCAAGAACACTTCAACCACCCTTTCGACAGTCTGGCAAGAGCAAGTGACAGTGAAGAGGACATGAATAATGGCAGTTTCTCTATATTCTAATGCTTAATGATGTCTGAGCTGGCCCACAGCCCAGTGACTGGCTCATTTGCCCCTCAAGCACGAGTTTGCATGTTTAGTGTCTAAAAGAGGTTGTCCAGGACTTCCTTGGAATGGAGGATGGGCTTTTAAACCACATCACCTTGTACAACAACCATATCTAGAAATAGCTGTTTGTCAAGTGTATGTAACTTGCTTTAAATCCATTATGCTACTTGGGAGGCAGAAGAGTTTTCTGTGAAGGAAAAAAGCCCATTAGAGTTATTCAATTCAATGCATGTTCACCCTAGAGCTTTTAACATCTTTGCTAGTTTTATAAAGGTATTTAAACTTTATTCAACAGCCATTTGGAGTGCATCAAGATGGCTTGAAATGGAATTTTGTGATTTGTAGTCAGGTATCTTTTGTATTTGATTGCAAACATTTGGATTTTAGTTTTCTCATGTAATACCATGGCCTTTTTTGTCCATTGTTTTTTATATTTTAAGTAGAATAAACCCTGGAAAAAAGATCAAGAATAAAAATATATAGTCACTTTCACTTGGTTTTTTTAGACGGAGTCTCACTTTGTCACTCAGGCTTAAGTGCAGTGGTGCCATTTCTGCTCACTGCAATATCTGCCTCCCAGGTCCAAGTGATTCTCCTGCCTCAGCCTCCAGTGTTGGCTGGGATTGCAGGTGCGTGCCACTATGGCGGGCTAATTTTTTGTATTTTGTAGAGACAGGGTTTCACCTTGTTGGTCAGGCTGGTCTTGAACTCCTGATCTCAAGTGATCTGCCCACCTCGGCCTCCCAAAGTGCTGGGATTACAGGCTTGAGCCACTGCGCCCAGCCTGGAGTGTTTTTACGTATTATAAAATTTTATTTCTGGCTGGGTGCGGTGGCTCAAGCCTGTAATCCCAGCACTTTGGGAGGCCGAGACGGGCGGATCACGAGGTCAGGAGATCGAGACCATCCTGGCTAAAGCGGTGAAACCCCGTCTCTACTAAAAAAATACAAAGAAACTAGCTGGGCGAGGTGGCGGGCGCCTGTAGTCCCACCTACTTGGGAGGCTGAGGCAGGAGAATGGCCTAAACCCGGGAGGCGGAGCTTGCAATGAGCTGAGATCCGGCCACTGCATTCCAGCCTGGGCAACAGAGCAAGACTCTGTCTCAAAAAAAAAAAAAAAAAAAAAAATTTTATTTGTTAACCTCAAATTGTTCTGATTTTCAGATGTGATTTTTTATTTTGCAGTGTGATGCAGAAAAGAATTTAATGGAAGTGATGCCAAATATTTCTGTATTACCTGACATAGAACAGTATCCTCCACTGCCAAGACAGCCTGAGTTTGGAGTGGAATAAGGTAGAAGACAAATGTCTCTGTTCTTTGGCCCTTTAAGAGTTAGCTTTTTACCTGTACAAATGGACTAAAAAATCTGGCACAAAACATAGTTATGTAATGTCTTATGATGTGTGCCTCTCCCTCCCCCAAACCTGTTTACAGTCAATTATAACCTGACAAACGAGACTTTTGTAACATCTTATTGTTAAGTCTTTCTGAAACCTTCAAACCTAAGGAAATGTTAACGGGCAAACAATTGTAGTTTAGACTTTGTGAGAAATTCATAAAGGTGGCGGAGTAGATTAGCATGCTTTAGAACTGTGAATAGAGTTCTAACTGAAACCAGAATGAATTTGGCTCTTGTAGCTTAGTAATGAGTCATAGCTACCCACAATAACCTAATAAAAACTCAAGTTCATCCCAAGATGTTCCTTAGTGAATGAAAATGGGCCTTAACCAAGCTTTTTGTGGTAATTGGCAATGCCCACATAATTTCAACTAAGTCCTTTCACATGGTAGGCTGAAGATTTATGTATCTCATGCTTACACTGATGATTAACACTGAATTTCTGATATTTCTAACAAATGCAGATTTGTTAGACACAGGGAGCTTTTATACACAAGAGTAACTCTGTAGGTCTCTGCTGAGGATAACATTTCTGGTTCATTCATTGAAATAGGCAGAGGGGTTTAGGTCTTGAAAGCATCATCATCAGTAATAGCCTGGATGCAGCATTGGACTATTAAAGACAGTTAACACTAGTGGGGCATAGTGGCTCATGCCTGTAATCCCAGCACTTTGGGAGGCCCAGGTGGGAGGATCACTTGAGCCCAGCAGTTCAAGACCAGCCTGGGCAACATGGTGAGATCCCATCTCTACAAAAAATACAAAAATTAGCCGGGCACTTTGGATTTTAGAATTTGGATACAAAGTGCTAAGTTGAAATACAGTCATCTGTTGCATAACAAAGTTTTGGTCAATGATGGACCGCACAGACAGTGGTGGTCCCATAAGATAATGGAGTTGCCCTATACAGGTGTACCGTTTTTTGTCTTTCATACCATAGTTTTGGCTGAACCATTTCTATGTTTAGATATTAAAATGCTTACTGTTGTGTTACAACTGCCTACAGTATTCAGTACAGTAACATGCTATACAGGTTTGTCACCTAGGAGCAACAGGCTATCCATATAGTCCAGATGTGTAGTAGGCTAGATCATCTAGGCTTGTGTCAGTACACAATGATGAAATTGCTAAGGATGCATCTGTCAGAACATCTCTGTTGTTAAACAACACGACTCTACACCAGATTTTTTTTGTAGTTTCCCTCTATACTTCCCTCTATATATGGAAGGTGCAAAGCCTCAGCTGGGAAAAACTTCTATAATTTACATTCAATTGTCAGTCCATATTGATGAATTTCTGAGGAAGCTCACCTGATGTAGTGAAGCAGCCAGTTGGAGCCAGTTAAAGTAGTAGCATATATTCAGTGCTAGAATGACTAGGAGGCTTAGAAATGAGGACTTGAGACGAACAAACTCAGTGTCAAGGGCTGGTGTCTCACTTAGTTACTATTCAAACCAAAAGAAGTACACAGATTAGTATAAATACTATGTTTATTAAATATCTTTACAGTTTATTTAAATGTATTTACAGAACTATTCCTGCATAAGTTATAATTCAGACATCCAAATTCAGGTAATTGCCTCTTGGGTAATAAGACAAATAATGATAGTCTCAACAGAAAAAAAGCAGCTCATTAGTATACACACAGATTCTAATTTGCTTCATTATTTAGCCATCTTTGCCACAAACTACCTGCTAACAGTTAAAATTTTGACATGGACACATTTTAGTTGAGAAGTTCAATTTTGCAAAGAATTTAATTTTAAATAAATAGAATCCAAATATGTTCTGCTTCATGTTTTGTTTTATAAGCAGATTTTGGTTTTTTGATACTGTAAAATTTTTAAAATGCAAAAATGTGATACAGTTTCCAGAGAAACTGAATGCTGTAGCTTCTACCAAAGACAGCTGGTATAAGGTGACCTAAGGAACCATGAACTTACCAAAAGTACAAATGTTTACAGTTCAAGCCAATATCTTGTTTACATTCTCCCAAACACTCAAAGCTGACTCAATAAATTCCCACGATTCCTGCCTAACTTGTTACTTGGTATGGTGGGCTAGTGGTACTGAAGGTGGTTTCCATCTCCGGGCTACTGTCCTATCCAGAACACATGCAGCTGATAGGAGACGATGCTCTCCCATCACGCAAAGCTTAAAACCGAGTTTCTAATCTAGACACAGCCCAACCCCCAGACATGCATACCTGGAATGGATTCTTTTGTGACTTAGTACCCATCAACCATGTCAAGCAAATACAGTAACTCAGGACAAATAACTTGTTCCCCCTGCCTCCCATTTCTTCTTTTAGTTTTCAGAGCCTATAGACTCTATTGCATCTCCATTTGGTAAAATTTTTTTTTTTTTGTGCGCAGGCAGCTTAAGTTCATAGGAAGAAATAAGGTTCTGATATGTTTAGAGTGCACATTTTAAAACAGAACAAAATAAAAATTTCAAGCATGTGATAAAAATATTGATTTTTATAATACAGTATTGCTTTATAAATATAGATGGAAAAGCTATAAACTTTACTGGTCTTTGGTGCATCCAGAGAGGGATAATTTGCCATTTGTAAATTAGAAATCCAAATTTTTTCTTTTGTTATAAAAGTCCATTACATGAGGCAAGTGTGTGTGTGTGGCTTAAAATACAATTAACACACACATCAGGTTCAGAATCAGACCCACCAAGTGGTACAGCACAGTAACAACCCATGGAAGCTTGGGTCTGTGACCTGGAAAATTCTACTATGGGTCCAACACAGCCTCTGACCACTGAGAGTAGGGGAGATACTTGTTAAGCAGCACTCCAACTGACCCCCCCGGCAGTCATAAAATTAAGTGCATAACACAAAAAGAACAGGGGAAAATAGAGAAAATATTTTATGTCACTAATCTATAGGCCAGATCCAAAGTCAATTCCACTGTGAAACTCAATTCTTGCCCCACTACTTTCAGTATCACTGGAACAAACACATTGTCAATTTCTAACAATCATTTCTCAAAAAGGTAAGCTGAGTAAATGAGTTGTGTATAACACCACCAATCTAGCTTTACAAAGATTGTGTTTGACAGGTTAAATGAGAGCAGAGAAAAACCAGAAACTTGACGAGCACTGCTCTTACCAGGAATTAAACATAGGCGTTGGAAAATGAATGCAAAATATATCCAGATCATAAGGCTACATACCTCTTACCAAAAATAATTGAAAACCTAAACAAAAGAGCTGAAGTTGTCAATCCTAATATAAATGTATTCCTTCTAACAAAACCCTTCTGGATGCAACTTTCTTTACTTTTTAAGTACACAGAGACTGCAAATAGTTTGTGCAAAATAAATACCCCGCCACTTGCCACTCATGCTTCTGTGTTTTATCATAGCATGATTTCTCCTTAAATAGAGTCTCCCTCCAGACCCCCCACCCCGCCCCCACCTCGTCTACCAAAGAATTCTGTTTTGTCAAGTTAGGGTAGTTAAGGCATTCTGACATGTAATTAAAGGTGATTCAAAATAGATTATCTAACATTATGCCAATTTAGGAATAGTAGATAAATTACTGAACGGCTTACAAATGAATAACTCATTCTTATTATAAATGAAATGCCTGTTACAAGCATGATGCATTGAAATATAGTAATGACATGTACATGGTACATGTTAAACAATTTTAAATAAAAGCTTGACAGTTACTCAAATATACAGTACAAATTCACAAAACAAAATCTTTTAAAACAAGTTGAGGTAACCTCAAACATAAATTTTAATGCAATAAACCAGGGAGTCAGTATCTCCTTTAGAGAAAGACTTTCTGTATTCTCAAGTAGATTCTCATCAGGTTTAATTGCATTCTCATCTATACACCAATGTTACCTGACTTATATATAAAACATGGCTTTAATTTAAGGATTTCTAAGTATATATTTTTTTCTACCACCAAGTTAATGAAGGAAAAAACTGACCCAAAAATATATATCTTTACAGCAGTCCACTTGTACACAAACCTTAAAAATAAGTTTCAGCTTGCAGATAATGGGAAAACTGAATGCGGGGTAGATTTGTAAGGAAACTATACACTGCAAAATGGCTATTCGGAAACTGTAAACATTAAGCTTTGATTCAGAAACCCCTACATTTCTGTGTGGGGTAATTGTAAATGTCAGATCATCACTGGGAGTTTTCCTCATGGACGTCTGTGCTGCTGCCGCTGCACACAGTGCTCTCTCCACATGGACTCACTGGATTTGGTGCATGCTCTATAGAAAGCAAGGCTACTAATAAAAGGTCTGAGAGTACAAGTATGGGTAGGTAGCATGACCACTGAAAGCCAACAAAATTCAAAGTTACAGTTGTTTGTTCTCAACCCTTCAGGCCTTGGGCCCTAGAGTTCCCATTCGGGGGCATCCTATCAGACAACTAGGAGGAATTTCAGCCTAACATTAAATTTCTAGGCTTTGAGGGGTTTTACAATCTTGAATATTATTTCCATAAAGAAATACTGGTAAAGTGTCTCCCCCACCCCTCCTGGTGATCAGACCTTAGCCTGTGATTTGGACTAATCAATAAACTGCCAAAACTTTAACCATAGGAACACAAGCATCTTTTTAAAAGCATGAAATATTTGCACCCATAGAACTAAAATGGATTTTTCTCCCGATTTGTAACAAAAAAGCTTCTGGGATCAAAACTGTATAACCCAGAGCAATGTTTTAGAGCAGAATCATAAGCCCCTGAAAAATAGGAGTTTATAACAAAGACATAAAGCCACACCAATCATCATAACAAAGACTATGCCTGTGGAGTACACATGTAACATTTCTTTTGATGAATAATGTATGTTTCTAGATGTATCATTACGTACAATTTGTGTTAGACTTGTACAATCCCTTTAGCACACTAGGATTTTGAATTCACTTTACCAACATTACTCTTTTCAATACTTCAACTACTTTTGAAAAGAAACAGCCACGGTGGCACTGAACACCTCCATCCCCATCATGGAAAGAACATCGAGAAATGAAGGCCAATCTTCAAATCTTGGATCTCTTCAATTGCTGCCGGCAGATATGAGCTAGTGAATGATAGTAGTGGTTCTCAACAAAGATCTCAATGGGTCTCAAGAAGACAGGCAAAAGACTTACATCACTGGCCATTGAGATCAGTGGCAAAGAAATGTGGTCCTGCCAGCAGGATCAGCACACATGGCAGGGGAAATTTGGGATGATGAAAGGAAAGGCAGGACTCGACACCTCGGCTAGTCTGTATACTCAGCCACTATTGAAAGAAGGACGGTGATGTCATCCGGCTTTCCACCTACAATGAAAATGAGAACCTATCAGTATATTTTAAAAGGAAAAGTCAATAAAAAATGTGTACTTAAGGCCGGGCGCGGTGGCTCAAGCCTGTAATCCCAGCACTTTGGGAGGCCGAGACGGGCGGATCACGAGGTCAGGAGATCGAGACCATCCTGGCTAACACGGTGAAACCCCGTCTCTACTAAAAATACAAAAAACTAGCCGGGCGAGGTGGCGGGCGCCTGTAGTCCCAGCTACTCGGGAGGCTGAGGCCGGAGAATGGCGTGAACCCAGGAGGCGGAGCTTGCAGTGAGCTGAGATCCGGCCACTGCACTCCAGCCTGGGCGACAGAGCAAGACTCCGCCTCAAAAAAAAAAAAAAAAAAAAGTGTACTTAAATAAGTACTAGGAGACAAATGCTTGCATTCCAGGCAGTTTTGGTTTGTCAGTATACCCTAGTAGAATAAAGAAAAAAATATTTGATAAAGAAAAACAGTTAAACAAAACTCCAAGAAATTATATGAAACTGAAGCTTAAAAAAAAAAAAAATCTTCCCTGCTCCTTTACAACAGGAGCTCTATTCAAACAGCCACCACATCCTCTGTTCACATCAATCTCAGAGAATCTGACGAGAAAGTTACATGCTTCTATACCCACAATCCTAATTTAGACAAACATATCCAATGTTTTGAAACTAGGAATAGCCTTGTATTCTAATCTGCCAAGCAGCTATGGCATGCACTTTTTTTCTATTTTAACATTTTTTGGAGGACTAAGAAATGTTTTACATGTCATAAAATTATATCAACAAGAAACTGACTAATTCTACTAGCTCTGATATGCTAGCACCAACATGTCGTCCCAGCCCTGAGACGGAGCCACCGGCCTGCTCCCAAAGTCACACATCATGCAGTAGATAGGACAAGTCTTCAGTCAAGAGCAGTTTCACATTGCTTCCCTCTTCAAACCCTGCTGTGGCAATTTGGCAGGCAAATACTGTTGAGTCCCACAAAGCCAGAGGAAGGGAGAAGCGAAATGTCAGACACGTGAAAGGCAGAATGTTAAACTGTTAGGAATGTCCACGCACTCTGGGCAGAGCTCAGAGGCCTTTTGGGCTCAGGTCCAAGCATTGCGGTGGCAGCAATAAAGGGCTTCAGGTTCCACCTGCCTCTGCGGCCAGTGAGGTTCAGTTCTGAAGGGCATGCTGTGTGGGGAAGACATAACGACATGCACTTGCTCTCATCCTCCTGACCTTGCTGAAAGCCACCAGTGCACAGCTTGGGGGCTGGGAGAGGACACCTCCACAGTCTCACCCAGAGCCCAGAATGCTCCACTCTACTGACACCATGTCCCCAGTCCCTATGACCTTCCCAAAGAATGCTTACCTCTCACATTTAATCCATTGTCACATGCAAACTGTGCAAAAGGTGACATATAATTTGGGTCATAGGCCAGCTCATGAGCTTGCTCAGCAATGCTTCTTGCAGTCTGTTGTATACTCTCATAATTTGGATTCTAAGATAAAGCATGAGGAAGTTATTTTACCATAATGCTCAAGACAGTAACATTTATCTAACCACCTTTTCCATCATTTAAGTTTTATTCTAGTTAGAAAAGACATTAAAACATCATGCCCTGGCTAATATGAACAAGACACCAGTGCTGCCTGCACAAGGTATCAATCAGAAAATCCTTTGCTATGGTGGCCTTATGCCCTAAAGTTTGGATTTTCATTTTTGCATTTTTCCCATTTGAAATTCTTAAGGTATTCTTGCTAAAATAGGATGAACTGAAAAGGCAGATTCTGATAGCCTTTGAAGGATACTTCAAAAACTTCCCTGCTTAGGAACACACCCTGGCCAACCCCAGTTTGCCTCCAAGAGCTGCCAGTTGCTCTAGTGAAAATACCTTCAGAATTTTGTATCAGGAGGAGATTCCTGTCTAGCTGTGAAATCTTGGGCCATAACTTTATCCTTGCTGCTCCAACTTCCTCATCTGCAAAACGGGGATGGGAACACGAGGTCCACTTCAGCTCTAGTTTCAGTATAACGACAGGTCTCTGCTTCAATGTCACCTCCTCAAAAAGGCCCTCCCTGACCAATCTATCTAAAGTAGTAGCAGTCCCTTCTACTCTCTATTCCCTTATCCAGCTTTGTTTTTCTTCTTATTTAGCACCCACATTACATCATAGATTTACTTCCCTGTATTTATCTATTTTCCTCCACTAGGATGTAAGTTCCATACAGGTAGGGACTGTGTAGATTCTGCTCAGCACTGTGTCACCACACAGAACACAGTGCCTGCGACAAGGAAGCACCTCACACTGCACTCCACAGACAAGGCGTGGCACTAAGGAGTTCCTACACAGGGCTGTAGTTAATCCTCACTGCAACCCTATAAAAGAGGATCTTTAGGATGCCCCATTTTATGTGAAGAAAGTACTGCTTAAACAGTTTTAAGAACCCCTAGATCTCAGCAACTTCAATAAATAATTAAAAAAAGAAAGAAAGAAATGTACCCAAAGTCATACTTGTTAGAGGTAAAGACTCATGAGAAAAAGACTAATTTTCCCCAGAGTGTGTTCACAAAGCCAGGAAAAAGTTGAAAGCCTAGTTTTCACCTCCTTCCTTTCTCTATGGGAGAAACCCAAACTATTTGGTTACCGGTGGCAGCTCAGGTCACATTGAGGCTTCCAGCGGCCTGCTGCCTTTGGCTGGCTCTGGCATGACTATTTCCTGTCTTTGCCTGATTCAACACCTGCTGGGTGTGTTAGAAGAATAAAAGGAGAAAAGACAACCAGGACCCAACACCATTAGACACCATTAAAATGCAAATAAAGATACAAACAAGAAATGCCCTCCATCTAGACTTTTCCTACTTTTACCAGCCTATGAAAAACTTGGGTAGGAAGCTTCTTTTTCCAAGTGCTCTAATTATTTGAAAGACCAGAGCTATTATTAGTTTCCTGAAATTCACAAAATAGTTCTTTCCAAAACTACAAAGAGATAATGCAACTGAATCCATAAAACTCAGCTGTCCAGAGAGGGCCACTGTTCCCAAGAGCTAACCTTTGAGTTAATTACCTTTAACTTTTTTAGCTCCTGAAGGATCATATAATCAGGCATGTTGTCAAAGAGTCCATCTGTTGCCGTCAGGATAATGTCTCCTAACTGGACATCAAAAGACGTGCTATCAGCAGCATCCGGACTGTGGCAAGGACAGGAGAGGGACAAAGTTAAAAAGGCCCTTTAGAGATGAGTTCAAAATGTCCTACAGGCACTATTTTACAATGTAATAAGCCTTCTGCAAGAAAAACTAATTTATAATAATGTAATCAATTTTTTAAAAAAGTCACTCTGAAACTCCCAACCCTGAAAAAAGTTAATTGAAAACTAATATAAAATGTTTCAAAATTTTAACTGAAACTCCTGAGTAAAACCAAGTATGATGATTAGTCACAAGTGGCCGAGAAGGAGGAAGGGTTCTCTTCTGAGTCAGATCTAACACACCTCTAAAATCCAAGTGGAAATGAGTCTTTATTCCTAATACTTTAGAGCCAAATTCCATCCTCCCTCTCTCTCTCTTTTTTTTTGAGATGGAGTCTCGCTCTGTCGCCCAGGCTGGAGGGCAGTGGCATGATCTCTGCTCACTGCAAGCTCCGCCCCTCCAGGTTCACGCCATTCTCCTGCCTCAGCCTCCTGGGTAGCTGGGACTATAGGCGCCCGCCACCACGCCCGGCTAATTCTTTTGTATTTTTAGTAAAGACGGGGTTTCACCGTGTTTGCCAGGATGGTCTTGATCTCCTGACCTTGTGATCTGCCTGCCTCGGCCTCCCAAAGTGCTGGGATTACAGGTGTGAGCCGCTGCGCCCAGCCTTTTTTTTTTTTTTTTTGGAGACAATTGGAGACAAGTCTCACTCTGTCGTGGAGGCTGGAGGCTGGAGTGCAGTGGCACGATATAGGCTCACTGCAACCTCTGCCTTCCAGGTTCAAGCGATTCTCCTGTCTCAGCCTCCCGAGTAGCTGGGACTACAGGTATGTAAAATAGTGCCTGTAGGACCACAGTCATGCACCACCATGCCCGGCTAATTTTTTTTTTTTTTTACATTTTTAGTAGAGACAGGCTTTTGCCATGTTGGCCAGGCTGGTCTTGAACTCCTGACCTCAGGTGATCCACCTGCCCCGGCCTCCCAAAGTGCTGGGATTACAGGCGTGAGCCACTGTAATCACCAGTCGCCCAGCCCACCCTCTCTTATTCACATATTTCACTCATCAGTTTCCTTGGATATTCGAATCTGGCTCCTGGGGTGCTGTGAGGGTGGAATGATGAGTACCTGTGGAGAACAACATGCCAATCCTGTAAGAATTCATTCACTGCTGGGCATGGTGGCTCACACCTGTAGTAATCCCAGCACTTTGGGAGGCCAAGGCAGGTGGATCACCTGAGGTCAGGAGTTCAAGACCAGCCTGACCAACATGGTGAAACTCCATCTCTACTAAAAATTTAAAAATTAGCTGGGCGTGGTGGCACACATTTGTAATCCCAGCTATTCAGGAGGCTGAGGCAGGAAAATTGCTTGAACCCAGGAGATGGAGGTTGCAGTGAGCCAGTGAGCCAAGACTGTGCCACTGCCTTCTAGCCTGGCGACAGAGTGAGACTTGGCCGGATCGCTTGAGGTCAGGAGTTCGAGACCAGCCTGGTTGAAACCCATTTCTACCAAAAACACAAAAAATTAGCCGGGTGTGGTGGCATGCGCCTATAATCCCAGCTACTAGGGAGGCTGCAGCAGAAGAATCGCTTGAACCTGGGAGGCAGAGGTTGCAGTGAGCTAGATCACGCCATTGCACTCTAGCTAGGGCTACAAGAGCGAAACGCCGTCTCAAAAAAAAGAAGAAAAAAAAAAAAGAATTCATTCACTTGAAATATCTACAGTGTACTGGCACAGTAAGGACTCTGTGTCTCCCCAGGGTCCCAAAGTGCTCATCACACATGGGTATTTATTAGTGTGCCTGGTGTAACACGTCTTCAAGAAATATCTTGGTATCTTGACTGGGCGTGGTGGCTCACGCCTGTAATCCCAGCACTTTGGGAAGCCGAGGCAGGCAGATTACTTGAGGTTAGTAGTTCAAGACCAGCCTGGCCATCATGGTGAAACCCCATCTCTGCTAAAAATATAAACATTAGCCAAGCATGGTGGCATGGTGGCGTGTGCCTATAATCCCAGCTACTTGGAAGGCCGACACAGGAGAATCGCTTGCTTCAACCCCAGAGGTGAAGGTTGCAGTGAGCTGAGATGGCGCCACTGCACTCTAGCCTGGGCGACAGAGCGAGACTCCATCTCAAAACAAAAAAAGAAAAAAGAAGTATCTGTTGCATAACTAAATGAATGAAGCAGCTAAATATTTGACTCTCCAAATTGGGGAAAAAAACTCTTCAATATACTGTTGAAGAAAAAAGCAAGGTGCAGACGGTGTGTCGTATGTGCAACCATTTCCATAAAAAAAAAAAAAGGGCAGAAAGACACACAGATATGGATGCTTCTATATGCAGAGAATAAATCTGGAGAGAATCAAAGACACTGCTCATAGCGGGCTGTGGGTGGTGGCTCATGCCTGTAATCCCAGCACTTTGGGAGGCTAAGATGGGCTGATCACTTGAGGTCAGGAGTTCAAGCCCAGCCTAGCCAACATGGTGAAACCCCATCTCTACTAAAAAAATACAAAAACTTAGATAGTGGTGGTGCACGCCTGTAATTCTAGCTACTCAGGAGGCTGAGGCGGGAGAACTGCTAGAGCCAGGGAGGCAGAGGTAGCAGTAAGCCAAGACTGCGCCACTGCACTCCAGCAGCCTGGGCGACAGAGCGAGATCTGTCTCAAAAAAAAAAAAAAAAAAAAACTGCTCATAGCGGCTACCTTTGAGGAGAGAGAATGTGGCTGAGGACAGAAACAGGGGCAGATGTCTCACTAAACTTTTTTGTGTACAACTCTTAAAAAAAAAAAAAACAGATGCAGACATAAAAATGGGGGAAAACCCTGGGTAGGGAGAAAAGATCTTATATTCAGAGATCATGGCCTCCTGAGGCTGGTTCTTGGGTACTTCCTCTTTTTTTTTTTTGAGACAGAGTCTCGTTCTGTCGCCCAGGCTGGAGCGCAGTGACGCGATCTCAGTTCACTGCAAGCTCCGCCTCCCGGGTTCACGACATTCTCCTGCCTCAGCTTCCCGAGTAGCTGGAACTACAGGCGCCCGCCACTGTGCCTGGCTAATTTTTTTGTATTTTTAGTGGAGACGGGGTTTCACCGTGGTCTTGATCTCCTGACCTTGAGATCTGCCCGCCTCGGCCTCCCAAAGTGCTGGGATTACAGGCGTGAGCCACCGTGCCCGGCCTCTTGGGTACTTCTTAAGGCCAGTTTCACTCCTTCCAGGCCTCCCTGGGGAGGGAAAGGTGAGATCTGATAATCTGCCTTAATCTGTAATTAAGGAACAAGAGCCAGGAAAGCAAATCAGATACTGACCCGGAAGGGAGGCACCAGACACAAAGCACCCTAAGCTCAACAGAAAAACCCCAACACTTGTGTAAGCAACATGTGACAACATTTGTGAAGAGAAAGCATAAAAACTACCAAACAAAAGCACACATGCCTATGAGGATTCACACTAAATGCACTCAGAAAATTTCTGGTTTATCTTCACTTGACTGAGGAAGAAGGTGGCACATGAAGTTCTGCCACGTGCTGCTGCAGGGAACCGACTTTCACTTACACATTTAGATAATCAACATTTTGTAAAAATGTCTACTAAAGGAAAACCTGTAAGTTAAGGTTAAAATAATATTCTGTAGATAAGAGGGACCATTAACTAAGGAGATACATGCAGCATGAAAAAAAAAAAAAAAAAGGAAAAAGACTGTAAAACTGGGGGAAATCAGGTCAATTCTCTCTGTGGAATAAAGAGAAAACCATGCAAGATGCTCTCATCTACTCGGCCTTTGAAAGCTAATCAGATTGTAGAAGTATAGATTAATGACCAGGTTGGCACTGAAGCTCTGTTTTATGCTGAGGTTTTTCTTTCCCCAGGAGTGTCCTTTGCTATTCTGTCTGTGAGAGTCTTGCTCCCATTGGACAGTTTGTCCTCTCCTAACACTCCCACCCATGAGCTTGGTGTTCCGCCAGCTGCAGTTTTGCCCATTTTGATTGAACATACTGTGCTGCTGGAAACTTTTGACTGCACTGAAACATGAGCTGAAATCACATGCTAGCGAGCTGTCTCTGGGCTCCAGGGGAAGCCACCTCCACCTCGTTGGCACGCCGGCAGAGTACTGCCCCAACCTGTCTGTGCCACAGACAGTGTGTGAGATATGGCAGGGCTGCTTTGGTGCTTGGCAGCCCAACAAGAAGAATCAAATGAAGAAAAAGTTAAAGCACCAGTTTCCAAAAACTGTGATCTGAGCTTGGGCTCTATGCAGGCCTTGGGGTTCAGAGTTCTCCCCACTCCAGTGTGGCTAACAATAATGTAGATTACAGCCAACTTAAGAAGGGGCTAGAATCAAATACTCTTCCAATTATGGTCACCCGCCTACTTTTACTTTTTACTTTCGGATTTGGGCTGGTGACCATAATTGGAAGAATATTTAGACTTTTAAAAAGTTACTTATACTGCTAAAGTTACTTTTTAGATGGGCAATACTAAATATTTAATCATATAACATGCTCATTCCAGTTTAAAAGATGGCAATAATAATTCATTTTATCTTAGTTTGGACCTAAGAGCTGGTTTAATAAGAGCTATTAAGCAGAGACAAGTACTTGCTAGAATGCTTCTATTTTTACAAAAGGTTCATTGTCCATTAATCAACATTTATGAATTGCCAGTGATGTTTGTGCCAGGTCCTATAAAGCTATAAGATTGTTAAAGACACTGAAATCTGAGGCTTTGCCTTACTCTGGACACTCATCTAAGAAAAGAAAAACTGTAAAAGTCAACTCAAAAAAGCACTGTCTTGGCTGGGCACAGTGGCTCATGCCTGTTAATCTCAGCACTTTGGGAGGCCGAGGCGGGTGGATCACGAGGTCAGGAGTTTCAGACAAGCCTGGCCAACACGGTGAAACCCCAACTCTACTAAAAATACAAAAATTAGCCAGGCATAGTGGCGGGCACCTGTAATCCCAGCTACTCAGGAGGCTGAAGCAGGAGAATCACTTGAACCGGGAGACAGAGGTTGCAGTGAGCCGAGATCATGCCATTGCACTCCAGCCTGGGCAACAAGAGCAAGACTCCGTCTCAGAGAAGGGGGGGAAGAAAAAAGTACCATCTTGGAATGTTCTTGACAATTTAAAAGTGAATTGAGAAAAGACGTGAGAAAGAAAAAGAGAACACCTCAATAACATTATCAAAGAACATATCCAAGACCACTTTTTTTAAGAGACAGGGTGTCGCTATATCGCCCAGGCTGGACTCTATCAATTTTCCAGCCTCAGCCTCTCAAGTACCTGGGACTATGGTTCTACACCACTGTGCCCACCTCAAGACCATTCTGGCTTTAACGTTTTGTTTTTTTTTGAGACGGTGTCTTGCTCTGTCACCCAGGCGAGAGTGTAGTGGCATGATCTCGGCTCACTGCAACCTCTGCTTCCCGGGTTCAAGCGATTCTCCTGCCTCAGCCTCCTGAGTAGCTGGGACTACAGACGCCCGCCACCACGCCCAACTAATTTTTGCATTTTTAGTAGAGATAGGGTTTCACCATGTTGGCCAGGCTGGTCTTGAACTCCTGGCCTCAAGTGATCCACCCACCTCAGCCTCCCAAAGTGCTGGGATTATAGGTGTGAGCCACCGTGCCCAGCCACTCAAGACCATTTTGATTCAATTTCCTGCAAGTTCTATTTGATGCATGTAATAAGAGGTCTAGAGAATCAGGAAGTTACTCTGATAAATAACGCAGATGTCTGTTTGTGCTCTTCCCTAACAATGTATGCAAAATCTTGTATAAGCAATGGCATGCATGAACAATGAATGACTCATTTCTCCAGCACAATTTCATAAAGGTACTGTATGTACCATGTGGTGTTGATAAGAAAAAATTGATATTCTGTAAGCCTGAAATAGCATTTTCAGGGTCTTGTCAAATTATTGGGTATTTATCAGAATTCCACTGAGCTAGATTGTCTAGTTTCAGCAAAGTATCTTTCAAAGTTAAACTAAAAGGTCCTCTTGATGAGAACATTCTCAGTGTCTTCTTTTCATGGAAATACCTACCTCACTGCATTCAAGGGGGACAGGAGGGGACTATGAATGAACCACATCCTGCTCACACTTAATGGCTGAGAGGGGAGATTACCTGTCACTCAAGACGACTCCCTCAGCTTCGGGGGGAGCGATTGAGAGCTGGAATGGAGTGTTGAAGTAATGCTGCTGCTCATCTGATCGGTGCACAACTTCACCACCCCTGACAACCAGGAAGCCTGAATCGCCCAGGTTTGCCGTGTGTAAGCGGTGGCTGGTTCTGTCTAGCACCACAATGCAGGCGGTGCTGCTACCTAGAAACAAAAATCATCTCCATTTATTTTTTCTTCCTAGGCTGCCTTTGCACACACATTAACACATAACCCCAAAGAGCAACACACCATAATTTGAACCTCCTTTGCCTAAACAGGACCTTTCTTAGTTATGCTCCACATCCTCTATGAATGTCAATAATATCCTGATCAGGGTTAACAGGGTGGGGAAAGAAAAAGGATTTGTATTATAAATAGTAATTGGGCCACCGATGATCTGAATTCTTTCATTTGCAGTGATAGAAAGCAATAAAAATGACTGGTATTTAATCACACTATTTCAACAGTAGTGCTATCATCTATGCCAAATGCTCAAAAGCATGTTGTTGAGATATTAAGTTTTAATACTTAAATGCCAGAATGAAAATGTTACATTTTCCTGACATTTCTTATTAGTCACTGGCAGGAAGCCTTCTCCACAAAATTCACCAACATTTAAGACAGGGCACATAACTACAATTTTAAACCAGATTTCCATCTGTTGAGGTCATGAAGAACTTTTATTGGAGACTAATGACTCACTCACTATGAGGCAACAAGACCAAATTTCTGCAGGCAGCTTGTGGAATCAACCTGTTCATTCGACAGAGACTCTGGGCAAAGAACTCAGGATAGCTTAGCTGTGCATGGGCCACAGAATCTTCCCTAGACTGAAACGCTAACGGCACAACTAGCAGAGACCGCTCTCAAGTACTAACAGTTAAACCTATACCTACCTCCACCAGAAAAATGACAACATAGAAAAATAGGCAGTTCACAAAGAAATAAATGTAGATGATCTGTAAATATATGAAAAAATGACCACCTCACTAGTAATGCTTTTCACCTATTAGTTTAACACGAGTCAAAAGATAATGCATGGTGTTGACAAAGTGTAGGGAACATGCCCACTGCACAGAACATTCTGCGGAAGTGAAAAGTAAAAGTAAACAACTTTCCTGGAGGGCAAGATAGCCCTGAAAAATGTACCTCCTTTCATGTAGCAATTCCATCTGTGAGAATTTATGCTAAGAAAATAATTAGAGGGACAAACAACACTTAAGTACAAAAACATTGCTTAAGATGAGGAAGAACTAGAAACAATCTAAACATCTAAAATAAGGGACTGGTTAAATAAATTACAGTACATCCATACAGTGCAAAGATACACCATCACGTAATACTCAGGAGTACAGGCTCTGGAGTCAGCCTGCCTATGTGTGAATCCTAACTCTGCCACTTCCCAGCTCTGTGACGGAGAGAGCTACTTAACCTCTCTGTGCCCCAATTTCCTCATCCACAAAAACAGGGATAACAGTAAGTACCTCATAGAATTATTTCTAAGGATTAAAATTAGTTAAGTCATGTCAAACCCTTACAACAGATAGTGTTGGCTATTTTATAGCCATTAAAATTATATAAAATATATTTGAAAGGAAAGATAACTTTAAAATAAGTAGATTACAAACTCATGAAAGTTTCCTTAACAACAAAAGATGATGTCAAAACTTAAAGAACTGTACACCAAAAAGAGTAACGTTTACTAGAAGTAAATTTTTTTAAAAAAGCAATAGGCAAAGTCTAAATTATTTAAATGATGGTTAAAAGGAAAACAAAACAAATGGGCCACGGAACCAGCTGTATTAAATCCCAGTGTGTCATCATTTTCCAGTTATATGACCATGGCAAGTCACTTATTCTCTCCAGACTTGTTTCTTCCTAACAAAACAAGCATGGTGGCTCATGCCTGTAATCCCAGCACTTTGAGAGGCTGAGGCAGGTGGATCATTTAAGGCCAGGAGTTCGAGACTAAGCCTCTAAGCCTGGCCAACATGGTGAAATCCCCTCTCTACTAAAAATACAAAAAGTTAGCTGGACGTGGTGGTGCACGCCTGTAATCCCAGCTACTTGGGAGGCTGAGGCACAAGAATTGTTTGAACCCGGGGGGGCAGAGGTTTCAGTGAGCTGGGATTGCACCACTGTACTCCAGCCTGGGCAACAGTGCAAGACCCTGTCTCAAAAAAAAAAAAAAGGCGGAGGGGAATAACATTAAGTGCCTATGTATTTACCTCATGGGGCTGTTGTGAGCACACAGTAGACTCAATTCAAGTTACCATTCTTCTATGCAAAAATACACACAGAAAAAAAATCTGAAAGCATAATCACTCAAATATTAATAGTTTTCTTAGTGGGATTATGGGTAATTCTTGTTAATTTTGTCCTAACAAAGTAATTTAAAAACACTTAAAAATATACATATCTTTCTCATGCTAATGTACAGAAATTCCATTTCCTTGTTATCTACAATATATGCATTAGTACTAAACTCATACTATGCTAGCCATTAAGTGTCAATGAAAAGCAAAGCATGGGTACTGTAACTCACTGGTAGTGCTGTCAGATAACCCGCTCCATAGCTTACAGTAGGACAAGGATTGCCCATTACCTTTCCTTCCTAACTCAGTGCACATCAACTCTAACCATTTATCATTAATAGATCACCACCCAAAACATCTTCTGAAAACTCATGGGATTATATTCTGAGAAAGAAAAACAACCTGAGTAGCACATCCTTGAAAATTCTGCTGCAAGGACTCATGTGACTTGTTATTACTCACTGATGAAGCCAGGCTATCCTTTGCTACCCTGCAACAGTAACTCGCCGAGTTGGAATCGAAACAGTCTGGTGAGTGACTGAGCTTCAGTATCCAAAGCAGCACCAACGAGTATAAGCCCAGTCTTACAGAACCATCTGGGCTTGGAGTGTACCCTCCTCCTTTGCCTCCTCAAATTCCTGATGTGTGCACATGGCTCAGGCCCCAGCAGCCTAATATTGGGAGAAAAGCTCATCATTCTCATGTGCTTGGAGAGGAACAAGCAGGCAAAGATGAGTAAGAAAAGCGGTGCTGAGAACCACAGCGTAGGATGTTTAGACAAATGACCCGGATAGATGGGAACCCAGGCGAGTCCCTCATGCTCAAATGGAAATATTTTTATCACCCAGCCCCTTATTTTGTAAACTACTACTAAGCCTTTTGTGTGGCAGAAAAAGGGAGAACCTTATTAGGACCAATCCCTCACGTTCTTAAGATACGCTGGCTGCTTAGGACTTTATCAATCCATTTAAGGGTTTCTGAGGAAATCATATATGTCAGCAATTAGTCTGTAATGCCCTTAGACCCAAACACAGCTAGAAAGTCAAAGAAATAGGCTGGGCGCGGTGGCTCAAGCCTGTAATCCCAGCACTTTGGGAGGCCGAGACGGCGGATCACGAGGTCAGGAGATCGAGACCATCCTGGCTAACACGGTGAAACCCCGTCTCTACTAAAAAATGCAAAAAACTAGCCGGGCGAGGTGGCGGGCGCCTGTAGTCCCAGTTACTCGGGAGGCTGAGGCAGGAGAATGGCATAAACCCGGGAGGCGGAGCTTGCAGTGAGCTGAGATCCGGCCACTGCACTCCAGCCTGGGCAACAGAGTGAGACTCCGTCTCAAAAAAAAAAAAAAAAAGAAAAAAAGAAATAAATGGTTACAGCTACCAGCTTGCCTTTTATATTGCAATTGCTTTGTAGGCTTTTTCGCAATTGCTGGATTAAAAAAAAAAATTACCTAACATCTTATAAAGTTGTCATGATTTACAATTATATCTAGCTGAAGTTCAGTAAAACTCAGCAGCCTGTCTTTGTCAAAATATGCTTGAGTTTCATTACCAACAGCCTAGAGATGTGTAGATTTTGTGAAAAAGAGGTATGTCAAACATGGTGATGAAAGATTACTTCAATGTGCCTTTTAGGAGAAAAAAGTAATCACAATATTCAATGCAAGAAAATATTATTTTCTCTAACATTAAATTTCAATATATTTTATTAATATCTCCCAGATACATGAGGGTGAACAGAAAGAAAGGGAAAGTAGAAATAGGAAAAAAGCACAGCAAAAACCAAAGCTTTTAAAGTGTAAAATCAGGATAGTTACGTGTTTTGTAACCGGTTATCTCAAGTCAAAGTAAATGATCGGGGGTCAGGGGGTCAGCAGAGCCACTCTTGAGAACATGCAGGAGGCAGGCCCCTGGAATCTGTGTCCAGGGGCTCTCTCTCCATTTAACATGTGAAGCAAGGAGATCAGAGGTTAAGCGGGTTGCCCAAAGTCACACAGCAAGTTGACAGAGATGTGCTAGAAATAGAATCTAGAATGTTTCACTGTGCCAGGCAAGCTCCAGATTGCATGTCCAAAACAGGGAATTCAGACAAAGCAGTATATACTGCAACTGCAAGACAAGATTCCTCCTCAGTTTGAAGGAAAACAAGTTAGTTAATCACAGCGCAAAGACAGAAGACAGCAGACTGATAAAAAGTACTCCTTACAAAGGACTTTAAACTGAAGGCAAATTCTACAACTGTGGTGATCTCCATTAACACTGAACAGGGGCTGACTTTTTTTTTTTTTTTTTTGAGACGGAGTCTTGCTTTGTTGCCCAGGCTAGAGTGCAGTGGTGTGATCTCGGCTCACTGCAACTCCCCCAGGTTCACGCCATTCTCCTGCCTCAGCCTCTCAAGTAGCTGGGACTATAGGCGCCTGCCACCACACGGGCTAATTTTTTGTATTTTTAGTAGAGACAGGGTTTCACTGTGTTAGCCAGGATGGTCTCAATTTCCTGACCTTGTGATCCGCCAACTTCGGCCTCCCAAAGTGCTGGGATTACAGGTGTGAGCCACCGCGCCCGGCTAAACAGAGGCTGATTTTAAATGTCAATGGTGACTGGGAGGGAGGCTTTCTAGTAATTAGAAAGACGCTGGCAATGAGCAGAAATGTAATAATACCCTGAGAGTCTGCTTAGAAGGCTGGGTAAGTTCCCAGGAAACCATTTAACAAACAAATGTAGAGGCCTGGCCAAAGGATGCTCCATTAGCATACCAGATAAACAACCCCTAGATATTTGGTTTTAAGTTTTCTAATACAAAATTATCAGGGGTCTAATTTGTGCCAAGTTATTTCACCAACTAATCACCTGTTAGTGTGAGGTGACCAAACACAACTTGAACTCATTACAGGTAATGAACTGAATTTTGCAGGCCAGATCCTTTCTTTTCTTTCCTCTTGTTCTTCTTTCTTCTTTTACCAAGTTTTAGAATCCCTCAACAATACAGTTTTAACCTTTTATGTTTCTAAACTTGAAATATGTGGAATCTGTTAGGTGGAATTCTGCAATGTTCTCTCTTCCCTTCACAACATGTTCCTGAGTAGAGCATGCAGCTTTAAGTCATTTCTTTTCACAATGTATTTTTCTACAACAGACAGACTTTTAGGTTGTCCCCAGTTCTCTGCTATTATTGGCAACATATCTCTTGGTTCACATATTGTGCAAGAGTTTCTCTAGTCTAGGGTAAACACCTAGAAGTGCAATTGCTGCGGCATACTATGTGTTCATATTTAATACCAAATTGTTTTCCGAAGTGCTGTACCTATCCACATTCCCTCCAAACAGTAGTAAGTATTCTGGTTAGTCTATAATTTCTCTCTCTCTTTTTTTTTTTTTTTTTGGAGACAGGGTTTCGCTCTTGTTGTCCAGGTTGGAGTGCAATGGCGCCATCTCGGCTCACTGTAACCTCCACCTCCTGGGTTCAAGTGATTCTCCTGCCTCAGCCTCCCGAGTAGCTGGGATTACAGGCATGTGCCACCATGCCTGGTGAATTTTTGTATTTTTAGTAGAGACGGGTTTTCACCGAGTTAGCCAGATGGTCTCAATCTCCTGACCTCATGATTTGCCCTCCTTGGCCTCCCAAAGTGCTGGGATTACAGATGTGAACAACATAGAGAGACAGGGTTTCTCTATGTTCGTTAGGCTGGTCTCGAACTCCCGATCTCAGGTGATCTGCCCGCCTCAGCCTCCCAAAGTGCTGGGATTACAGGCGTGAACCACTGCGCCCAGCGGTTAGCCTATAGTTTCTCTATCACACTCTGCTTAGTAGGAAGAGCCTCAGAAAAAAGCTGGTCTGATAAGTGATTTTCTTGGTTTTGTTTTTAACTATCTAGGGGGCTTCAATAGAGGAAAACACATAGGATATCCACTTACCGAGCAAAGGTACTTTATTTTGCAGCAACTCACAGTAGCTTGTGGTGAGAATTCCAATGGGATTACTAGGTACGAACCGTCCTTCTTTTACTAAACGTTCGCATGTCCGCATTAAAGTCCCTGAGAACTGAGACGGATCAACTCCATAGTCTCTCCAGCCTCCTACACCATCTGCAACCCCTGAAGAAAAAAAAAATACATTAAAAGAACAATCTTACCAACTTCTCAGGAATTCTTACCTCTGTTTTCTCCTAACAGTTAATTTCACTACATGCTACTACATATATTTACTCCAAAATTCATAATAAAAAGCACTCACATTTAATGTATTCTACACTAACACTCCTAAGCCACATTCTCTACTTAGAATTTGGCCTTTCATATATTGATGAATAAACTTTTGAGCTACCACAGGGTGGCATTGCCTACCAGCCAAGAGTTCAATTTCAGCAGGATTAGCACCTGTGTATAGATGTATTTGTCATTAATACTTTGTTGTCTTTTGTAAGAATGAAAATTGATTTTTAAACAAAGTGCTGATGCTAGTGATGATACAACTGAGTCAGAGATGGAGATCACAAAGAACATCAAAAGCAGCAAACACTGGTCAATCACTGGGGAATAAAGAACAAAATTGAGAACATATCCCATCCCCTCTCCTTCTACCCTGTAGAGGGCGGTACTGTACAATACAATAGCCATTCCACACGTGGCTACTGAGCATCTGAAACGGGGGTAGCCCAACTTGAGATGTGCCCCTCTAAGTATAAAACACACAGTGGGCCGGGCGCGGTGGCTCACACCTGTAATCCCAGCACTTTGGGAGGCCAAGGAGGGCAAATCATGAGGTCAGGAGATTGAGACCATCCTGGCTAATTCGGTGAAAACCCGTCTCTACTAAAAATACGAAAAATTAGCTGGGCATGGTGGTGGGCGCCTGTAGTCCCAGCTACTCGGGAGGCTGAGGCAGGAAAATGGCGTGAACTTGCGAAGCCAAGCTTGCCGTGAGCCAGCATTGCTCCACTTCACTCCAGCTTGGGCAATGGAGCGAGATTCCGTCTCAAAAACAAAAAACAAACAAACAAAACACAGTGGATTTTGAAAACTTAATATGAAAAAAAGTATAATCTCTTTGGGAGGCCAAGGCAGGTAGATTGCCTCAGGTCAGGAGATCGAGATCAGCCTGACCAACATGGTGAAACCCCGTCTTTACTAAAAATACAAAAAATTAGCCAAGTATGGTGGCAGCACCTGTAATCCCAGCTACTTGGGAGGCTGAGGCTGGGGAATTGCTTGAACCTGGGAAGCGGAGGTTGCGATGAGCCGAGATCGCGCCATTGCATTCAAGCCTGGGCAACAAGAGTGAAACTCCGTTGCTCTGTCGCCAGGCTGGAGTGCAGTGGTGTGATCTCAGCTCAATGCAAACTCTCCGCCTCCCGGGTTCAAGGGATTCTCCTGCCTCAACGTCCCGAGTAGCTGGGACTACAGGTGCATGCCACCACACCTGGCTAATTTTTTTGTATTTGTAGTAGAGAAGGGGTTTCACCGTGTTAACCAGGATGGTCTCATCTCCTGACCTCACGATCTGCTGGCCACGGCCTCCCAAAGTGCTGGGATTACAGGTATAAGCCACTGCACCCGTCCCCCCAAGACCTGCTTGGACAACACAGTGAGTCCCTGACTCTACTAAAAATTAAAAAATTAGCCGGGCATAGTGGTGTGCACCTGTAGTCCCAGCTACTCAGGAGGCTGAGGCAGGAGGATTGCTTGAGCCCACGTGGTTGGGGCTACAGTGAGCCATGATTACACCACTGTACTCCAGCGTGGATGGACCAGCAAGACCTGGCCTCAAAAAATGAAACAGAAAAAGAAAGAATATTTTGGATATAAAGCACCAAAGAGAACGCATTATCAAGACTGAGCTCACCTTTCTTTATTTACCTATTTTTTTTTTTGAGACAGAGTTTCGCTCTGTCACCCAGGCTGAAGGACAGTGGCATGATCTCAGCTCACGGCAACCTCTGCCTCCCAGGTTTAAGTGATTCTCCTGCTTCAGCCTCCCTAGCTGGGACTACAGGTGCTCGACACTACACCTAGCTTTTATTTTTAGCAGAGACAGGGTTTTGCCATGTTGGCCAGGCTGGTCTCAAACTCCTGACTTCAAGTGATCTGCCCACCTCGGCTTCCCAAGGCGCTGGGATTACAGGCATCAGCCACTGCATCCGGCCAAATTTCACCTTTTAAAAAATTAATTATTATTATTTTTAGAGACAGTGGCTTGCTCTGTTGTCCAGGTTGGAGTGTAGTGTTAGGATCACAGCTCATTGCAGTCTTGAACTCCCAGGCTTAAGTGATCCTCCTGCCTCAGCCTCCTGAGTAGCAAGGATTACAGGGTCGTGCCACCACACCTCGCTAGTTTTTGTTTGTCTGGCAATACAGAGACAGGATCTCACTATATTGCCCAGGCTGGTTCCGAACTCCTGGGCTCAACTGATCCTCCTGCCTCAGCCTCCCAAAGTGCTGGGATTACAGGCATAAGCCACCATGCCTGGCCTCTTTTTATTTTAATATGAATACTAAGAAATTTAAAATTACATATGTGGCTCACATTATATTTCTACTGGATAGTACTAGTATAGAGCTCTTCATAGGCCCAAAGAGTTGCTGATGAGTTTAGAGTCTGCTTAAAGCTCCTTTATCAAGAGAAAATTAGTGTTTAAGAAAGTCAATAAAATATCAAAGCCATCATACAATCTTCTACTCAAACTCTTGCAAAACACCAAGCTATTCTTTCCAACACTAAAACTAATTTCTATCTACTAAATTCAAAGACACTGAGAGAAAATGTCAAAAATATACATTATTAAGGCTTTAAATGGTCTTTCTGGAAGGATCCATAAGAAATACTAGCAATGGTTGCTTTAGAAATAAGAAACTGAAAATGATCCATGAACAAAATGGGAATTTTTGCCTTTTACTTCATACTATTCTGTATTGTTTTAATTTTATTTTTTATCATGAGCATGTATCACGATTTTTTAAAACAGGGATTTTATAATTTTTAAAACTTTCTGAGCATGAAACATCCTTCCCATATACACATTTATTTGTACATTCAACTTTAAGAATGTATTTGGTACAAAAGTAGCAGAGTGCCTATATACACATCCCTGAAAAAAGGGCTTAACATGAATTGGACACATGAAACTATTTCTCTGGGGATGGCAGTTGTCAAAAAGAAAGGCAACACACTGTGAAAAAGTAAGAGGAAACAGAATTGGAAGACATAAAGAAGGCGACAAATAGTTTATTACCATTGGGACAGCAACTTTCCCCACCTATGTGACCAACCAATAAGCCAAATTTCACGATGGGGCAATTCCAAACTAGCTAATTAAAGTAATAAAAAGCCTGGGATTGGTTTCAAAATATTTAAGGGGTTGAAGCAGGAGTGACAGAAGCACAGATGAAACAAGACTGGCCATGAATAGAAGCTGAATAAGAAGTACACCAATCTCTCTACTTTGATATATATTTGAAATTTTCCATAACACAACATTTAAATAATAACGATAACAAGTTTATGAAGAAAAAAGACCCTTTTGCCTGCTGTGTGGAGAGCGAGAGTGGAAGGAGGAGATTAAGAGATCCATTTCATAGTCCACTTTCATAGTCCACTCACAATCTGCTGGCAGTGTAGTTAGAGGTGTGCAGACATTTGGGATCCATGAAACAGAACACGTGGATTGAGGGGTGAGGGTGAGGGAAAGAGAAGCAGCTGGGCTAACTAGGAATTTATCTTACAAGGAACAGCACATTTCACTGTTTTTCAAGGAGTTGTGAGGAGATTTGGGAAACTTTTTATATTAAGAGAATTTAAGATCATTTAAATAGGAACTTCTTTGGAGAAATTCTTATTTTACTAGGAGTAAGATTTCACCACAATTTAAAACACAACAATTTATGTTAAAATACAGAATATAACTATAAGCCTTGCAACACTATCTGATGAATCATTCATTCTTTTCAAACTACTGCCTGCTTCAGGGAAGAATTTCTTCTTAACTAGTCTCTGGTACAACTTCAATTAACTTTAACTACAAATTGGTTTCATCTGCAAATGCCCTTCACAAGAAAACCATTAAAATCTAAGATAACGTTTAGAGTTGATCCTCGATCCTCACACTCACTAAATAATCTGTCAGCAGGTTGAGTCTGACCTGACACAGCCCTTCAACATTAATCAGATTTCTCCCAGAATAGAGCGCAACCTTTTGGGCACCTGTTTGCTTTGTCACACAGGCAAAGGATGCCGAGCAAAACACCACTGACCAAATCTCTTTAGGGGAGACAGAAATTCAAAAAGCATATAAACTCTTCAATAAAGCTGTAGGGAAAAAAACCTTAATACAGTACATATATATAACTAAGTTATATGAGGGGAAGAGTTGTATTTGGGATAAGAATCAGACTAAAACTAGAATAACCTACATGTATATACGAAACCTAATTTTATTCATATTAGGTGGTTGTTTCTACACAGAAATTAGTATGTCCTCTACTGCAAGAGCTTCAGACTGCAAAGAGCAAGAACACACTTTAAACAGTGGAACTAATCCAGACATAAAGGGAAATTTCATTCAGAATACATTTCAAAGGTAAAGAAAACTAATTGTTAATTAAGATCCCAAAGATGTCAGGAATTCAACTATCAAACAGCAAAGGATAAGAAAAGAATACCCTAAGAGCAAATAGAGGCCACACGTGGATCACCACATTGTGCACACTGCGCTAGGAAATAAGGGGGCTGAGAGAAAGCCGGTCTCTGAGAAGCTCCCCTGCTAGTGGGGAGCTAGACTTTTCACAGATAAATCAGACAAATGGCTCCCATAAACGCTGCTGCGGGAGGGTCAACAGCCAGTGGTTAGTGCTTACGGACGCGACGAGAATGGAGCACCTCATTAGTGCTTACGGACATGACAAGAATGGAGCACCTCAAGAACAGTGTCAGCCTGCTCTGAAAGTGGCATTCGGATAGTCCCTGGCGGGGGTCAGCCAGATCTCCGTGGCAGAGAAGGATAACAAGAAGAAAAGAAAGGCAGACAACTAGACGCTGGGGGTTGGGTGAGCAGGGAGAAGCTGAAAAATGCAGAGCAGTAGCAAAAGTTGTAGAAAATCAAGAATGCCAGTCCAAGATTTCTTGAAGTTCTTTATGCTACTGACCTATGCTGTCTAACATGGGAGCCACTAGCCACGTGTGGCTATTGAGTCTAAAATGTCACTTGTTTGGATTGAGAAGTGCTTGCTATTAAGTGTAAAATACATTCTGGATTCCAAAAACTTAGTACCAACAAAAGAAAAACTAAAATCACTTAGTAATAGTTTTGTTTTCTTTTAAGAGATGGGGGTCTCACTCTAGCCCAGGCTGGAGTGGTGGCCTGATCATAGCTTACTGCAGTCTTGAACTCCTGGGCTCAAGTGTTCCTCCCATCTCAGCCTCCTTAGTAGCTGGGATTACAGACACACCCTGACACATATAGCATTTTTTTTTTAAGTTTTTGTAGAAACAGGGTCTCACTATGTTGCCCAGGCTGGTCTCAAACTTCTGGGCTCAAGCAATCTCACACCTTGGCCTCTCAAAGTGCTGAGATTATGGGCATGAGCCACTGGATCTGGCCAAGTTTAATATATATATATAAGGCATAGTTAAGAGGTTAACAACGATAATAAAATAGAACAATTATAACAATATACTATAATAAATGTTGTGTGAATGTGGTCTCTGTCTATATTATTGTTATGTAATGTGGGTGTATTAGTCCATTCTCATGCTGCTATGAAGAAATACCTGAGACTAGGCAATTTATAAAGGAAGGTGGTTTAATTGATTCATAGTTCTGCATGGCTGGAAGAGGCCTCAGGAAACTTACAATCATGGCAGAAGGGGAAGCAAACACATCCTTCTTCACATGGCAGCAGGAGAGAGAAGTGCTGAGCAAAAGGGGAAAAGCCCCTTATAAAACCATCAGATCTTATGAGAACTCACTATCACAACAGTAGATGGGGGCTTACGGGGATTATTATGGGAACTACAATTCAAGATGAAATCTGAGTGAGGACAATGCCAAAACACATCAATGGGTAACTGAAACCTCAAATAAGGGGGAACTACTGTTTCTGGATTTGGGGAATGAGAAAGTATCGATTAGATTATTCTGCCGTTGGCAAGGGTGTGTAAATGCCTTTAAAAGACATTTAATTCTGTCTTGGGTATGTCGAACTTCAGGTGCCAGCAGGGCATCTTTGTGGAAATGTTGTGTATAAAGTGAGGAACTATGAGTTTGCGGCTGGGAAGGCAAGTTGGGGCCAGAAAATCTGAGAATTGATGCCTTAGTGGTGAATGAGACACTCAGGTAAGGTATCCAGTTTGTCAGAATGATATAATCTCTATGGAGGTAGAGAGAAGTGAAACTAAAAAGTAGGCTGAATTAATAACTAGAAAGGCCTTGAATGCCAAGATAAAGAGGTTGCACCGAATATAGAAGCTATTTCCTTTAATTCACTGTAATCATCTTATGTCTCCATTAATAACATTCCTTGAGCACACATCTAGCTTAAGTGTTTCCTTTGACCCAAAATCCAATTAAAATCACTATTAGATTATGATAATGGTTACATATCAGAAATAGCTGAGCAAAAGACTGAGAAGAGACACAGAAAAATCCTTTAGTGCGTTTTTTTGTTTCTTTGTTTGTTTATGTTTTTTCAGACGGAGTCTCGCTCTGTCACCCAGGCTGGAGTGCAGTGGTGTGATCTTGGCTCACTGTAACCTCTGCCTCCCGGGTTCAAGTGATTCTCCTGCCTCAGCCTCCCCAGTAGCTGGGACTACAGGCACGCACCACCACGCTCGGCTAATTTTTTGTATTTTTAGTAGAGACGGGGTTTCACCGTGTTGGCCAGGATGTTCTCGAACTCCTGACCTCGTGATCCGCCCACCTCAGCCTCCCGAAGTGCTGGGATTACAGTCATGAACCACCGTGCCCAGCCTAGTTTTATCTTTTCAATGGAAATGTCAGTTTTATGAAGCAAAATGAGCAATTAGAAAATAGTTTACAGTATTTATGTTTCTACAAAGTATTTTATTAGGTTTTCCATAGACTTATTTTTTTTCCCTTTTTCTTTTTTTAACAGCATCCTGCTCTGTCACCCAGGCTGGAGTGCAGTGGTGCAAACACAGCTCACTGTAACTTCGAACTCCTGGGCTCAAGGGATCCTCCCACTTCAGCCTCCAGAGTAGCTATGACTACAGGAATGCACCACCACAGACAACTCATTTTTTTTTTTAATTTTTTGTAGAGATGCGGTCTCATTATGTTGCCCAGGCTGGTCTCAAACTCCTGGGCTCAAGTGATCCTCCTGCCTCAGTCTCCCAAAGTGCTGGGATTACAAGCACAAATCATCATGCCTGGTCTCACAGACTGATTTTCTATGGTTAAGAGTTAAAAAGGGAAGCAAAAAGAGTAATTCTGGGTGTCTGCCATCATTAAGTGTTTATAAGAAGAAAAAACTTTTTTTTTTTTTTTTAAAGAAATGGGGTCTCGGGCCCAGCGTGGTGGTTCACGCCTCTAATCCCAGCACTTTGGGAGGCTGAAGTGGGCAGATCACTTGAGGTCACGAGTTCAAGACCAGCCTGTCCAACAAGGTGAAACCCCGTCTCTACTAAAAATACAACAATTAGCTGGGCGTGGTGGTGCATGCCTGTAATCTCAGCTTTTTGGGATGCTGAGGCAGGAGAATCACTTGAAGGAGGTGGAGGTTGCAGTGAGCCAAGCTTGCATCACTGTACTCCAGCCTGGGCGACAGAGCAAGCTGCTGCCTCAGGGAAAAAAAAAAAGATATGAGGTCTCACTCTGTCACCCAGACTGGAATGCAGTGGCGCAGTAATAGCTCACTGCAGCCTCGAACTCCTGAACTCAAGAGATTCTCCCATTTCAGCCTCCCGAATATCTGAGACTACAGGCATGTGCCACCATACCCAGCTATTTATTTTTTGTAGGGATGGGTCCTCGCCATGTTGCCCAGGGTGGTCTTGAACTCCTAGGCTCAAGTGATCCTCCTGCTTCGGCCTCCCAAAATGCTAGAATTACAGGAATGGGCCACTGAGCCCAGCCAAGAAGAAAATTCTTAAGCAATTTTCATTTTTCTAATTAACACGTTTTTGTCTTTGCCAAAATTGTATAACCATGCAAAATGGTAGTTATGACCAGGAGTGGTAGCTCATACCTGTAATCCCAGCATATTGGGAGGCTGAGGTAGGAGGATTGTTTGAGCTAAGGAGTTCGAGACCAGCCTGGGCAACATAGCAAAACCTGTCTCTGCAAAAACATTTAAAAATCAGCCAGGGATGGTGGCACACACCTGTAGTTCCAGCTAAACAGGAGGCTGAGGGTGGGAGGATTGCTCGAGTCCAGGAGGTCAATGCTGCAATGAGCCGTGATCACTGCGATCACACTACCTGCACTTCAGCCTGAGCGACAGAGCAAGACCCTGTCTCCAAAAAAAAAAAAGGTAGTTATAACCAAATGATAGCTATCTTAAAAATCCTATCTTCCCAATTACACAGTCGCCTAACTGTGTATTGCAAAAGGCTCACTGTAAGAAAGACTTCTGAACTAGTCAAAATCAGCAAGAGCCTCTCGAGTACTGTCCTCCATTATCAGCCATCAGCATGATGTTGCAATTATTTTAAACCCTTCCTACTGCACTCATCTTCAGACTGACATGCAGTTACCTACAAAGTAAACGTTTTAAGAATAAATGCTAAATTTCAATTTTAACAAAAGCATCAATGAAGAACAACAATTTGATTTTGTTCACAAATGTATTTAATGTACACTCTGGCAGAATTTCAAATATTAAGTAGTACCCAAAGTTAACAGCTTTATTCCTTGCATCTTTCATGATCTCAAGCCATCTTACATCAAGCCTCGCATTCCAAAGAAGCATACTGGCTCTACATGGATTGTCTTTCCATCAGTGAAACACATCTCCTGCCTACAAGGATGGGTACTTGATAGTGAATTGAAACTCTAGAGGAGAAACTGAGTAAGAATCTGGCAGGATCACAAGAGTTGAATAATAGAAGTATCAGGAGACCCTCTGTACTCTGAGGAATAAGGGTATCTGCTTTTACACTTTCTGCAGTAAGGGGCCATCTAATGAGAAAGGGGGCTAAGCAATATTTATTGCAGTATGACAGCCATCTTATTTTCAGATGCTGAGACTTTTCAAAGACTATAGTGTTCTCAGAGGCAACCTCATTTGTCTAAAGACATCACAGCATGAAGCACTATAACTGGAAAAAAAAATGAGATCAGAGTAGAAACTCAATTTCCTATCCAATGGAACAGATAACATTTATATCAACATTTCTTTTTCTTTTCTTTCTTTCTTTTTTGAGATGGAGTCTCACTCTGTGGCCCAGGCTGGAGGGCAGTGGTGCAATCTCAGCTCACTGCAACCTCCGCCTCCCAGGTTCAAGCAACTCTCCTGCCTCAGCCTCCCCAGTAGCTGGTATTACAGGCACCCACCACCTTGCTTGGCCAATTTTTGTATTTGTATACAGACATGGGGTTCTGCCATGTTGGCCAGGCTGGTCTCAAACTCCTGACCTCAAGTGATTCCCCCCAACACAGCCTTGGGCTCCCAAAGTGCTGGGATTACAGGCGTGAACCACTACATCCAGCCTATATCAACATTTCTTAAGCCTAACTATTTGGGCACTAAAGAACGTTCCCAACGGGAAGCAGTGGCTCATGCCTGTAATCCCAGCACTGTGGGAGGCTGAGGCGGGCAGATCATTTGAGCTCAGGAGTTCGAGAGCAACCTAAGCAACATGGTAAAACCTCCGTCTCTACTAAAAAGACAAAAAATTAGCCAGGTATGGTGGCACACGCCTGTGGTCCCAGCTGCTTAGGGGACAGGGGCAGAAGGATCACTTGAGTCTGGGAGCTGTGATTGTGCCACCGTACTCGGGCCTGGGTAACACAGCAAGACCCACCTCAAAAAAACCCCCAAGAAAACAAAAAACAAAAAACACTCCCCTGTGATTCAGGACTGTGAAATGTATCTGCAAATAATTATCCCAAAGGGAGAGTCGCTTGAGCCCAGCAGGTTGAAGCTGCAGTGAGGTATCACTATGCCACCGCAATCCAGCCTGGGTGAAAGAGTGAGACACTGTCTCTATTTTAAAAATGAAAAAAATTGGTCAGGTGTGGTGGCTCACACCTGTAATCCCAGCACTTTGGGAGGCCGAGGCAGGCGGATCATCTAACGTCGGGAGTTCGAGACCAGCCTGACAAACATAGTGAAACCCTGTCTCTACTAAAAATACAAAAATTAGCTGGGCGTGGTGGTGCATGCCTGTAATCCCAGCTACTCGGGAGGCTGAGGCAGGAGAATCACTAGAACCCAGGAGGCGGAGGTTCCGGTGAGCCGAGATTGCACCATTGCACTCCAGCCTGGGCAACAAGAGCAAAACTCCATCTCAAAAATTAAAAAAAAAAAAAAGAAAAAAATTAGCCTGGCCTGGTGGCACATGCCTGTAGTCCCAGCTACTAGAAGGCTGAGGCAGGAGAATCGTTTGAACCCAGGAGGCGGAGGTTCCAGGGAGCTGAGATCGCACCACAACACTCCAGCCTGGGCAACAGATTGAGACTCCGTCTCAAAAAAAAAAAAAAAAAAAAAAAAAAAATCCAAAATGAATGAAAAGCAGGATTACTGAAAAACTATATTCAACAAATATATTCTATCAAGTTATACATAAAAATGCCATTTGCTTTTTGACTAACAACAGTCCTTTCAGTTCTATGGAAGTAAAATTATATAGATTATGCTGCACTTCCTGTTTTAACAAGCAAGTGAAATACTCCCTTTGCAAGAAGTTTCTGGCCCAGTGCAGTGGCTCACACCTATAATCCCAGCACTTTGGGAGGCTGAGGTGAGCAGATCACTTGAGGTCAGGAGTTTGAGACCAGCCTGGCCAACATGGTGAAACTTCATCTTTACTAAAAATATACAAATGAACCAGGCATGGTGGCGCACGCCTATAATACCAGCTAGTTGGGTAACTAAGGCAGGAGAATCGCTTGAACCCAGGAAGCAGAGGTTGCAGTAAGCTGTGATCGAGCCACTGCACTCTAGCCTGGGTGACAGAGCGAGATTCTGTCTCAAAAAAAGAAAAAAGAAAAGAAAAAAAAGAAGAAGAAAGATGTTTCTGGCCAGGTGCAGTGGCTCATGCCTATAATCCCAGCACTTTGGGAGGTCGAGGTGGGTGGATCACCTGAGGTCAGGAGTTCGAGACCAGCCTGGTCAACGTGGCAAAACCCTGTCTCTACTAAAAATACAAAAATTAGCTGGGCTTGGTAGTGGGCACCTGTAGTCTCAGCTACTTAGGAAACTGAGACAGAACTGCCTGAACCCGGGAGGCAGAGACTGCAGTGAGCAAAGATTGCGCCATTGCACTCCAGCCTGGGCAACAGGGTGAGTGAGACTACATCTCAAAAAAAAAAAAAAAACAGAAGAAGAAAAAAGAAGTTTCCATTCCACATTAATCACAATGAAATCTGTGTCTTTTGATTCTCCAGAGATCAAGACTACGTCAAGAACAAGATCTCTAAGCAGAAGTTAATTCAGAAGTGAAGGTAATGAAGCTCAAAGGATGGAAAGAAAGGTTCAACTCTGTAATAAAATGTGTGAAAATGGCCACATGAGGTGGCTTACGCCTGTAATCCCAGCTCTTTGGGAGGCTGAAGCAGGTGGATCAACCTGAGGTCAGGAGTTCAAGACCAGCCTGGCCAACATGGTGAAACCCCATTTCTACTAAAAATCAAAATTAGCCATGCATGGTAGCACATGTCTGTAATCCCAGGTACTCAGGAGACTGAGGCAGTAGAATCGCTTGAACCTAGGAGGCGGAAGTTGTGGTGAGCCAAGATCGCACCATTGCACTCCAGTCTAGGCAGCAAGAGCAAAATTGCATCTCAAAAAAAAAAAAAGTGTGAAAATGGAAACTATAGGCAAAACTCAAATAACAAAATCAAAGCTGGAATAAGTGGTTCACTTTGTGTTTGAGAATTCCAAACAAAATAGTTAGCTATTCCTTGCTAGCTTAGTAAATATGAGACTACTTAAGAATTAATCAAATTAATGAGCCTCCACATACACTTACACCTATGTCTAGAATACTTCATTAACTTGAGAAGATAATTTCCAGACTATTCTGGGCAGTTGCCTTGTCTTAAAAAGCAGTGAAAGGCACTGACATGAGGATTAGGAAACGATTGTGTGAAGGCAAAGAAACTTAAGGTCAACCTTTTAAAAATAAAAATGTTCTTCCTTTAACTTCAATAATTCTGTATAAATACCAAACACTGAATGTGGAATTATCTATTCCGGTTCAACTGTGGCTTGGGGAACTTGTGCAACTTACAGACTTGGTATGAATCACTGGCCTGCCTTCCATAAGCTGCACAGTTGAAGGTTAAGTCACTGAAAAGGTCACTTCACTTCTTTCTGGCCTGCCACAGTATCTTCCTCAAATGCCAAATGCTGTTAGCAATGCTTTCTGGACAGGAGGAAGCAACAAACAAATCATCTGGGAGGTCATACTTACTGTAAGTTATGAACAGCAGAGGCAGGGCACTAAGTATGTTACAGAATTAAGAGCCTCTATTAAAGCTGTGGCTTCAGTTTGTTTTCAGGTGTTAGAAAATGTCATATAATACCAAATAATTCAAAACTTAAGTAAGGAAGTAACAAGCAATCAAAGGTGAGCTATCTGTTATGTGCCTACTTGTACTGGCCCTTTAGGCCGGGGAGAAGGTTTTCCTTCTGTTTATAATTTACAAGATTAGATCTAGAATTCTTGTCAACCTGTTATTTATGACAAGCCATATATCCTTGACCTAACCCCAAAGAAGATACTATTTACCCACCGCTTTCTTCACCTTCTATAAAAATAAGGGCTGGCCTTGACTAAAATAGGCACCCTCTGGGAGAGGTCTATAGTCACATGTGGCCTGGCACAAATGTAACTTTTTTTTCCCCTTTAAATGAGAACATCATTCCTTTGAATAGCCTGCCAAGTGGAGAGCTGTCTCTTAACTTCTGAACACTAATTTTGTATACACACACACACACACACACACATATATATATATTTTTTTGAGACAGAGTTTCGCTTTTGTTGTCCAGGATGGAATGCAATGGCGCAATCTCAGCTCACTGCAACCTCCACCTCCCGGGTTTAGGAGATTCTCCTGCCTCAGCCTCCTGAGTAGCTGGGATTATAGGCACCCATAACCATGCCCGGCTAATTTTTTGTATTTTTAGCAGAGATGGGGTTTCACCATCTTGGCCAGGCTGGTCTTGAACTCCTGACCTCAAGTGATCAGCCTTGGCCTCTCAAAGTGCTGGGATTACAGGCATGAGCCACCGTGCCTGGCCCATACTTTCCAATTTTTTAGCAATGAGTAATGTTAGTTTTATGGGAAGGATGACAAGAACTATTTATGTAAATCAGGTAAACACTACATTCTATACTTACATTTAATATTAAAACTATCCAACACATTTTATTGGACATTTACTGTATGCAAGACACTACGATGAAAGGGAGCTAAAGGGATTTATATATAATAAAATATTTCCTGCATATGGGAACTGAAAATGAAGTGATTTTGTCTGAGGAGGACAGTTCAGGGAGATTCAAGATATATGACTACAATAAAGCAAAATATGCACCAATAAAAACAAAAGCAAAGAAGGTCAGATTATGCATAGCTGAAGGAATCAAACGGATTCATGAAGAAGTGTCTGAAATGAGCCTTGAAGGATAAAAGAAAACATGAGTTGTAGGAGAGGTTGACGAGACAGGCATTTTGAGCAACTCCCTAGGATTCTGACTTACAGGAATAAAGTACAAGTCATAGCAGGTGAGAGTTCTAAGAGCAGGGAAACTTGACCTCCAGGTCTATTACACTCATGCCAGGAACCTCTCACCATTAATCAGCGCAAACAATGCAGTGCAGAGCTTATGGCATTTAGGAGGGCCAAGGAAAGGCTGGCCTGAGGCTACCAAACTCAACAAGGCTTGTGAAGCTTTTGTTTTAACTAATAGTTAACAGTTGAGCAAAACCCCTTAATTAAAACAAAAGTAATAGCTAATAACTAAGTAGAATTCACAATCAGCCAAAATTACCTCCTTAAAAGAAAGTCTAAAATGATAATTTCTAACTGGAAAGGCAACGTGGGATACTGAGCAAGGACACAGGCTCTGGAGGCAGATCTGGGTTCAAACTCCAGCCCCAGAACAAGATGTGCTAAGCGTGGCCTTGAGCAGCTCTCTGAGCTTCAGTAGTTTCACCTGTGAATGGAGTCGTATCCTCAATTTCACAGGGCTGGTGTGAGGAACGAGGATAACCTGTTCAGAACACCTGCCAGTGCTCCGCTCACAGCCAACATTCGGCAAGTGAGAGTTATGCCTATCTTTAAGAAAGGCCAGTGAGCAGCAAACAGACCAGCCTAGACTGCAGCAATCAGAAAACAGTCTTTGGCCCATGTTTGTAGGCTGCCAGCTCTACAAATACTAGTCTGTGGTCACAACCAAAAGACAATGTCCACTCAGAGATAATGCATAAAAGATGAGTAGTCCATTCAGCTCTTTCAGTCACACATCTACCACCATTCAATATTCCATTAAACATTCAACAGTAACATTTTCAAGTACTAAGAAATAAATGTATATTTGTCTCCAAAAATAACAAGGAAAAAAGGATTTACCTGCACTTTGAAAAGAATATTTTCCCCAGAAGGACTCTGAAGTAACCTTATTTAGCAAATATTTATTCAGAGCCTGCCGCCTCCTCTGTGTCAGGATTCCAACTCAAAGATTTCTCATTTTACATGGGAAATCCTAAAACTATGAGGAATACATACATGGGCCTAACCATTTTCTTTGTCACCACAATAATACCAGTGTCTTTATAGCGATCTTCCCTTCTCTTTTCTTCCTCTGTATATTGTGAGCCCCCAGAGGGCTGAGTCGCACACTGCTAACTGTCGTTTCATCCCCATTGGCTGGCCTAGTACCTGGCCCAATGATTCCTCACCCTTGCCGCATACTGAGATTACCTATGGAACCCCAGCCCTACTCCCTGAGTTGGTGTGGCCAGGGTGGGCCTAGGCCTCTCAGCACAGGTTATTCTAATGAGAATTAGCAGTCCAGCTGGATAGAAGCATTCCACAAGCCTGATGGTTCTGCTTGTAAATTGCCTCTTGTACCAAACAATGCCATTTTCTGTTCCCAAACTTGATCCTTCCTTTTTGCATTTCCCACCCTAATTAACGGCAGCCCAGCTACCCATACTTCTAGGCTTAGAAACCCTAAGGCATCTTCCAAGTGCAAAACCTCTAAATCAATTTCCACTCCTCTTTCTTTCATCTGCTGACCAATTATCACCAAGTCTACAATGAGTCTGAAGCTCTACTACTTCTCACTGCCCTAGGTAAAGCCCTTTCTAGCTCAGACTATTTCAGTAGCTTCGTAACTGGTCTTTTGCCTTCAGTTCTCCCATTACACCCTCTGTATCGATTTGTTTTTTTACAACATCGCAATGTCCATGTTACTTCTCTAGTCAAATACCTTCCATGTATATATATTTATTTGCTTGTATATGTAAAATATTCTTTAGGAGGATACACAGAAACTAGTAACTCTGGTTGCCTCTTGAGAGGACTTTGTAGCTTGGAGACAAGGGTGGTGAGACTTCACTGTGCACTCTTTTGAATTCTGAATACCTTTTAAATTCTCTACCATTTGAATGTGCTGCCTCTTCAAAAGCAAAGACCTCTTCTATAGCTTCCTCCCCACCTACCCCCCCAAAAAACAAACAAAACCAAACAAAAAAACCACCCAATTCCTTAACATGACAATTTAGTCTCAGTCTATTTTCTAACATCAATTCTCAACACTGCCCCCTATGCGGACCCTACCAGCCATGAAGCAGCTACAGTTTTGGGGATCTACTTTGCCTTTGCTGAGCCCTCAATCTGGAGCATCCCCATTCTTCTCATTTGCCTCAGCTTACTGAAAAACCCGTCTCTTAAGTCCTGACGCTGTGCCCCTACAACTTCATACGTATTTTTTTTTTATTTTTATTTTTTGAGATGGAGTCTCACTCTGTAGCCCAGGCTGGAGTGCAGTGCCGCAGTCTCAGTCACTGCAAGCTCCGCCTCCCGGGTTCACGCCATTCTCCTGCCTCAGCCTCCCCAGTAGCTGGGACTACAGGCGCCTGCCACCACGTCCGGCTAATTTTTTTGTATTTTTAGTAAAGACGGGGTTTCACCGTGTTAGCCAGGATGGTCTGGATATCCTGACCTGGTGATCCACCCGCCTCGGCCTCCCAAAGTGCTGGGATTATAGGCACGAGCCACCGCGCCCGGCCCTCATGCGTATTCTTTCACACCAGTCCTGTGCATGTTTGCCTTCCCCACAGGACTATGAAACATCAGGGTTGAAGTCTGTTTTGTTCATTAGTCTTTAAAACAACTGTCAGGAACTAATAGGAAGCAACCAATAAACAATGAATTCAGCTGACCACACATGAAAAGTTAGAACACCAATCATCTGGTATACAAACTTTTAGCCAAAAACTCCAAAGGGATTGAACCTGGTAATGGATCCTAGCGTTTCACAAGGTGTCATTCCCTGGGTCAGAACTCGCTACAAGATGTTCCTCTAACAGGCCATTCAAAGAGAAGGCTGCCAGGCAAGGTGGCTCAACTACTTGGGAGGCTCAACTACTTGGGAGGCTGAGGCAGAAGGATGGCTTCAGTTCAGGTCGAGGCTGCAGTGCACTACAACTGCACCTGTGTAGAGAAAAGCTAATGTACTCCAGCCTGGACAATACAGCAAGACCCTATACTCCCTCCCTGTGCCCCCCCCACCCAAAAAAAAGCCAGGCATGGTGGCTCACACCTGTAATCCCAGCACTTTGGGTGGCCAAGGTGGACAGATCACTTGAGGTCAGGAGATCAAGACCAGCCTGGCCAACATGGTGAAACCCCATCTCTACTAAAAATACAAAAAATAGCCAGGCATGGTGGCGGGTGCCTGTAATCCCAGCTACATGGGAGGCTGAGGCAGGAGAACTGCTTGAACCCAGGAGGTGGAGGTTGCAGTGAGCGGAGATCACACCACTGTACTCCAGCCTGGGTGACAGAGTGAGACTCCGTCTCAAAAAATAAAAATAAAAAAAGACAAAGAGAGGACTGAGCTGATGGAAAGAGCATTAAAGAAAAGTCTGGAGATAACACTGCTCCCAACTTTCTTTGCCACTAACTGGACCTAAGATACTGGTCAAATCGTTTCGCTAAGATTTAGTTTCCTCATCTGTGAAATGAGGGGCAGGAAGACACAGTCTCTCTAGAGTCCTTTTCTTGGATCCAAGACTGTGGGACTTTTAAGTCACACTGCAGGAAAAAAGAGCCAGTTTAACAAACTCTTTATAAACAAAGGTTAACAAATAGGGCTATCCTGTCTTCATTCAGTTAGGAAAAGAAAACAAAACAAATAGGGCTATACTTTGCATTTCACATACAATATTACATGTACTGCATGGACTAGTTTTGAAACAAAGGCTCCATTTCAGGCTTCCCAATTTATCGTCTCTTGTCCTTATTGCACTGCCACATGTATATTTCCAGTGAAGTTTCAAAAATGATTTAGAGAGTGGAAACACTGCCCCTTGTCCTTTCACTTTAGTTTTAAACACCTAACTAAAATGTTGGCAAAGTTTCTCTTTTTTAAGCCACTAACAAACACCTCAACCACTTTTCAATTTGAAATTCCAATAAAAGAATAAAAGATGGTCAAGCATAAAATCCTGGAACAACAACAACAACAAACAAGATGGTTATAAATTAGTATTAATTGACTTCACTGAAGTCAAATGATCTATAAATATGCATGTATAGAATTGTGCAGTAATTATTGCTGCTCACCTCTAACTGTGCCTAATTTATAAATTAAACTTTATCACAGGTATGTATGTATGTATGTATAGGAAAAAACATAGCCTATATAGGGTTTGATACTAAACAGTTTCAGGCATCCAGAAAACACACTAACCCTGTTATTCAAAGATCATTGAGGGTTTGGTGAATTGTGTATTTTAATAAGAAAAAAATGACAGGATCAAAATGGCCTCTCAAAACCAAGAGAAATGGATTTCTAACAACAATGCATACATAAGGCATCCTTATTTAGACTTTCTCATTTCATTGAAACACTAATGATTTCACCACCAATTAGTGGTCAACCTAGAGGCCACAGACAGTTTTCTAGCTCTTATGGAAACAGCTTAAATCTTATTTTCTTGCCCCAAACTGCTACTATTCAAACATAGCAGATGTGAAAACGGAAGGACTTTTTGTTTGCCTCATTTGTTGCCCAGCCAACCTTTTGCATTTACCTCAAATGACAGCATAGACTAATTTTGATAGTTCAAAAAACTTGCTAGGTAGCAGCATCCTTGAAACATAACGTGGCTGGGTGCAGTGGCTCACCTCACACCTGTAATCTCAGAACTTTGGGAGGCCAAGGCGGGCAGATCATGAGGTCAGGAGTTCAAGACCAGCCTAGCCAACATAGTGAAACCCCATCTCTACTAAGAATACAAAAATTAGCCGGATGTGGTGGCATGTGCCTGTAGTCCCAGCTACTAGGGAGGCTGAGGCGGGAGAATCGCTTGAACTGGGAGGCGGAGGTTGCAGTGAGCTGAGACCACGTCACTACACTCCTGCCTGGGTGACAGAGTGAGTCCCCTTCTCAAAAAAAAAAAAAAAAAAAAAGACAAAGATAACAATGTACAGGGTAGTCCAAAAAGAAACAAATTCCCTTTCTTTTCAAAATACTTTGTTAATGAGTACCAGAACAGTGCAAAAATGTGTTGGAATTCGCCAAGTAAAAATAGTACTGGGCCCTTCAGCAGAAAGCACTCCTTACAGCAAGTCACTTTCGTAGTCTCTGGCAAAGTTTTTGCAGTCATTTTGTAGTCCTTAGGATTCACACCAACAATTCAATCCATTCTAGAACAGTTCATCAACTCTAAACTTATTCATCTCGAAAACCACTATTTGGGAACCTAGTAAATTCATAAATTCTTAAGTGAGACAGACTCAAGATCCACAATAAGCTTGCTGATGAGAGCAATTTCACAGCAGCTGGGAAAGTAATATATAACCTTTCTGGGGGACCTATGGTAATCTTTTTATTTATTTATTTATTTATTTATTTATTTATTGGGACCAGTCTCGCTCTGTCGCCCACGCTGGAGCACAGTGGCGTGATCTCGGCTCACGGCAACCTCCACCTCCTGGGTTCAAGCAATTCTCCTGCCTCAACCTCCTGAGTAGTTGGGATTACAGGCGACTGCCACTACGCCCAGCTAATTTTTGTATTTTCAGTAGAGACGGGTTTTTACCATGTTGGCCAGGCTGCTCTCAAACTCCCGACCTCCAGGGATCTGCGTGCTTTGGCCTCCCAAAGTGTTGGGATTATAGGCGTAAACCACCATGCCTGGCCCTATGGTCATCTTTATCAAAGGCCTTGCAAATGCTCATAGGCTTTGACCCAGGAACTCCTCTTCAAGGAATTTACCCTGAGGAAATATTCGGATGTAAAGAGATACTCATTCTAGTGTTATTTATAACAGAAAATTGGAAACAACCTAAATAACTACAAATAGAGGACTGGTTTAGTAACTGATAGGCTATAAATGCAGGAGAATATGATGCAGTTATGCTTACCAGTATGGAAACATGCACTCCAACATGCTTTTGGAGTCATACACTATTACAAACTCCATTTGCATACTTTTGCAACTTTTTAAGCTTTACAGAGTAGAATGCATATTAATCTAATGTGTATTCTATGTTATTTAATAACATGTATACAATTATATACACAAAGGCTAGAGGGAACCACAATGACTATAGCTTACTATAGCTGAGTTATGAATTATAGGTGTTTTATGTGGTACTTCTCTGAAGACGTGTTACTTTTATAAGCACTAAACAGCCATTATTTAAAAAGCACTACACAGGCCAGGCACAGTGGCTCACACCTGTAATCCCAGCACTTTGGGAGGCCGAGGCGGGCAGATTACTTGAGATTAGGAGTTCAAGACCAGCCTGACCAACACAGAGAAACCCTGTCTCTACTAAAAATGCAAAATTAGCCGGGTGTGGTGGCACATGCCTGTAATCTCAGCTACTCAGGAGGATGAGGCAGGAGAATTGCTTGAACCCGGGAGGCGGATATTGCGCCACTGCATTCCAGCCTGGGCAACAACAGCAAAACTCTGTCTCTAAATGAATAAATAAATAAAGGCACTACTCAGGCTGGCACGTGGCTCATGCCTTAAATCCCAGCACTCTGAGAAGCTGAGGTGGGAGGATCGCTGGAGCCCAGGAATTTGAGACCAGACTGGGCAACACAGAGAGACTCTGTCTCTACAATAATTAAAAATAAATAAATAAATAAATAAAAATAAAAGCATTAGACATGCAAGCAAGAGACCTAGGTTCAAGTCCCAATATAATACTAACTATACTCCATTATTTGATGTGTCAATTTTATAGATGAGGAACAGATTCAGATTAAGTGGAGATAAGAGCAGCAGCTTTGTAGTTACAAAGATTAAATAAGGTAAAATATAAACGCTTTTGCAACTTCTAAGGCACTATATAAAGCACTAGAAGGATGGGAGAATCATGTTTTGTGTTAGATATCAAACAACTGGCTTAGAAGAAAAAAGAATGAAGCATTTTTACTCCTTAAAGAAAAGCTTCTATCCTTCCCCATTCCCCAATCCTCAATCCCCAATCCTGTTGGAGATTTTTCCTGTTGGAGATTTTATTAAAAAATATTTAGCACATCTTTTCTTCTTTAAAAACTTTAAACTAAATTGAAAGAGCTGTGCCAGTTGTCAATTCAAGTTGAAATGAATAATAAGTCGTGTGTTAGCCTAATGCCCTCTGCAATAGGTCAGCTTTTACAAAAAGTCTTGATTTATGACATGCAATTTTGTGAACTGTTAGGAAACAAATTATTTTAGTTCTCAGGGAAATAGAAAACTCCCTATCAGATTATTATTATTATTATTCTTGAGATAGAGACTGGCTCTGTCATCCAGGTTGGAGTGCAGTGACACGATCTCGGCCCACTGCAACCTCTGCTTCCAGAGTTCAAGTGATTCTCATGTCTCAGCCTCCCTAGTAGCTGGGATTACAGGTGCATGCCACCATGCCGGTGTTTTGTTTTTTTGTTTTTGTTTTTTTTTAAACTTTTAGTGGAGACGGGGTTTCGCCATGTTGGCTACGCTGGTCTTGAACTTCTGACCTCAAATGATCCACCTGCCTTGGCCTCCCAAAGTTCTGGGATTATAGGTCGTGACCCACCGCACCTGGCCCCTATCAGATTTTTAAAATATATGACAACTCCCAAACAAGACAGACTCATAAATTTTGTTGCTAACAACAAAAATTAGGATCCAGGACATCACTTCTTAAAAAGAGACCAAAAGTTAACATCTAAGTTTGAAAGGCAAGCTCACATTATTTTTAATAAACTAAAACTTCCAGTTTGAAAAGTCAAATTTCTTTAGAAATAAAATACTGCTAACTTACTTTTGCAAAGCATTTTCCTAAAACTTCTGAACCTAAAGCCCCAGGCAAGACCTCTCTCTAAAAGGCATGGGAACATAAAATGAATTTGACATTTAGCTTGAACTTAACTTTAGCATTTGAGCTACTCAAAGGACATGGTTGTAGGGCACATTCTAACCTGGTGTAGTGCTTCTGGTGTCATACACTAGTACAAACTCCATTTGGATACTGTTGCAACCATTCAGGTTATGTATTGCCCAGTTTCATAAAGCAGTGCTAAAGTTCAGGGTACAGCCTCCTCCCATCCAGGAACCCCACCTCAAAAAAAAAAAAAAAAAAAGAAACCTCCACAACAGCTTCCATCTGTAATCTACCTTCTGCTACAATTTAAAACCTCCTTTAAAAAGGCACTTATAAAAAGTAAACAGTTATGCTTCTAAAATTCAATTACTTGCACTACAGAAGGATTCAACCAGAATCCTTTGAAGAGATTAAGAAATTGAGAGATAAACTGTAAGTTAGGAAAATTTTAAACTAAGCTAGAAAAATCTCAAAACAGTTGTGAAGAAAGGAAAAGTAGCTCTGAAGCTACAACAAATGAGGAAATGACTTCAAAAATAAAGGTACCTTATAAGTACCTTATAAAAACTGCAATACACCTATATAGCAAAATGAGAAAAATATCAAGGAACAGAAGTTTAAAAAGCAAACAGCAAACCTCTATCCATCAACCCTGTAATCTTACGTATTACAGAATGAAAGAAAACTCAGAAGAGTCAGAAAGCCACTAGTCAGTGGCTTCCTAAACCCTGCTATTTCATTAGTCCTAGACGGCTCTTTTACTAAACCCAGTCACACTTCCTTATTAATATTCCACAATTCTCTTGGAAGCACACAGCTCATTATGAAATCAGGCATATTTAAAACACCGACTGATCTCAGAATTTATATATTTGATTACTGCAATTTTAAAAATATTTTCGCTTATATAAAGTAATTATATGTATATTAATACCATATAACTACATAAAAAAAGAGCTATATTTCTCACAAAGTTAAACAAGGTTACAATATGACCCAGCAATTCTACTCCTACGTATATATCCCCTCAAATTAAAAACATATGTCCATACAAAAGCTCGTACACAAATGTGCTTAGTACTATTCACAGCAGCCCAAAGTGGAAACAATTCAGTGGCCCCATCAACAGATGAATGGATCAACAAAATGTGGTATATTCATACAATGGAACATTATTCAGTCATAAAAAGGGAGGAAGTACTGACACATGCTCCAACATGGATCAACTCTGAAAACATGCTAAGGGAAAACATGCTAAGGGAAAGGCCACATATTACATGATCCATTTGTATGAAATGTCTCAAACACAAATCCACAGACAGAATCTAGTTTCTGTTGCCAGGGACTGGGGGATGGGGAGTGACTGCTAATGGATAGGGGGTTTCTTGGGGGGTGATGAAAAACATTCTGGAACTAGATAGTGGCAGCGGCTGTACAACTCTGTGAATGTAAAAACTACTGAACTGTACACTTTAAAAGGATACATGCTATGGAATGTGAATTATACATATCAGTTTTTAAAAATTCACTCAAGGGGCTGGGCGCCCGGCTCACGCCTGTAATTCCAGCACTGTGGGAGGCAAAGGCAGGTGGATCGCCTGAGGTCAGGAGTTTGAGACTAGCCTGGCCAACATGGTGAAACTCCATCTCTACTAAAAACACAAAAATTAGCCAGGTATAATGGTGGGCGCCTGTAATCCCAGCTACTTGGGAGGCGGAGGTTGCAGTGAGCCAAAATCGCACCACGGAGGTTGCAGTGAGCCAAAATCGCGCCACTGCTCTCCAGCCTGGGCACAAGAGCGTGACTCTGTCTCCAAAAAAAAAAAAAAAAAAAAAAAAAAAAAAATTCACTCAAGGTCATATTTGCTATCAACAGGTAGATGAAGCTGGAATCTGACTTTAAGAAAATTATGGGCCGGGCGCGGTGGCTCAAGCCTGTAATCCCAGCACTTTGTGAGGCCGGGACGGGTGGATCACGAGGTCAGGAGATGGAGATCATCCTGGCTAACACGCTGAAACCCTGTCTCTACTAAAAAATACAAAAAACTAGCTGGGCGAGGTGGCGGGCGCCTGTAGTCCCAGCTACTCGGGAGGCTAAGGCAGGAGAATGGCGTGAACCTGGGAGGCGGAGCTTGCAGTGAGCTGAGATCCGACCTCTGCACTCCAGCCTGAGCGACAGGGCGAGACTCCGTCTCAAAAAAAAAAAAAAAAGAAAATTATGTTATGGCACATCCTGCACATGTATCCTGGAACTTAAAATAAAATTTAAAAAAAAAAGAAAAGAAAGAAAATTATGGTAATATAATGAGACTGGTGTCCTGACATGGCTTGAAATCTAGCTGAGGAAAATTCCAAAGAGGACTTCTTGAAAGACTGATGTTAGCGGGCACACACACACTCTCAAGGTGACTACTTTTTTAAATGGACAACTCACTTTCAGAATAGAGGTTCTATAAGTATATTAAAATCATCATGACTGTTTGAGAACACCAAATTCTACCTCATCCATTCACTTCCTAAATAGAACTTAGATCTTTTGTTCACACGATCTTTATACCTTAAGACAATCACTTTTAAGACAGACATTACTCACAAAAACACTTCAAAATCCTGACCACGATCAAAATCAGAAATGAAATTATTTTAATTTCATTTTTAGGCTTCAAGTTTAACCAAGCTTAAATAAACATCCCACAGTTTCATAATAAATACTTTACAACTCAATATTCAGAGGTCAAATTTTATATGGCACAGACCAGGCTGCCATTTTTAAAATAAGTGGTTTCTGTAAACTGTGGTTTAGCATGCAGAGGAGTTTTTGTTGCACTTCAGTTATGAGTCAGAGTGAATAAAGAAGTTATAAACACACACACATACACACACCCAGGAAAAGCATTCAAAGGACAACAGTATCAGGAGACTGACTGGTTTTTAATTCACATATATCATCAAGAAAACCTGACCAGTAGTCTAACGGGCAGAGGGCTGGGAAAGACAGTCTCAGTTAAGAGACTGAGATAGGTGTCAACCTCAGTTCCCGTAACTAGTAGAGTAACCTTGGGGAAGTCATCTGACTCTCTGGAGGCCTGTTTTCTCATCAGTGAGGTGAAAAAAACTAGACTCCAAGGTTTCTAAGTGTTACAATTCTCAACAGTCTTTGATTCTATTGTTAAGTAGCATAAGGCTGTGGGAAGCCCAGCTATTACACCATGCAGTTCTCATATTTTTGTGCACCTAGGAAGCCATGCCATATAGAGTAATAAGAGAACTTGGAATTTGCCACAGGGAGGAAGGAACAAGAAAAGTGTACATAGCTCCCGCTAGTACTGGTTTACTCCTGTTGGACCTAGTAAAGAGAAAGCACCTTTGTCAATTTTCCAGAGAATGATAGGAGTGGTTCCTATGTCTCACCACACCCACCATAGTTGGTTCTTCCAAAAAGAAATCCAGTGGGGACTATACAAAATGTTGTGAAGCACCAAGTACTATTAGTCACTGCATGACTAATAGGACAGATAAATTTTAAGTTAAAGAAACAAAGCTTTCTCTTTCTCATATAAAAAGAAAGAAAGTTTTCAATCCAGTCAAGGAGTCCTAGATGACCACAGTAAATAATCGGTTACACAGATACTCAGTAATAAATATGGTGTCAATTCAAAGAAAATTAATTATCTACAGAACCAAAAGGTTCAAAAAGCACTTAAGTTCAACGTAATGTTATTACTCAACACAGCCTTTTAATGTAATTCAGTTTGTAACTCCAAACTCTAGAGTAGACAGCAGTATTAAAGAGTCATTGAAAGTCATCACCTTAGCCAGACACCGTGGCTCACACCTGTAATCCTAGCACTTTGGAAGGCTGAGGCAGGTGGATGACATGAGGTCAGGAGTTCGACACCAGCCTGGGCAACGTGGCAAAACCTCGTCTCTACTAAAAAAATACAAACAATTAGCCAAGCCTGGTGGCACATGCCTGTAGTCCCAGCTACTTGGAAGGCTGAGGAACGAGAATCGTTTGAACCTGGGAGGCAGAGGTTGCAGTGAGCCGAAATCGCACCACTGCACTCCAGCCTGGGCAGCAGAGCAAGACTCTGTCTCAAAAAAAAAAAGTCATCATCTTTTACAGTATCAATAAAATAGAAGTCACCATCATATGAACTGGTTCAGGACAGCCAAGGATCAAATGAGGCCAACTCATGAAGTTATTTCAGGTGGCTCCCAAGACTGCCGTCCGGAAAAGCTCCTCTATAACAGGACAGTCCTGGAGAACCTGTCCTTCACTTCCCCTATCCCCTACCATTTGCATATGTGCACGCTTGATCTTTGTCAAACATGGCTAACAACCACCCTTTGGTTACATCAACAACCACTATCTGACTGTGTCTACTGGCATTCCCTTCAAGAAGGGTACAGAGCTGGGGTTCCTGATCTGATTCCTATGCATGGACCTCTAGGTGGTATTAGAGGAGTCACAGAGTCAGCAAAGTTCCTAAGAGCCTATGCAAAATTTCATCTCTGCGCACAGGGTCCTGAGGAGAAATCTCTTGGACAAAGATCCTCAGGGGTTGTGAACCAAGGAAAGCTAAAAACCACTGGTTTAGTGCTACACACAAAACAGGCATCTACCAAAGGTGCCCATGACACCTGTCATTTAAGGTGCAGAACAACAAAGGGTGCCATCTATTCAAAGCAAAAGGAAAATATGGGCCGGGCGTGGTGGTTCACGCCTGTAATCCCAGCACTTTGAGAGGCCAAGGCAGGTGGATCACCTGAGGTCAGGAGTTCGAGTCCAGCCTGGCCAACAAGATGAAACCCTGTTTCTACTAAAAATACAAAAATTAGCCGGGCGTGGTGGTGCACGCCTGTAATCCCAGCTACTCAGGTGGCTGAGGCAGGGGAATCGTTTAAACCCGGGAGGTGGAGGTTGCAGTGAGCTGAGATGGTGCTATTGCACTCCAGCCTGGGCAACAAGAGCGGAACTCCGTACCACCCCCCCACCACCAAAAAAAAGAAAATAACAAAAGGAAATATGAGATGACGGTCGGAAGCTGTAGTCACTAAGGGTCAGGTCGTCCATTCCCTTCATCCCCTAGTC
>NW_012105919.1:1274665-1276720 GCF_000951045.1 Mandrillus leucophaeus
ATTCTCCTGCCTCAGCCTGTTGAGAAGTTGAGACTACAGGCGCGCGCCACCACGCCTGGCTAATTTTTGTATTTTTAGTAAAGACAGGGTTTCACCATATTGGTCTGTCTGGTCTTGAACTCCTGACCTGGTGATCCACCCACCTCAGCCTCCCAAAGTGCTGGGATTACAGGCATGAGCCACGACGCCTAGCCCAGCATACAGATCTATAAGGTGAACCTTAGAGGCTCATTATCCCCTATCTTATGTTATGAACGAAACTTCAAAAAGCAACACAGGGGCCGGGCTCACACTTGTAATCCCAGCACTTTGGGAGGCCGAGGCGAACACAAGGCCAATCACAAGTTCAGGAGTTCGAGACCGGCCTGGCCAACACAGTGAAACCCCATCTCTACTAAAAATACAAAACTGAGCTGGACATGGTGGTGGGCGCCTATAATCCAAGCTACTCAGGAGGCTGAAGCAGGAGAATCGCTTGAACCCAGGAGGCGGAGGTTGCAGTGAGCCGAGATTGCACCACTGTACTCCAGCCTGCCGTCTAAAACAAAACAAAACTAAACAAAAGCAGCACAGGTCACAAGCTCACTGAGTGAGGCACTTCTAAATGTATCAGGGAAAAGATAGCTATTGACAGCTGACTTCGGGGTGGATTTGTACAATTTCAATCTGCAAGCTGCAGGACCTTTCTAAGTCTCTCTCACGTGAATATCAATAGCGTTGCCTAAATATTAAATGCTTTTTCTTCAACCCAGATAATGGGGTCATTCATAAATTAAACTGATAACAACCTTTCCATTCCCATGTTCACAAACACTACATGTGGTAGAACCAAAGATACTAGGCAATTATTCTGAGATCAGATTAAAAAATAATTACTGTCATAAAAAAGTTACAGAACCATTTGTTCCAATGCCAAACTCTGCCTCAGCATATGAAATTTAAAGTAACCAAAAACTTAGTCTCACCTGGGAAGGGAAATCAAAGTGACATTTGAACCCAAGTTCAATGACAACACGTCCTTCAACTTCAAAGCGAGTGCTTTATTCATTCAGAGTTTTAACAGCACAGTATCCCATAGCATACACAAAATCTCCTAAGGCGTACATTATGATAAAGTTCCTGACTGCTTGTGAATTATATTTAGCCCTTTCTGCCAGCTCTCTCCCTGGTCTCCCACCCCCCAAAGGTATAACTGGAATAGGCCTCAGGGAGCACCTGTGGCCTGAAAAGGCTGTGACCAATCTCAAAGCTTTCCCGGCTGCAGTCTACAAGTAGGTTCGACCATTCTATTTTGGATTAAGGAGACTCTGCCAACCCCCAAGTGACCGCAAGTGGACAAGATCAATTTGGGAGAACACGCTGTGAGGGTTTCTTCGCCAAGCCAGCAGCCCCCACAGCCAGACTGCGAAAAGGGTGAAGATTTGGTCACCATCCAGGCGGCGAAATAATACGGCCGGGCTGTCTGGGGGTTCACGACTGCCCGATCCCACAGCCTGGGCCGGGCTGTGGTGTCGGGAGCACGCGAAGAGGCAAGGATCCCCGGGGCACGCGAGAGGGAACCAGAGCGAGGTTAGGAGCCTGCAGGTGTCGCCCAGGAAGGGGACGAGGTCGCCCAGGGCTGGCACGGCCGAGTGAGACCGAGAGTGTGGTTCTGGACTCGGAGAGACCGGTCACACTCTCGGGTTGTGACCTTGAGCACACGACTTGACCGCTGTGGGCCTCAGTTTCCTCCTCTCTAAAATGGGGGTCGTTCAAGCGGAAAACGCGCCTCGGAGCGCTTGGCACGGCGCCTGGCGCATAGTAAGCGCTCCCTCCATGTGAGCGCTCTGGCTCCTTTCGCCGCCGGGAGGAACTGGGGAAGCCCCGCGCGGGGAGTCCCCGGGAGGCGGATCCGAGGCTGGGGCGAGGGAACCGGGCCGGGGACTCACCCAGCACGTCCGCGGAACGGTGTCGGGCCACGAAGCACGCGTCGTCCCCGTAGCACGCGCCCTTCTTGAGAAGGCCCTTACGGAAGTCCTTGCCGAAGCCGCAGCCGGCCGTCACCAGCCCGTAGTC
>NW_012105919.1:1277278-1289701 GCF_000951045.1 Mandrillus leucophaeus
CGGGCTTTCAGCCTTATGTCGTCACCAAGGTTGAGCATGCGCAGAGAGTGCGAACGCAGTGTCTCCTGGGAATTATAGTCCCGGAGTCGTAGTCACTTTTGACTTGGCTGCCAAAGATTTAGGACCTAGGAGGATCCCCCAAACCCGGGACCTGTGTTAAGTTAGTAGGAATTGTAGGTGGGCCACGTGAGGGTTTTCTCCCCTGTTTTAACCGTATCTTTTAAAGCCTGTTTTAAATAAATAACGCCACCATTCCTTTAAACAAAAACCTGCAAGAAACCAGAATGGAGTCACATAATGAGAAACAGAGGTACACAGATCTAGTGACACCTCCCCAAGTAATATACTGGAAGGATTTAGGCCGGCAAACTGTCTGGAAAGAAGAGACTTTTTGTACAGTCTTTTAGGAAAAATTGAGAAAATGTTATGTGTCCCTATCAGAGTGGGAGGGGACACAAGTGGTGTCATGTCCCTTTTGCTAACTGGCCTCTAGCCATGCTCACAGGGCCTCAAGACCTTTGCCCTTGCTTTCCCTTCTACCCTCTAGAATGTAATTCGTTTATCTGAGGGTCCTGTGTTTTCTGTTGCTATATCCCCAGAAGACGTAAGCACACAGTAAATATGTGAATGAATGAAAGAATGAATGAATATTTCACTAGATTCTAAGTTTCCCAAGGACAAGGATCATTTGCTGCTGAATTATTAGAATCTAAAGCAATGCCTAGCACACAGTAGGAGAATGTGTAAATGTCTGTGGAATAAAAGAAGGAATAATAGGCTGGGTGTGGTGGCTCACACCTGTAATCCCAGCACTCTGGAAGGCGGAGGTGGGCAGATCACTTGAGGTTAGGAGTTCGACACCAGCCTGGCCAACGTGGTCTCTACTGAAAATACAAAAAAAAAAAAATTACCTGGACTTGGTGACAAACGCTTGTAATCCCAGCTACTCAGGAGGCTGAGACAGGAGAATCGCTTGAACCTGGGAGGCAGAGGTTGCAGTGAGCCAAGATAGCGCCACTGCATTCCAGTCTGGGAGACAGAGCTAGACTCCATCTAAAAAAAAAAAAAAAAAAAAAGAAGGAATAATGGAATAAGAACCACAAATGATAAAAGAAAGTAATGTTTGCTGAATACAGGAATGATTGAGTGAGTGGGGTTCACAAACAACAGAAAATGAGCTTTGGGGCAACTAATCCAATTTAGAGTAATTTTTAGTTTGATTGAAACATGTATTTCTCAGAAACAGCAGTCTTTTTCCAGTTCACTTTTGACAAGACCATTGTTACTTTGGGGATTCCCACCTTATTTTTAAGTGGTCCTTTTTTATGCTTTCTTAATATATTTTAAATGCTGCCAACTATCAACTCAACACACATTATTCTGTTATCCTAATTACTGTCATCATTAAACACTTTTGCAGTTCACAGTGTGCCAAGTACTCTCTATATGTTTCTGTCTTTAAGGGCTTTCATCAAAATTGGACTGAAGAAATGACTTCACCTAGTGGCATTTTGTCAAATATACAGAACCCAGAAAATGTTCATTTACTGGATAAATGGCATAGTAATGACAATAATGCATTCCCACCTTGCTTTTTTTTTAAGGGCGCAAGAATTGGAGAGTTCCCAGAAGAGGGGGTAGTGCCTCTCGGAATCCTCTACTTGGCATTTATATTTCTGCCAGCTGTGCTAAAGGTAGCTCTTTCAAGTATACACACCACTACCAGATCCCAGTCAGCCTGGCAGGTAATTCTACCCCAAGGACAAACTTTTTAAAATAGCATGTCAACCCTATTTCTTGCCTCGTCAAACTCCTTCAGACTGCTCCTACTTTTCCTTTTCAGGGCATATATTACCTAATTTCCGTGTCAGTCACAAGAACCGGTTTGATGGGATGAGTAGGAACCTAAGATGTGACTCTAAAGCCAGTAACTTCTGCTCCGATGGGGCCGCTGTTTTTATGATTAAGTGATACCAGTGCCTTGAGTTCCGGCAAATGAATTTCCTGCAAGTGAGTTTCCTGCAAATGAGTTGCCCACAGAAGCATGTGGCGAACAGAATCCTTCTCAAAACTCCTTTGCAAGTTTTAAAAGAACAGGAGATAGGGCCTCGGGTTCCCTTGAATCATTTATTCCAGAGCCAGCTCTGAAGTTTCATCACCATGGGGGAAGCCAGGAGAGGGTACTGTATAAAACACCTCCCTTCCCCTTCCCTCTCCCAGGAACACAATTCACATTTGACATTTTGCTGGACTTAAAAAGGCCTGAGTTTTCTTCCTTAACAGAGTTACATTCCTAGCACTTCAAGGATTCCTGAGAGGTCAGTTGCCACTCTTAAAGGTGAACAAGTGTGGTGAAAATACATCTGGGCTCCCAGGGCACCTCTATGACATTAGGAAAGAGCTTTGCACCAAAGTCACCCTCTGCTCCTCAAACAAAAAAACAAACAAACAAAAAAGAAGGCATGACATTTCCTAGTGAGATTTTCTGCCAGACTAGTACATTGACCTCTCTGGGTTTCTTTTTACTAACCTATTCACAATGAGCACTAATTAGCTTATGGCAAGGTTTCTCAAGCTTGACACTATTGACATTTTAGGCAGGATGATTCTTTGCTGTGAGGGCTGTCCTATGCATGCATTGGAGGGGGCTTAGCAGCATCCCTGGCCTCTACCCACTAGATGCCAGAAGAATGCCACCTCCACGCCCCCGGGACAACCAAAACTGTCTCCAGATATTGCCAGATGTCCCCTAGGGGACAAAATTGTCCCCGACTTGGAGCCACTGTGTTACAGCAATGCCATGCAAATGAGCAAATATTTGTTGAGCACTTATTATGCTAAAGGCTGTAGGCTAAGGATTTTTAAAAATGGTGATTTTGTGGCAGTCACAGTGCAGCAGGAAGGTTAAAATTAAGTAAATGTATTAAAATAATAATAATAGACTGGGTGTGGTGGTTAATGCCTGTAATCCCAGCACTTCGGGAGGCCAAGGGGGGTGGGGTGGATCACTTGAGGTCAGAAGTTTGAGACCAGCCTGGCCAACATGGTCAAACCCGGGGTCCACTAAAAATACAAAAATTAGCTGGGAATGGTGGTGCACGCCTGTGATCCCAGCTAGGTGGGAGGCTAAGGCAGGAGAATCGCTTGAACCTGGGAAGTAGAGGTTCCAATAGGCCGAGATCACGCCACTGCACTCCAGCTAGGGCAACACAGCCAGACTTTGGCTCAAAGTAACTAAATAAAATAATAATAAGCACCACCAGCTGAAATAAAGGAGGGGTCTGGGAAAGGGAAATGAGACCCTCTGGGGTTAGAGAACACCTACGACACTTCACAAAGACATGACAGTTGTGAGAGGCCTGAATGGACAGACAAGTCTGTCTGTCATGCGGCATAACCAGCTCAAGAGGAGGAAAAGGATATGCAATGAATGCAGAATGCGATTGGAGAAGAGCAATACAACCTTAGGATTTGAAAAATGAATAATAAATGGCGGGGCTGGGCCAGGTGCAGTGGCTCACGCCTGTAATCTGAGCACTTAGGGAGGCCAAGGTGGATCACTTGAGGTCCGGGGTTCAAGACCAGCCTGGCCAACATGGTGAAACCCCATCTTCACTAAAAATACAAAAATTAGCTGGGCAGTAGTGGCGTGCACCTGTAATCCCAGCTACTCGGGAGGCTGAGGCAAGAGAATCACTTGAGCCTGGGAGGTGGAGGTTGCGGTGAGCCAAGATCATGCCACTACATTCCAGTCCGGGCGACAGAGTGAGAGCCTGTCTCAAAAAAAAAAAAAAAAAAAAGGTGGAGCTAAAGGCAGGGTTAAGAGCTGGGCAAGGTGGCAAGTGCCTGTAGTCCTAGCTACTTGGGAGGCTAAGGCTATAGAGTGTCACGATGAAGCTTGTGAATTGCTACTGCACTCCACCCTGGACAACGTAGTGAAACCCCATTTCCAAAACAAACAAAATCAGTATTTTAAGAAGTCAGACACGAAATACCACATATTGTATGATTCCATTTATATGAAATGTCCAGAATAGGCAAATCCATAGAGACAGAAAGTAGATTAGTGGTTGCCAGGGACTTGGGGGAGGGAAAATGGGGAGTGACTGCTCATGGGTACAGGGTTTCTATTTGGAGTGATGAAAATATTCCGGAATTAGATAGTGGCAATGGTTGCACAAGTTTATAAATATATGAATAACCGCTGAACTGTACACTTTAAAAGGGTGAATATGGTCAGGCATGGTGGCTCATGCCTGTAATCCCAGCACTTGTGGGAGGCCGAGGCAGGAGGATTGCTCCAGTCCAGGAGTTCAAGACCAGCCTGGGCACCACAGTGAGACCTCTTCTTAACAAAAAATCAAAAAGTTCCTGTAATCCCAGCACTTTGGGAGGCTGAGGCGGGCAGATCACGAGGTCGAGAAATCAAGACCATCCTGGCCAACATGGTGAAACCCTGTCTCTGCTAAAAAATACAGAAAAAATTAGCTAAGCATGGTGACCCGTGCCTGTAATCCCAGCTAATAGGGAGGCTGAGGCAGGAGAATCGCTTGAACCCAGCAGGCAGAGGTTGCAGTGAGCTGAGTTCCCACCACTGCATTCCAGCCTGGGCGATAGAGTGAGACTGTCTCAAAAAAATAAAAATAATAATTTAGGACCTGATGCAGGGGGTCTTATATGCTGAACCAAGGCTACTTAATGCTGGAGACAGCAAAGGGTCACCAAATGCCTTTAATATGCCAAATAATAATAGTGGTAATGATAGTAACAAGAATAAGAGCGATGGAGTCCATGGGTTAAGCATGCACCATGTGTTTTGATTGCATCCGCATCCTCTTCTCTTTTTGTGTTTTTTTTTTTTTTTTTTTTTTGAGACAGAGTCTCACAATGTTGCCCAGGCTGGAGTGCAGCAGTGCGATCTCAGCTCACTGCAACCTCTACCTCCCGGATTCAAGTGATTCTCCTGCCTCAGCCCCCTAGCTGAGACTACAGGCGTGCGCCACCACGCCTGGCTAATTTTTGTGTTTTTAGTAGAGGACAGGGTTTTATCATGTTGGCCAGGCTGGTCTCAAACTCCTGGCCTCAAGTGATCTGCCCACCTCAGCCTCCCAAAGTGCTGGGATTACAGGCATGAGCCACCACACACCTGGCCTGCATCCTCTTGTCTGATCACCTGTTTTCTTTTTTTGTTATTGTTTGTTTTGTTTTTTTGAGACAGAGTCTCGCTCTGTGGCCAGGCTAGAGTGCAGTGGCGCGATCTTGGTTCACTGCAACCTCCACCTCCCGCATTCAGGTGATTCCCCTGCCTCAGCCTCCCGAGTAGCTGGGACTACAGGCGTGTCACCATGCCTGGCTAATTTTTTGTGTGTGTTTTAGTAGAGACGGGGTTTCACCATGTTGGCCAGGATGGTCTCGATTTCCTGACCTCGTGATCTATCTGCCTCGGCCTCCCAAAGTGCTGGATTTTACAGGCATGAGCCACCACGCCTGGCCTGATCACCTATTTAAATCACCCAACAGTGCCATCTGCATTTTTCTTCATAACACATAGTGCTTACTTATTTTGTTAAATGTTTGTCTCCTCCCTGACTAAATGATAAATGCCACGAGAGCAGGAAATTTTGTCTATTTTATTCATGACTTTAGGCCAGGTGCAGTGGCTCACACCTGTAATTCCAGTATTTTGGGAGATCGAGACAGGAGGATCACTTGAAGCCAGGAGTTCAAGACCAGCCTGGACAATATAATGAGACCCTGTCTGTACAAAGAAAAAAAAAAAAACCCAAAAACTGGCCAGGTGTGGTGGCATACACCTGTAGTCCTACTCAAGAGGCTGAGGTGGGAGAATCACCTGAGCCAGGGGAGGTGGAGGTTGCCATGAGCTGTGATCATACCACTGTACTCCAGGCTGGGCAACAGTGAGGGCTTGTCTAAAAAAGAAAAAAAAAAAAAGACTTTATAAGGTGTCCAAAATAGTGCCTGGCATATAATAGGTGCTAAATAAATAACCTAACAAGTGAATGCTATTGAATACAAGAACCTGGGAAATCACATGTAACAAGCTGAAGAAAGGGCTGAGTAATATATTCATCTCGCTAGGCAGAGCTGGGCTGAACTGGAGAAGTGTCCCTGCGACACTTAATGCCTTCACTGAAAGTCACTAACCATTGGCTTCGAAGTCACTAACCATTGGCTGTTCTTTCCATTTAACTTATCTTGCTTTGTGTCTTGTGTGATGGTCATGTTTTTTCCCCCCTAGAATCAATCCTCCTGCTTCTCTGATTATTGTATTTTGATTTTCCTTGGAGGAATAATCCAACACCCCCTAGGTTCATCCAATTTATGTGGAACTGGACCAGGACTCCAAGGATGGACACATGGCCTAGGTCTGGTCAATCACAGCATTATATTCTGTTGCTAGCAGTGGTGGGTCCAGAGAGAAGGCACATGACCCAAGCCAGACCAAGGAAACTTCACTATGGGATTTTGCTGAAAGTGTTAGGAGGGAGAAATTATCACCAAGGTTTGTTTCTAAACTGGTAGAATGCAAGCTTGGAGCTGCTGATGGCCATTTTTTTCTTTTCTTTTGTTGTTGTTGTTATTGTTGAGATGGAGTCTTGCTCTGTTGCCCAGACTGGAGTGCATTAGTGCGATCTTGGCTCACTGCAACCTCTGCCTCTCGGGTTCAAACTGTTCTCCTGCCTCAGTCTCCCAAGTAACTGGGATTACAGGCAGCTGCCACCATGCCTGGCTGATTTTTGTATTTTTAGTAAAGATGGGGTTTTACCATGTTGGCCAGGCTGGTCTTGAACTCCTGAACTCAAGTGATCTGCCCAACTCAGCCTCCCAAGGTTCTGGGATTACAGGTGTGAGCCACTGTGCCTGGCCTGGTGGCCATTTTTGCTGCTACTTGGAAAGAACCAGCCTGAGAATGAAGTCAATACAGAGAGAAGCAGAGCCTAGAGATGGTAAGAAACAGAGGCCTGGTAAATGTCAATCAAACCCTGAATCCAGCTTTGCCTGAGGGAGGATCAGTCTCTGAACTAATATGAGTTCCCTATGTTGCTTTAGCCACTTTGATTTTGCCTTGTAATGCAGTGAATTCTAACAAACACATCATGTGATCTAAGTACCATGACTACAGTTACCGAATCAAAAACAAATCCTGAAACCAAAAGCAACTGTTCAAAGGGAACTTATCCTCCACTTATTTATATAAGCGGAGAGGGAACTTCCACTTTTCAACAGAGAAGCTACTGAAGGAAAACTTCTCATCCCTTTCTCTGGTACCTCCATGAGATGAGGAGTGATTTGCCTAATGGTGGGTTTGGGAGAAGATGCTGAGTTTGTTGCCTGGTCCCTTTCTCTTTTTTTCTTTTTGCTATGCCTGACCTTTAGACACTGCTGTTTTCCTCCTTCACCATGAGGAACCTGTCCCTGTGGAAGACAGCAGTAACCCAGCCTGTGGCTGGGTAAATTAGTTTAATCCAGAGGGAAATTGCATGCATTTCTCCAAACAGCCTTATCCAGAAAAAAAAACTCTAGAGCTCTAGTTTCCTGATTCATATACCTTTTTCTCAGTGGGTTTGGAATTTGGAAAGGCTAAGAAGGGTGCAATTAATTATCCGCCCCATGAAACCCCAACATGTTAATTTACATTTTTTTCTTTAGAAAACTTTGAGAGGCAGTCCTGTGGAGATCAAATTTCTGGTGTTGTCAGGGCTCCAGGCTTAAAGGTAATTATGGGTCAAGTGTGTTCTTGACCCAGGCAGTCTGTGACAGCTACAGTGGTTTCACAGGATTTTAACTGGCTAGAGCCTGAGTACAAGGGCCTCTAGGGCAGGCCTTGACCTAACTCGTGTGAGTAAAGCCTTGACCTCAGCAGGCAGGTGGGACAGGGATTCGATTATTGCAGAAAAAGTCTTTCTGTCCCAGAGAAGGCTTACCTTAAAAAGGGCAGAACTTTAGTTTACCAACCTGTAGACTCCGGTGGGTAGATTTTTGCTTTCTGTAATACCTCTTTCTTTCTTTCTTTCTTTTTTTTTTTTTTGAGATGGAGTTTCACTCTTGTTGCCCAGGCTGGAGTGCAATGGCACGATCTCAGCTCACCGCAACCTCCGCCTCCCAGGTTCAAGCAATTCTCCTGCCTCAGCCTCCCTAGTAGCTGGGATTATAGGCATGTGCCACCACGCCCAGCTAATTTTGTATTTTGAGTAGAGAAGGGGTTTCTCCATGTTGGTCAGGCTGGTCTTGAACTCCTAACCTCAGGTGATCCACCCGCCTCGGCCTCCCAAAATGCTGGGATTACAGGCGTGAGCCACCGCGCCCGGCTTGTAATACCTCTTTCAGCAACACTTGTGGTTGGGCGAGTTGACTCTGCTTTGTGAATTGCATGAACTTTAATCACGGTTTAACATTTGGAGAGCTCAGACTCTGGCTTTACCCATAGAATGGAGGTATATTTTATTAGTGAAAACAAATGAAAAGAACAGGGCCCTTATTGTATAGGAGATATGCTTCTTTGCAGGTGGAGGTAGATAAACTGGATGAAGACCCATAAGATAAGAAAACAGTCAGGCTTATGCCTTGAAACTTTTGTCTGTGAGAAACAGGTTTGCTTGAGAAATCAAGGAGGACCTGGACCTGGGTTGTTTGGTTTTGTTTTTTTGTGGGTTTTTTTTTTTTTGCACCAGGGTTTCACTCTTGTCACCCAGGCTGGAGCGCATGGAGTACACAGCGTGATCTTGATTCATTGCAACTTCCACCTCCCAGGTTCAAGCAATCCTCCCGCCTCAACTTGGCGAGTAGCTGGGACTACAGGCATGAGCCACCAACACCTGGATTTTTTTTTTTTAATTTTTTGTAGAGACAGAGTTTTACCATGTTGGCCAGGCTGGTCTTGAACTCCTGAGCTCAAGTGATCTGCCCGCCTCAGCCTCCCAAAGTGCTGGGATTACAGGTGTGAGCCACCGTGGCCGGCCTGGTTTTGCTTTTTTTTTATTTTTTTATTTTATTATTATTATTTTTTTGAGATGGAGTCTCACTCTGTCACCCAGGCTGAAGTGCAATGGTGCAATCTTGGCTCACTGCAACCTCCACCTCCTGGACTCAAGCGATTCTCATGCCTCAACCTCCCCAGTAGCTGGGATTACAGGTGTGTGCCACGACACCCAGCCAATTTGTTTTTTAATTTTTCTTTTTTAATTTTTAGTAGAGACAGGGTTTCACCATGCTTCTGCTGCCCAAAGTGCTGGGATTACAGGCGTGAGCCACCGCACCTGGCCTGGGTTGTGTTTTAAAATATGCTTCTGGGCCGGGCGCGGTGGCTCACGCCTGTAATCCCAGCACTTTGGGAGGCCAAGGTGGGTGGATCATCTGAGATTGGGTGTTTGAGACCAGCCTGGCCAACATGGTGAAACCCCATCTCCACTAAAAATACAAACATTAGCTGGGCATGGTAGTGGTGCATGCCTGTAATCCCAGCTACTCAGGAGGGTGAGGCAGGAGAATCCCTTGAACCCGGGAGGTGGAGGTTGCAGTGAGCTGAGATTGAGCCAGCCTGGTCTGGGCAACAAAGTGAGATTCCATCTCTAAATAAATAAATAAATAAAAATAAAAATAAAATATGCTTCTACTGTGCTACCAAGACAGAACCAGCAGAAGAGTGAAAGACAAATAAAGGAAGATCTGCTGACTAAACTGGAGGAAGGCAGGGATTTTTTTTTAAAACATGATCTTGCTCTGTCACCCAGGCTGGACTGCAGTGGCACGATCATAGCTCACTGCAGCCTCAAACTCCTGGGTTCAAGTGATCCTCCCACCTCAGTCTCCCAAAGTGCTGGGATTACAGGGATCTTTTATAAAGAGCTAGAACTGTGATCTTAGACAAGCCAAACAGATGTGGAAGGGAAGTGAAATTTTGAAGGCTTAACTAGGTGTGTGTGTGTATATATATATATATATACACACATACATATAAAATTTATTTTTTATTTTTGAGATGGAGTTTCACTCTTGTTGCCCAGGCTGGAGTGCAATGGCACCATCTCGGCTCACCTCAATTTCCGCCTCCTGAGTTCAAGCGATTCTCCTGCCTCAGCCTCCCGAGTAGCTGGGATTACAGGCATGCACCACCATGCCCGGCTAATTTTGGATTTTTAGTAGAGACGGGGTTTCTCCATGTTGGTCAGGCTGGTCTCACGTGATCCACCTGCTTCAGCTTCCCAAAGTGGCTGGGATTACAGGCGTGAACCACCGCACCCAGCCCGCTAGGTAGATAGTAAGAGAAGAAGACACCCACAAATATACAAAAACTTAAAAGGAAGTTGCAGTAATATTATAAATTACTGGAAAAAAATAATATACATGTATTTTGAAACTGTTTTACTCTGTTACCCAGGCTGGAGTGCGGTGGTGCAATCTCAGCTCACTGCAGCCTCCACCTCCCAAGCTCAAGCGATCCTGTCACCTCAGCCTTCTGAGTAGAGGAACTACAGGTGCGTGCCACCACACCTAGCTAACCTTTTTTTTTTTTTTTTTGAGACGGAGTCTCGCTCTATCACTCAGGCTGGAGTGCAGTGGTGCGATCTCGGCTGTCTGCAAGCTCTGCGTCCCAGGTTCACGCCATTCTCCTGCCTCAGCAATCCCGAGTAGCTGGGACTACAGGCACCTGCCACCACGCCCGGCTAATTTTTTGTATTTTTAGCAGAGACGGGGTTTCACCATGTTACACACCTGGGTAACTTTTTTTTTTTTTTCCCCAGACGAGGTTTCACCGTGTTCCCTAGGTTGACCTCAAAATCCTGAGCTCAGGCAATCCACCTGTCTTGGCCTCCCAAAGTTCTGGGATTACAGGTGTGAGCCACCATGGCTGGCCAAAAAATAAATTATTTTTTAAATTGTGTGAGAACATTGGTTATCTCTCTAAAAAATTAAATTGTGGGCTGGGCACGGCGGCTCATGCCTAAAATCTCAGCACTTTGGGAAGCCAAGGTGGGTAAATCACTTGAGGCCAGGAGTTTGAGACTAGCCTGATCAACATAGTGAAATCCAATCTCTACTAAAAATACAAAAATTAACTGGTGTGGTGGCTCATGCCTGTAGTCCCAGCTACTTAGGAGGCTAAGGCAGGAGAATCGCTTAAGCTCAGGAGGCAGAGGTTGCAGTGAGCCAAGATCGTACCACTGCACTCCAGCCTGGGCAACAAACTGAGACTCTGTCTTAAAAAAAAAAAAAAAAGTTAAATTGGATCCCAAACTCACATTATATACAAGAGTAAATTCCAAGAGTAAAAAGAAATATTGAGAAGTCTTAGAATATAGAATATTGGGATAAGAAATGGCAGCTTCGATAATATATAAAAGTACACAAGCTGTTAAGGAAAATTTAGATCAACTTGACCACATTAAAAGATAACAGTTTAGCTGGGTGCAGTGGTTCACACCTGTAATCCCTGCACTTTGGGAGGCCGAGGTGGGCGGATTGCTTGAGCCCAGGAGTTTGAGACCAGCCAGGCCAACACGGTAAAATCCCATCTCTACTAAAATACAAAAATTAGCCAGGCATGGTGGCACATGCCTGTAGTCCTAGCTACTCAAGAGGCTGAGGTGAGAGGATCACTTGAGCCTGGGAGATCAAGGCTCCAGCCTGGGTGACACAGTGAGACCTTGTTTCAAAAAAAAAAAAAAAAAGGTAATAAAAGTTCCTCAAAATTGATCAAAGATCTATGTGTCAGATCCAAAACTATACAATTCTTAGAAAAAAAACAGAGGGAGAAAGCTTCATGACATTGGATTTGGCCATGATTTTTTGGATATGACACTAAAAGCACAGGCAACGAAAGAACAAATATATCAGTTGGATTGTATCAAAATTTAAAGCTTCCGTGCATGAGACACAATCAACAGAGTGAAAAGGCAACCAACAGAATGAGGGAAAATTGTTGCAAGTCATATATTTGATAAAGGATTAATATCCAGATAATATGGCTCACACCTGTAACCGTAGCACTTTGGGAGGCTGAGCAGGGAGGATCACTTGAGCTCAGGAGTTCAAGACTAGCCTGGGCGACTTAGCGAGACCTCATCTCTACTAAAAATTAAAAAAAAGATCCAGGAGTCGTGGCACACACCTGTAGTCCCAGCTACTTGGGAGGCTGAGGTGAAAGGATTGTTTGAGCCCAGGAGGATAAGGCTGCATTGAGCCGTGATCATGCCTCAGCATTCCAGCCTGGGAGACAGAGGGAAACTTTGTCTCTACAAAACAAAAACAAAAACAAAAACAAACAAACAAAAAAACAGAATACAGGCCGGGTGCAGTGGCTCACGCCTGTAATCCCAGCACTTGGGGAGACTGAGGTGGGCGGATCACCTGAGGTTAGGAGTTGGAGACCAGCCTGACCAACATAGTGAAACCCCATCTCTA
>NW_012105919.1:1290784-1291781 GCF_000951045.1 Mandrillus leucophaeus
AAAAAAAAAAAAAAAAAAAGGAAAATGCAAATCAAAATCACAATGAGATACTCCCTCATACCCATTACAAAACAGAAAATAGGTTGGGCTCACGCCTGTAATCCCAGTACTTTGGGAGGCCGAGGTGGGCGGATCCCCTGAGGTCGGGAGTTCAAGTTGCCTGACCAACATGGAGAAACCCCATCTCTACTAAAAATACAAAATTAGCCAGGCCTGGTGGCACATGCTTGTAATCCCAGCTGCTCGGGAGGCTGAGGCAGGAGAATCTATTGAACCTGGGAGCGGAGGTTGTAGTGAGCTGAGATGGCGCCATTGCACTCCAGCCTGGGCAACAAGAGCGAAACTCGGTCTCAAACAAAACAAAACAAAACAGCTAATAAGAAGTGTTGGTGAGGATGTGGAAACATTGGAACCCTTGTGCTCTGTTGGTGGAAATGTAAAATGGTAGTCATTATGGAAGAGAGTATGGTGGCTCCTCAAAAATTAAAAATTGAATTACCATATAATTTAGCAATTCCACTTCTGAGTATATACCCAAAGGAACTGAAAGTGAGGATTTGGCTGGGCACAGTGGTTCATGCCTTTAATCCCAGCACTTTGGGAGGCCAAGGTGGGCAGATCACTTGAGGTCAGGAGTTTGAGACCAGCCTGGCCACCATGGCAAAACCCCATCTCTACTAAAAATACAAAAATTGGCTGATGTGGTGGCATACGCCTGTAATCTCAGCACTTTGGGAGGCTGAGGCTGGAGGATGGCTTGAACCTTGGAGGCGGAGACTGCAGTAAGATGGGACGTAGCATTGCACTCCTGTCTGGGCAACAGAGCAACATTGTCTCATACACACACATGGGGATTCAAACAGATATTTGTTCATCCATGTTTGTAGCAGCATTATTCACAATAGCCAAGGCATGGAAGCAATCTGAGTGTCCTTTGACAGATGAATGGATGAGGAAAATATGGTCCATCCATACAGTGTTTTTTTTTTTTTTTTTT
>NW_012105919.1:1294846-1295724 GCF_000951045.1 Mandrillus leucophaeus
TGGTGGCATGTGCCTGTACTCCCAGCTGCTTGGGGGACTGAAGCACGAGAATTGCTTGAACCCAGGAGGTGGAAGTTGCAGTGAGCTGAGATGGCGCCATTACACTCCAGCCTGGGCGACAAGAGCGAAACTCCGTCTCAAAAAATAAAAGTAAAAATAAAAATAAAACATGACTCATTCAAATATAGAATGGAGGGCTGGGCATGGTGGCTCATACCTGTAATCCCAGCACTTTGGGAGGCTGAGGCAGGCAGATGATTTGAGCCCCAGAGTTCGAGACCAGCCTGGGCAATAAGTTGAAACCCTGTCTCTACAAAAAATACAAAAATTAGCAGGGCATGGTGGTGTGTGCCTATAGTCCCAGCTACTTGAGAGGCTGAGGTGGGCAGATGGCATGAGCCCGGAGGTGGAGGTTGCAGCGAGCCAAGATTGCACCATTGTACTCCAGCCTGGGTGACAGAGTGAGACCCCACCTCACACAAAACAAAAAACAAAACAAACAAATACAGAATTGACACATGTCAGAAATGTATTCTACTTGTCAAAGAGGAAACTGTCGGATGGTGAAGTTGGTTCAGAGAATGTTTTCAGGAAGTAGGTACTTGAGGAAGTGGGAAACTTAGATACAAAACTGGTTAATCTTCCGCAGGGTAGTAAGAACTATAAGCTATGGGATTGTCTTTTGTACTGGAGAGAAATAATTCAAAACTCTACTGCACAAGGCCAGGAACAGTGGCTCATGCCTGTAATCCCAGCATTTTGGGAGGCCGAGGCAGGCAGATTACTTGAGGTCAGGAGCTCGAGACCAGCAGTCTAGCTAACACGGTAAAATCCCATCTCTACTAAAAAAAAAAAAAAAAAAAAAAAAAAAAAAAAAA
>NW_012105919.1:1295774-1296960 GCF_000951045.1 Mandrillus leucophaeus
CTGCATTGAGCCGTGATCATGCCTCAGCATTCCAGCCTGGGAGACAGAGGGAAACTTTGTCTCTACAAAACAAAAACAAAAACAAAAACAAACAAACAAAAAAACAGAATACAGGCCGGGTGCAGTGGCTCACGCCTGTAATCCCAGCACTTGGGGAGACTGAGGTGGGCGGATCACCTGAGGTTAGGAGTTGGAGACCAGCCTGACCAACATAGTGAAACCCCATCTCTATTAAAAATATAAAAATTAGCCAGGTGTGGTGGTGGGCACCTGTAATCCCAGCTACTCTGGAGGCTTAGGCAGGAGAATCGCTTGAACCCAGGAGGCAGAGGTTGCAGTGAATCGAGATCATGCCATTGCACTCCAGCCCAGCCTGGGTGACAGTGAGAGACTCTGTCTCAAAACAAACAAAAAAACCCACAAAAAACAGAATATATAAGGAACTCTTACATCTCAACAACAAAAAACCCAACTGAAAAACAGGCAAGGCTGGGCGCGGTGGCTCACGCCTGTAATCCCAGCACTTTGGGAGGCGGAGGTGGGAGGGTCGCGAGGTCAGGAGGTTGAGACCAGCCTGACCAACACTGTGAAACCCCGTCTCTACTAAAAAACATACAAAAATTAGCCAGGCCTGGTGACGCGCACCTATAATCCCAGCTATTCAGGAGGCTGAGGCAGGAGAATCGCTTGAACCCAGGAGATGGAGGTTGCAGTGAGCCAAGATTGCACCACTGCACTCCAGCCTGAGAGACAGAGCGAGACTCTGTTTGGGGAAAAAAAAAAAAAAAAAACAGCCAAATAACTTAAATAGACATTTCTTTGAGGAAGATATATAAATGGCCAATGAGCACATGAAAAGATTATCAACATCACTAGTCATTAAGAAAATGCAAATCAAGGCCGGGTGCGGTGGCTCAAACCTGTAATCCCAGCACTTTGGGAGGCCGAGAGGGGCGGATCACGAGGTCAGGAGATCAAGACCATCCTGGTTAACACAGTGAAACCCCATCTCTACTAAAAAATACAAAAATCTAGCTGGGCGAGGTGGCGGGTTCCTGTAGTCCCAGCTACTCGGGAGGCTGAGGCAGGAGAATGGCATAAACCCGGGAGGCAGAGCTTGCAGTGAGCTGAGATCCGGCCACTGCACTCTAGCCTGGGCGACAGAGCGAGACTCCATCTCAAAAAA
>NW_012105919.1:1297985-1299449 GCF_000951045.1 Mandrillus leucophaeus
ATCTTGGCTCACTGCAAGCTCTGCCTCCTGGGTTCATGCCATTCTCCTGCCTCAGCCTCCTGAGTAGCTGGGACTACAGGCGCATACCAACACACCCAGCTAATTTTTGTATTTTTAGTAGAGATGGTTTCACCATGTTGGCCAGGATGGTCTTGATCTTTTGACGTCGTGATCTGCCTGCCTCAGCCTCCCAAAGTACTGGGATTACAGGCATGAGCCACTGCACCCGGTTATTTAGTCTTAAAAAGGAAGGAAGTTCTGGTTGGGTGCTATTGCTCATGCTTGTAATCCCAGCACTTTGGGAGGGTGAGGCAGGAGGATCATTGGAGCCTAGGAGTTTGAGACTAGCCTGGACAACATAGCAAGACCCTATCTCTCAAAAGAAGAAGTTTTTTAACTTGGCATGGTGGTGTGAACCTATAGTTTTAGCTACTCGGGAAGCTGAGGTGGGAGGATCACTTGAATCCAGGAGTTCAAGATAACAGTGAGCTATGAGTGTGCCACTGCCCTCCAAAATGGGTGACAGAGTGACACCTTGTCTCTAAAAGGAAAAGAGAAAAAAAGGGGGAGCTGGGCATAGGGGCTCACATCTATAATTCTAGTACTTTGAGAGGCCGAGGTGAGTCACCTGAAGTCAGGAGTTCAAGACCAGCCTGGCCAACATGGTGAAACCCCACCTCTACAAAAAATACTAAAATTAGCTGGGCATGGTGGTACATGCCTATAATCCGAGCTATTTGGGAGGCTGAGGCAGGAGAATTGCTTGAACTTGGGAGAAAGAGGTTGCAGTGAGCTGAGATCACGCCATTGCACACCAGCCAGGGCAACAGAGCCAAAAAAAAAAAGAAAAGAAAAAAATTTAAATTTTAACACAGGCTACAACATGGATGTAATTCTTAAAGGACATTATGCTAAGTGAAATAAGCCAGTCACAAGCAGACAAATACTTTGTGATTCCACTTATAGGAGATACCTAGGGTAGTCAAATTCATAGAGACAGAAAGCAGAATGGTGGTTGCTAGGGGTTGGGGGGCGGAGGAACGGGGAATTACTGTTTGATGGGTACAGAGTTTCAGTTTGGCAAGATGAAAAAGAATTCTGGAGATGGACTGTGTTGATGACTGCACAACAGTGTGAATTGTACTTATTACCACTGAACTGTACACCTAAAGATGGTTTCTGAAATTTTATGTTATATATATTTTACCACAATTAAATCTTGTTTTTTTGTTTTGTTTTGTTTTGTTTTGTAGATGGAGTCTCTCTCTGTCACCAGGCTGGAGTGCAGTGGCACAATCTCAGATCACTGCAACCTCCACCTCCCCAGTTCAAGCGATTCTCCTGCCTCAGCCTCCCAAGCAGCTGGGACTACAGGTGCACGCCCCTACGCCCAACTAATTTTTTTTTTTTTTTGTATTTTAATAGAGACAGGGTTTCTCCATGTTGCCCAGGCTGGTCTCGAAC